>NW_017728950.1:44657702-44668674 GCF_001723895.1 Crocodylus porosus
ATTCTTTCCTGCCATGGCAGGGGGTCGGACTAGATGATCTGCTCAGGTCCCTTCCGACCCTAGAAACTATGAAACTATCTATTGCCAATACTCCATTCACTCAAACCAGGTGGTAGGGGTGAGAGAACTAGAGCGAGGTAGCCTCGCTCCCCTGTGTGCGAGACAGGTCATTGCTTATTTGGTAGAGGCTAGTTGCTTAATGATGTGATTTTTGTAGTGTCCCATTCCCCCGCACAACATTATGTGCCTAAGGCTACCATAGGAGGTACTGACTGCAGACAGAATTTATGGAAAATATAACAGAAACCTAGGCATCCAACCATCTTTCTCATTACAACTGTGAACTCTTAATTTCCCCAGTCCCTTAACTCTTTATGATCTGAGGCTATAGAGGAGTTGCCAGAGGATAGAAAGGGCCAAGAACTAACAGAAAAGCAGATGACCATTTCCACTTTTGATGGTAGGGAGATGGGAGATCTAGCCATAGAGGGTCCTGTTAATAACAGGGAGTCCAAACCCCTGCACATTTATCTACAACTTTTACTCTTTGTTAATCGGATGAAAAACTGTACTTCCCCAAAATGACCAGATGACCTTTGTGGTATACATACTGATTTCTATAAAAATTCAGTCATGGACACTCAATAAATCATGACCGTTCATGACCTTTTACTAAGCCCCAGCACCCAAAGAGCTTCAATCCATCTGCTGACATGATAGTACTAGAATGAATACAGAACAAAAATAAATGGAAATTGCAATGAAATAGTTGGGGGGAGGGGGAAGAAGGGAAGAGATAGAAGCTAACACAAGATACAAAAAAAGACTTAAGACCCACGTTCAAGCCATGACCAAAGATCTCACAATTGAATTAAAGTAGCAGCCAAATGATGAAAAATAATAACTATACAGTCTATTGAAGAACTAACACTTGGAAAAACTGTCTTCTAACTCATGTAAGTCAATTCATCATTCTGTTAGTTGTATAACTGTGACATCTTTGCACTATAGCTTGCAGGCCTAGCACAGCAAAACAGGAGTGACCTTAAGCTTTTGTTTTTTCACTGTGGAATACAGAATTTATTTCAATCATTTGTAAATTAAAGACTAGAAAGTATAAATATATTGTTCTGGCTTGTAGCATTATAGCACTTGTGCTACATTTCATCTCCAAGCACTTTGTGGGTATTTTTAACCTGATATGAATTGATTGCATGCAAACACATACAGCAGCCAATGCATATTCAGCAAGTGCCCACTCACAGAGAGGATCATTTATTTTAGAGCAATCTACATTAATCTGTAGTGGTATTAACTCAGAGAGGGAACATAAGCAAGGACACTCAGGTTGTTATCCCTTACTTTTTCAAACAATAACAGAGGATTTCGAGTGCCTATTTGAAAATCATCAGAAACCAGAAGACAGAAGATACAATTTTATTATTTTACCCAAGGGATGCAACTCAAATCTCTGACACTGTCTTCAGATTAAATCCAAGAAGGGTACAACAAATCAGTCTTTAATGATGGAGATTTTAATCTGAGGTATTCTTACTGCACATTAGCTAGCTTTTAACGTGTTCATTTCCTTTCATCCTGCCCCACCCCACATGCAAAAGATCTCAAGTATCAATTATTTCTCTGGATTTATTATTTCTTGATACCTAATGTATTTTAATGCATTCACTAGTCATTTTAGACCATTTTAAAATTATTTTCTTATAAATGACAATAAAAATAAGTGCAACCCAGTAAAAATCATAAACTACATAAAGCTTGTATAATACATTAGATGAGGGGGGGTGCCTAGGACATATCAGCTTCCACTGTGAAATTCATTTTATGTTTTATATCTGATCTGGTGTGTTAAGTTTTCAGCCTTTACGCTGAAAAGAAAATCTGAACTCGATCAAAAACTGATACTGTGACACTGGAGAGTTTGACCAGCTTGCAATGGTATTCTGAGGAGTGTAAACATCCCGTTATTTTCCATAACCTAGATGGGAACTCTGAAACATAATAAAGGTAACTGAAATTACAATATTATTTACTAATTTATTTCTGATCAAAACACAAAAAGAAGGAGCATTGCCATAACAGAATCATCCTGCAAGCACCATCTCATCTTGGCATCACAAATGGCAGGAACTTGAGTTCAGCTTAAAATTATGTTTGTTTTCTGATATGGTTCCTACCTGTGGTTTACAACGGAAAGATAATTTTGTGGAGAAAAAAAGTCATTGAAAGTAGTAGTAACAGACTAAGTCAATTACTTGGACTGCTGATCACTGTTTAAATAAGGGGGCACTATTTTCCACATAATGTTTATTTTCTATGTTTTACTATAGCATTTAAAAATCTTAGTTCTGAAGTTTCACGTACATTCTGATGAAAATTTTCTCAGTTAGGCCAAATGATCTTAGCCACTTGAACCAGTGCTGTCTATTAGCAAGTAATCCAATTAAAGTAATGCAAAGACTCTCATTGACTTCACTGGGCGGTTTGGCTCAGACACTTCAGTATAACATAGAATTGGGAGACGATCTGTGGCTTTGCCGCAGATTCCTGAGTGACCTTGAACAAGTGACTGCCTAACCTATCTTTGCTTCAGCTTCCCCATTTGTGCAACATGGATTGTAATATTTATAGTGCAGAACTTTTGAGTCATCAGCTTAAAACACCATGTAAATGCAAGCTAATAGTAATAAAATAACTACCACAGCACTGATAAGAATTGAAAGCACCATAGACAAATTTAAGAAAGTTTCACAGCCTCTGGTATATACCAGACTGAATATCTTCACTATTCCCTTTAAACAGTGTGGTTTTATCTGAAGCAGAGCAACAACATTGAAGTATTCAAACATCATCTTTCTTTTAATTTTCCCCACAGGCTGGTTCCGTTATTGAAAGTAACTGGTATTTGCACTCCAATATGCCTTACATGCTTTTAAATGTCTCCCCCCCTTGTTAATAAGAACCCAAAATTGCACACTAAGATTCTGATTGCTCTCGTGGATTTAAACCAATTTACCCCTTGCCAATGGTCTTTTGCATGTTGTGTTGAACTTACTAGAGTTGCCTCAAAATCTCAGTAGCTGAGTTTGGGCCCTGATGTTCTAAGAGGAGAATTGGAAATGCTCCTAAAGGGCTCAGAAGTACAAGTCCCATTGACTCCCATGAGACTTGTATTTTTCAATCTTTTATGAACTTTTCAATGTTTTCTCTAGTAGCACAACTTAGAGGGTGCAATGGGAGCAGCCGCTGTTGTTGGGGGGATCAAATATAGCTGCTGGTGCATCAACAATTCACCATACTGCCACCATCAATATCATACCAGTTGGCACTGCCCTAGGTGCAGAACTACTCTATTATGCCTCTGATGTCCTCCTTAGCTGAATCACCATTATGCAACCATTTTCCATAGAACATAAAATCCTGAATGCTGGGTAATGTCAATGCTGCAGTCCATTTTGGGGAAAAAAAATTCATCTACATATTTAGCTATCTATGCAGGGCACCATACCTTTCTCTGCCAAACTTCAGGGCATCACACTTTGTTCTACAGAAAAAAAATTAGATCCACTTCGTCTGCTCCCACAGAGGGCTGTGTGTAAATTGACTGACTCATAGATTCATAGATGCTAGGGCCAGAAGGGACCTCAACAGATCATTGAGTCCAACCCCCTGCCTGGGCAGGAAAGAGCGCTGGGGTCAGATGACCCCAGTCAGATGCCTATCCAGCCTTCTCTTAAAGACCCTCAGGTAGGGAAAAGCACCACCCCCCTTGGAAGCCCATTCCAAGTTTTGGCCACCCTCACCATGAAGAAGTTTTTCCTGATATCTAGCTTAAATCTGCTCTCTGTCAGTTTGTGACCATTGCTCCTTGTTACCCCAACAGGCACCCTGGTGAACAGAGCATGTCTGATCCCTTGCTGTGTTCCCCTAATAAATTTGTAGGCAACCACAAGATCCCTCTCAGCCTTCTCTTGCAGAGGCGGAAGAGGTCCAGGTCCCTCAGTCTCTCCTCATAGGACTTGTACTGTAATCTTCTAACCACAGGAGCGGCCCTCCTGTGGACCCTCTTGAGGCTATCCACACCCTTCTTAAAGTACAGCATCCCAAACTGGATGCAGTACTCCCATTGTGGTCTAACCAATGCTGAATAGAGGGGAAGTATCACCTCCTTGAATGTACTGTCATGCATTTGCTGATGCATGATAACATACAGTTAGCTTTGCTGATGATTTCGTCCCACTGATGACTCATGTTCATCTTGGAGTCCACTATGACAGTATGAAGCCTCTCAAAATTGTTAGTACTTTCAACATTACTACTCTGATGTGTTTTCTCCCAGTCCTTGCCTGCATCCCTGGCATGTCCCATCTCGTTTCTGGCCAGACAATGAGAAGCCTCCAAACTCCTATGTCAAAGGGACATGCATTTAAATACTTTCCTATATAAAGATGTTTTACTGAATTAGGCCATGATGAAAATGCATTTTCTTCAGCAGGGAGTTGGATTAGATGACTTTATAAGGTCCCTTCCAGCCCTCCTTTTCTATGATCGCATGATCCTAAAGTGAGTTAATTTTGTTGTAGTCCATGGTATTCACCCAGTATCATAATTCTCAGTCGTCGTTTTTTTTCCCTACCTACAGCATGAATTAATTTTTCTTCATGCTCTTTGAACTAAAAGGGGTTAGCCTGACAGAAGCTTAATTCTGTCTGCTGCTGCCCTGCCTCCCCACAACTGATAAGTACAGCCTATTCTGACTTTGCAGGACTGGTCCCAAAGAAGGGAGCAAGAGGAATGATAATTATGCCAAAATGTTAGAAGGAATGCTTTCAAGAGACAATATGCATATGCAAATCAGTAAATCATTCAGAAGGGAACTGTTTAATGTCTCAAGGCAAATTTTTAATCTGTGTGTACTAGCTATAAGGCAGTAAATTTAATTCATTAACAAAAATTACAACATTCTTAGAACTAATGATACAGGAACTATGCTGCCACCTTGCTAGAAGAACAAAATAATATGATTTGTGTTTCCAAACATTGTTTTGATAGCCTAGAATTATCAGAATTAAGTATGGTAATAATCTGGTAATTAACAGTAATTTCTTTTATCACTGCGGAAATGGCATGACACACACAGTACTGACCTATAATTTCTTTTACACCGGTTCTGCATTTATTAGCACTATATTTCTAATTACCCTTCCAGTCACCCAAACTATTGCTTATTAGCTGCTTATAGGATGCAAAGGATAGTAAAGTGCCTAGGATCACCTCATCTTCTTGATCTATTGAGTAGGTCAAAACCACCAAAGAAACTAAACTTGATATGACAAGTACATTGGAAAGGTAATTAGAGCTATCATCCCCTATTTGATAACTATTGGGTAATAAAAATATAGGCAAATGTGAAAAAATGAATTTATTTTGCCTTTGCACTGTTTATCTGTAATTAAAGCTATAATTAAAAATGCTGTAATTGAAAAAAATAAAAAGTAGATGTATTTTTTCAAGGTTCAGTGCTACCCTTGGCAATAAGTTCTAGTAACATTAACATTTTCTGTTCCCCCAAGTAAATAGTAAATTCAGTCTTAAATGTTAAAGATTCAGAGAAGAGTAATAAGAGGATGATTATTTCAAATTTCAGTCTCAGCTGGATACAGTATTCTTCATTTCTTCCCGTCCCTAACTGTATAGTGCTTCTGAATGTAGTTAAATAGATATCACCCACCACAGCATAAGTGTATACAGGATTTTGTAAAGGTGGGAGCAGGAGTAGCAACCAGTGTTGCACAGGTGGCTGCACGAATGCTCCCCACCTCCCCACAACCAGGGCAGGCAGGCCATGGCTCAGGAGCCATGGCCCAGGCAGCCCAGTTGGAGCAGGGGAGGAGCAGCTCTGGAGTCAGCTGTAGCAGCTCTCCAGAACAGTTAAAAACAGTGGTAGTAGGGGACAGGGAAATGGGAGGGGGGGGGGTGCTGTTGAACAGAGGGGATGGAAGTGGGTGCTAAGGGTAGAGGACAGGATTCTTACCTGATTTGGGCATTTAGCACTCCACCCCGCTCTGGATCCACCCATGAACCACATGGACGGCATATTGCATCATACCTCTTGCAGGTTTGGTATAACCTGTGAGTTCTGGACAACAGAGCGTGCACTAAGGTGCTGTGCACTAGAGGCAGTGCACAAGGAACCTTCACTTCTTTGCAGGATCCATCTTAAGTGTGCCAGAACTGCAGTCTCTGCATCTGAAGGAAATACAAAAATTGTTACATGTAAGAGTAGTCTGAAGAATAGCCTGGGTACATGCAAGAACCAGGCTGTCACGGACTGACATAACCATTGTCTAGCTTTTCCATGCCATGACCTCACACTGCTGCAGAATTAAGTTTCAGGAGCCCGTACAAATCTACCTGTGACATTTCTGGACTCCCTTTCTAGAAGCTAGCCAACAAGAAAAGAGTCAGAATCCCTCTTCAAGTTCATGATGGAGTAGTATAACTTCACCCGAACAAATCTCAGCCAACTATCTGATGTGCAAGGAGACAGAACCATAGCCTATCATTTGCCTCTCCCCATCACAATTGAGATATCCATCTCTGCCAGTAGGAATATTAGTTCCTACTGCTTTCTGTGCTGAATCAGGAGCTGAAGGTAAGCGTCCTTTACATGAAAGCCGCATTTGCTAAAAGAAGCGTGAAAGGGCTCTACAGATAGCAAACTATCAACCAGGAAGTATTGCTGCTGTAGGAGAATCCTGAGAAGCACTGCCGTGTGCTTCACAGGTCAGGCTTATGGGGTTTCTCAGGGGACTGTAAAAAGACCGAGTTGCAGTATTCAAATTTGGGGCTGTAGATTACTGTGTTTCAGCTAATCAAGCGCCGGGCCTAGGAAATAAGATGGTATAAAGCCACTGTCCTTCTCACCTTCTTCTGCTGTCATCTGTAGCTTAGAAGTGACAAGAAAGCCCCCTGATTTTACTTCTAATTGTCCGTAGTGGGCCTATGAAAATAATGTATGTAAACAAACAATTCGAGGTAGCCAGCACTGCTAGTGCCGCTTGTCAGTAGTTCATTGAACTCCTTTGTTTTTAAAGCCTTAAGCAATGCCGTGGTGAAGGTCATATACAGCAGGATTCTTCCTCCACTTTACAGAAAGGTAATAATAAACAAGAGCTACCTCTAGAAGAGCTGATGTGGGCATCTTTGTAGTTCCTGTTTCTTCTGGCACTCACATCAGCTCCTCTAGAGGTAGCACTTCCTTTTCAAGAGACTGAGAAGTAAATCCATTTTTTAGGCGAACACATGCACAATGAATCTTTTTCAGAGAGCACAAAACAGAAAAATGGTAGGAAAAAAATGAGAGAGATGAAAAAGAGGGGTTTTCTGTCTTCAAAGGTTTCCAAGCGTAGCAAGAGCCCATCCCAAGGATGGTTGCAATGCCCCTAGTGGCTGCTCAGCCCTTGTCAACCTGGCTCCCCTTGGGGCCCTTTCCCTTTTACTCACCCACCATGCCTTGATATTAGTTATTTAGGATGAAAGGGAAGCTGGCCCAGGGCTTCCAAAACCTGGTCTTACTTTTAGGATCACACATGCTTGTGGTCACTGTCTTAAGGGCTAGTTTGGTGAGCTCCATCCTCCCCAATACCCACTCCCATACCTCACAGGTGATCTGCTAACACCACTCTCTCCCCTGGCAGTCCCCAGGCACTGGAACTTCCCCCGCTCTGGGCACCAGACGTCCTGGTCCCTGCAATGCACCAGACCTGCTTCCAAGTACCTAGTCCTTCCTAGGCTCAAGTTCTCTCTCCAAGGCCTGATCTGGCCCTGCACTCTGCTCCTCCATGGACTCAGGCTCTCTCCCTCTGGGACCCAAGCCCTCCATTCTTCTGGCCCCTCTCTCTTGCACTGGGACAGCTGGGACCTCCTCTTCAGTCCCTTCCACAACCACCATACATTTATTCACTGCCAGCCCTCTCAAGCCATTGCCTTGGTCTCCAGGCCAATCTGTTTGAAGTCCTGGCTGGCTCTTCTTGAGTACTGGGTCCTTAGGCTTGCTAGACTTTGGGCACCCTGGCCCTCCATTTTCTGCTGCTCTTCTCCAGCCTATGGGATGACCCACTCCTGTTCCCAGGCCTATCTGTTCCCAGGTCTGGGCTCCTCCTGGGCTCAGCGGTTATCAGGAGCCATAATGTGAGCAGTCCCTCTCTTAGTGGCACTCATGAGTAGGCTGCCTGACCAGTTCAAGTCCTTGGGCTTAAGTACTTAAAACCCCACCCTCTTCTGGTCACATGACTCTTTAATCAGCCCCACCACCACCACCTGCAGGCTGCTTCTCAAGCAGCCTCGGCTTTTAACGTGACACCAAACATTTTAGCATCCAAGCAACCTTTTATACTTCAGCTTCCTTCATGCTCCCTGGCTCCACCCTTCTTCAGCCCTCCTTTTCTCTGTCCTTGAACTCTCTCCTCTTCCCATTTTATTTAACGTCTCTACCAGGCCCTTCTGCAACCTGCTCTTCTCACTTCAAATTCCAAGTGGACTGCTACAGTCATCCACAAAACTGGAAGAGGTTAGAAGCTTAAGAGGTCTATTCATGGTCAACTTTACTGCTGTTTCTTTACAAAGTAATTGCAGCTTGGGAATGGGGTCCTATATCTTTTTAAAGAATTCGTTCTCACATGTTTTATGTTATGAACCATATTTCAAAATAGATTGTCTTGCCAGTCCTTCCTCTTCTATTCATGATCACACAAAGCACCTCTTCCCTTTTGAATCTTCTTAGTATTATTTTACTAATTACAAAAACAGGCTATAAGGAAAAGGAAAAAATAATTTTGGTCATTTTCAATGCAATTTAGCAGCATATCATCATGAAAAGGAGCCAGACAAATGCAACTGCACAGCACCTCTGGAGAGATGACACCAAAGAGCATTCCACAGATTGTAATATGAGAATCAACATGAAAGATCAACTTTCTAGCAGCAACCAATGCAAAAAAAACAGAAAAATGTTTTGGCCCGATACTTGGATGCACTAAGGATGCTATACACTCCTCTGCTGGCACATGACCATGGAAGTGTTGATTTTACTACCCAAAAGAGGATTAATTCTGTATTAATAAACCTTCAGATGGCACAGTCACCAGAGTAACCCTTCCTTCTCCCTGTGTCAATGTAAGGATCATGGACAAAAGAAATGGGATCCTTGGGTATCCTTTGGCTGGTATATCAATCCAATGGTCCTATTTATATCTAGCATGAATTAGAACAGCCATTAGGATTTTCCAAATTATATTAGAGGCTATGTCAGCCCCCAGACAGTCCAAGCAGGAGCTGGGATCCCTGAAGGGGTTACAGTGGACCATAAGCTGAATATGAGCCAATAAAATACTCAAAAAAAGCCAACATCATACTGGCTTGTATTAACAGGAGTGTCACTTGCAAATCAAGGGAACCAGTTTTTCCACTCTATCCACTCTATTCTGCACTTATGAGGGCTCATCCCAAGCACTGTGTCCAGTTTTGGGCCCCATACCTCAAGAAGGATGTGGACAGACTGAAGAGTCCAACACAGAATGACAAAAATGATCAGGGGCCTGGGAGGCAAGATTTAAAAGGAAAGGCTGAAAGAACTAGTGTAATTTAGTCATGAGAAGAGAAGAATGAAGGAAGATTTTATAACAATCTTCAAATCCCTGAAGGTTGATTACAGAGATGATGGAAATGGGCTATAGGGGAAAGGACTAGCAACAATGCTGTCCGGCTCCAGCAGGAGAAATTCAGGTTACAGTTTAAGAGAAATGTTCTGACTCTGAGGCTGTTCAACCTCTGGAACAGGCTACCTAGAGAAGCCATGGAATCTCCATCCTTGGAAATTTGCAAAAGCATATACTGGAAAAACATTTAGCTGAGATGGTTAAGTCAAGGACAATGCTGCCTTGAGCTGGGGGCTGGATTAGATGACCTAGTGAGGTCCCTTCTAGCCCTGCTTTCCTGTGATCCTGTGATCCTAAGGAATAGATCCAACACAATACAAACTGATCTGTAAGATCTTCTTTTGACTCTGGGAGTCCCTTTGCATTTATATAAATGACTACATGCATACTTTTCTTTCTTCCATTAATACACATCAGGAATAACTTTGGTGAAGCAAATGGAATACATCAATGACAGAAGACAGGATATTTGTATTGCCAGCATTACCCGTTTCATCTTCTGCATGTAGATAACTGGGTAAGATCACAGAACAAACATGCCTGATAATTCTTTGATTTTCTTTTCTCCTCAGCAGTTTCTTATCATAAATTATTAGACTAACTACTCTGAAGACAATGAAACCAAAAAACTTGGCATCTCAATATGTATAGTTCCTATAACCCATTACTTGTTGAGACATTTCCTTGGAATATGCTAAATGTTTTGCTATTTAATCACTCAGAGATAATGAGAGGACAGAAGGGTCACTCACAGAGGAGATAAACACATCTCTGCTTGACAAATGAGTTTATAGCACTAAAGCGGGCTTCTTATTGAACTGCATGCACACAGTTTACCTGAACTCTTTTATCTAGCATATCCAATGCAATTCTGCTCAAAGGTTTTTCTCCCTTGAGAGACTCATTTTTTGCCTCTCATTTCCCCTCAAAAAAACATCAACAGAAAGAGGACAAAAATGTATCTGCATATTGGGAGGCATGATAAGGAATCTCAGAAATGTAATACACTGCAGTTTGTATTAATAACTACTAATATTTCTCCGTTGTTGCAGTATGTCACACAATGGATTTACAGATTTCATATCTATCAGGGGTCTGCCGCCCCGACCCCTTAGCCCGAGAAGTCTGCTGCTTCCTGGTGGCCCGCATCCGAGACATTGCAGAGAGGATCCCACAGCTCCTCTGGCCCACGGACCACTACCCCATGCTCCTTATTCACGTGGGCACCAATGACA
>NW_017728950.1:44668685-44771855 GCF_001723895.1 Crocodylus porosus
TGGATGCTTATCTTGCTGGGATCCTATGACCCCAGCTGACTTCCTGCCCTTTGGGCAGGGGGCTGGACTCGATGATCTCCCGAGGTTCCTTCCAGCCCTAATGTCTATGAAATCTATGAATTATATCTAATCATATTACATTTGCCCTTCCAAACACAACAGAATTTGGATGCCAAAGTAATTGCTGTAATTGTCTAATTCTGCATTTTTAGATCAAAGCTCTTTCTGTTATTTAGGAGGGTTCAGGGAAGTAATTAGGAGGCAAATTGTACAAATCCTACTCATGCAAACAATACTTTCAGGAATTAGGATGTTGAAGAAATTCAGCAGATGTTTGGCATGAACTTTTGCTTGTTTTAAGTCTTCATGGGTTTAAACAACGAATTGTAGGAGGAAGTTCAAATTGAGGAAAAGGGCTAGAATATAGAATGATGAGCTAGGGACCCTGGCTCTGGCATTATAAAGTGCCATTAGACCCAAAGATAAATTGAAACCTCTATGAGTTTCATCTTCTTGATTTGCAAGGAAAAGTGGATAAGAATAATACTTATCAGGCTCACTAGGATTTTGTAGGAGTTAATGGGCCAACACTTGTACAAGGTTGGAAGTTCAAAATAATATGTTAAAATACATTCCAAGATTTAGCCACACATCCTTTTTTCAGTTTGGTTTAGAGTCAAAACAGTGCAAACATGCATAGTGTTTCTTTCTATCTTAAACCATAGCTAGCGTCAAGTTAAACAGAAACTTAGGAAGCCCCACTTAAAACTCGGTAAGCTTCTCAGCAGTCCTGGACTGATGTTGGGGAGTGCACAGAAACTGAAACCAGCAGCATTTAACCTGGTTTAAGACTTCATTATGAAAAATCAGAATACTGTCAAAAGTTTTCCTTCATATTTTGCTTTGCCCCAAACTCCCATGGAGCACAACAACCATGATTTCACCTTGGCCCTTTATACAGCACTTTCCCTCCTTACATCTGAAAGTGCTTTACAAAAGAGTAAACAGTTTCAGAACAAAGAATCAGATGCACAGAGATGTGAAATACTTTTCCCAAGTCATAGAGCATGTTATATGTCTGTCAACCCACTGCTGTTTCTACTATCTTACACTTATTAAGATCTGATACAACACCCACAAGGATGACTGCATATTTTCATAACTGAGGCAAAGCCCATATAACAAACACTGGCAGCATGAGTAATGGGTTGTATTACTCCCTCCATTTAAATATTGCTTTAAAAAGCATATACATTTTTAAAGTTTGTCATTTAATTGATTGTGCATATTTTTTTACTTGCCATAGTGGGGTGAATTAATCTGGCATGATGCCTGGAAAGCAAGGGGTTAAAAATCTTACCATCCACAGCCTGAAGACTTGCAGCTACCTGCAATCCAACATTTAGGCCTAATAGGATATCAGGGAAGCCTCTGGAAATGAGGGCACATTTAATTGGCTCCAGGTGCATGATTTCCCAGAGGGCAGGTAATAAAAAGCAGCAGCAGCAGGCAGGAAAACAGTGTGGGCTATTTCTGGGTAGACACTAAGTTAGGGAAGGTCTCTTTTTTGCTTCTCTGGTGAGCCTTTGAGTTGCTGGCGCTCCCTGCTTTTCCTTCAGGTAGCTGAAGGAAGTCTTTATTTTCTGATTGAAAATAGAATAAGTGCTGCAGTCCTATAGGACAGTTAAAAAGCCTACATAAAGATCTATGTGTAGTGAATCCCAGTTGCTTTGCTGCTGGCCTCTTGCACCTAGTATGATTGGGGAAACTTGGATAGCAGAGGAGAAGCAGGAAAATTCCTGGTGCTGGGAGTTTAGTACTCAAAAAAACTTTAAAAGAGCCAAGATTGCATCTTTAAAGCTTATAACAATTGAACCTGTAGTGTATTTGCTATAGTTAAGGATATTGTTTTTATATAGTTAAGAGAAAACATATTTAATTAGGCATCTCTTTCTTTGATTCCTGTAAAGAGAGATCAAAGCATGTTCTATTTACCTTATTTTAAGTAAAGCGAAACAAGAAGTAAGGAGCAAAGGCAAAACTACTGTCAGAAAAAAGATTGCGTATTGAAAGTTTTCCACCTAGAATCCTTTCCCTGTCCTGGACCCCAGCCAATAAACATTGAAATGGTTGGCTGGTTTGCTTGTTTTGGGCTTTTCTTTTTTTCTTGTAGGATTTTCCCCCAGTCTATACGTATCCCTAGATATATTAAGGAGGCTATGTTAAGATAGCAGACATACAGTCTGTGGTCTGCTGGAAAGATCGCCACTAGTGTCTCACAGCTTTGGTCTTGCCACTATGTTTCTTCAGACACATGAAATCTTAGAATCAGCCCTGACCTGCCATCAGGTTTGGGATGCAAGAATGCATAAATGATGTGAGACCAGGTCTGAGCCAAGGTGTATCCTGTGGGAGCTGCTTACCAACTGTTTGCTCATACAAAGTGATTTTTTTTTTCTTTGAGAACATTTTTCTCAACTTGCAAATCAGGTGCCTAGCACAGCTTTAACCCTCTGCAGAAGTGTTCAGAGGTCTGTCCCGCTCTGAGGACTTCCCAAAGGTCATTTGTACACCTACCAAGGGAACATCAAGGGTATAGCTGTGCTGTAGTTTAAAAAATGAGAAACAAACCTTCTGATGCAGAATAACACCATGGTTTGATACATTATGATAGTAGATTTAAACCTTGAAGGAGAACACTGTAAAATCAAAATGTAGCTTGGAATAAGGTACTACAATTCTAGAAAAAAAGAGTAAGTCGATGTAGTGAGAAACTTCGATATAGGTATAGGAAGATCTTTCTGAATTCACATGGAGGAATAAAATGATAGGTAACTAACTGAAAGTAAAAACAGTTGGATCACTGACTGGTGCAAATCAGGCTGTACCTATCGCCATTGACTTCACAGTATACTTGTTTAATCTAGGTGAGGATCTAGATCAATAATTCTAGTCTAATTAATTTAATTGTATAATAGTCATTTTGTGTCAGACCCACATTCTAGTATGTAGGGTGCAAGAAACAGAAAGCAAGATATTTCTCTGTGGTTTAACTAGGGTTTAAAAGTCTTGATTTAGGACTCTTGTGCATGTGGGATTTCATTCTGCAATAGCCATGAACTAGGTAATTTGAATATTGTCCTAGCATTGGAGCTCACCACTTAAAAACTTGGTATAGCGGGATCACTTATAAATTATCTTTCATAAGGGACTCATTTAGAGATCAGTAGAGATATCTTGTAGATCCATAACTTTTTATTGTAATTCCTGTAGCTAAAAATCATTCATGCCCTCCAGTTATTGCCAATACCTTCAAACTATTCAATCAGTAAAGAACAACAATGCAAACATTTCTCTTCAGTGTTTTCTTTGTAGGCCAGTTCTTTCATCATGAGTCTCCTTTTGGCATTTTTCATGCCATATGTTCATTGCTCTAGCCAAACAAACATAAAGCCATGACCATCATAAAAAAGATGTAAGGCATTTGAATCAAACAAATTAGCTCTTACCTGCCATATTGAGCAATTGTTATTCTGATATATTGTGTAGAAAAAAAGCAGAATCCGTCAGCCATATTGACTGATAAGTATTTTGGTTTTTCCGGGTTAGTGTGGCTCTACTGATAGTGGAACAGAAGTTGCTGGTATAAATTTAAAAGGAAAACTGCCTTATTGCTTCACAAACAGGTTTTAGAGGGGTGGGGTATTCTTTTGAAACAAAGCAGACCAGATAAATAGACCAACAACTATTATGGTTGTTTTAGAATTGCTGTTATTTTATTACTGTGATTTATTTATCACCTCAACCAGAGACTGGGATCCCATTGCCGTAGATGCTGTACATGCACCTAATGAAAAGATGGTCTTAGCCTCAAAGTGACAATTGTAGTCTAAACAGAGATACAGGGGTAGACACAAACATCTGGGGTAGCACATAATAATCGCATCATATCATGGAGTTCAGTATAGATACATCTTCCCTCTCCCTGTTTTGTCTTTTTTCCATTAAATATTCCATTTTCTCTTGGAGTCTCGAGGACCATACGTAATTTTGCCTCACTTTCTCCCCTTGAGCACCCTCAGATCTCAGTGATTACTTTTCCTGATTAAAAAAAGGGTTTGGATGTAGTTCTTTCTGCAGCTTGTGAATCACTTGTCAAGTTATTTCACAAAGCTATGAGGCATGCTCCTAGTATGACATGACCTGGCCTCTTGACTCAGCCAGTTCAAATATAAAACTTCTATGCCAGGACATAAAGGCTATTATTGGACTGTAAGCCCTTTGGAGCATGTACTGCACTTTCTATGAGTACAGAACCTAGCCTAGCACAACAGGACTCTGACTTGGAATTGGGCTTTTGAGTACTATTACAGAAAAAGTAATTAGTCATAACAATAGAAATTCTTTCATTGACCTCAGTGAGATAAGGATCAAATCCCCATTCTCTTTACTCTTCACACTTCACCATTCATTAGTATGTACTCAGTTATCAATCCAGGCGAAAATAAATATAAAAAATAAAATCTGTGAGAGTTATGCATGTTTTGTTTGGAAACCTGATGTGTTTCACCGTTAAGAACTGATACAGTGAAATGGTAAAGTACATAGTGAATGCCTACAGTAATTTTTAGTTATATTTCAAACCATATCAAAGATAGCATGCTCTATATTTCTTTCCATGTATTTGACTTGGAAATTGAAAAGATGACAAGATTTGTTTTTCCCCTTACTATTTGCTTGGTCACAGTTGTTCTTGAAGCTTAATATTGATAAATGGGTTGAACATACTTTGAAATTTAGTATTTCTTTATCCGTCCTTTACTGAGGTTACTTTTACTTGAGAAATTTCTTAAAATATTTTCAATATACTTTTATTGTCTTCAGCTCCTGAACAACTGATCTTAGATACTTATGAAGAGTCAGGGCCAACATTAAATTTTGCTATTTCACTTTGCTCATTTGCTGTTCTCTCATGCATCCTGGCAAATGTGCCAGTCTGGTTGTCTGTAACAGCAGCTTCAGAAGTGTTTCTACACATTGTGCCAAATTTTCTATGGTTGATATATCTGTATAAGACAAAAACTCATCATAATAATTCTATTTTTAAGTAGAACAGATTTTTGCAATGTTACGAACAACACAACGGCACAAACACTGTTCTTGATTGTGTTAATTATATGAACATTTCTAAAACGGATTCCACTTCTTACATAAAATATGCATGGGCCTGTGTTTTCTTTTACTCATATTTATTGCCTCATTTTTGCCTTGTTGTTGACTGCTGTTACAGACCTTTTCCAGGACTCCAATCCAACCACTTCAATTGACCAGTGAAGGATTTCTCCTCTGATGAAGCTGGCAGCAACCCAAACACTAAGTGTTTCACCTTTATAGCACATTTGTCTTTCACTTGCCAATCCTCAAAGTGCCCCTAATTGCATAAAATAAATAACAGGTCTCTTAAACACCAGGTGCAGTTGTGTGTTTGCATGTGTGTGCATGTGCACTGAAAAATCATTCCCCCAGGACCTTCTATGTATAGGTCCTCCTCCCCCCTCATTTGTTATGAGAAGGGAAGCCAGAAGCCAGTTCTTCCAACCTTGGATATGCCCCTCAGACAATATGGGCATGATTCTTTCCACCCTTATGGAAACTGGTTTGACATAGCACTCACTTTTTTTATTTTGTTTTCTCTATCCCCAGTTAAGGATGTTTAAAAGAATATTCCCTGACTAATCCAATGATGTTCTCTAGCCAAAGCACATAAGAGGAGCACTGAGAAGCCCTGATGCTGATATGGAGGGAACAGGGCTTCTTTGTGCCCCAGATCTTGAGTTCATCACTCAGCGTAAGTGATGGTTTTAAAGACTCATAGTAGTGGTGGCCTTAGGGTTGTTAGAGTCCTGGGCAAGAGAGTCATTTGGGGCCCCTTAGAGTCTTAATTTTGATGACCTATAAGCAACTCGGACATTCTCAATTTCAATTTCACTTTGCCCTATCCATAAAACCGCAATGCAATCTTAATAAAATATTGATAATGCAAATATTAAGTGTAATTAATTTTTATTTGTATAAAGTGTGGGGCCCCACGGAGTCACCCGGTTTGCCCTTACCTAAGGACACTACTGCTTATAGAAAATTAGGGCTGGAAGGGACCTCTTGTTCAAAACAAGACCATCCCCTACTGGACAATCCAAGGCAAGGCTTTGTCTATCCAGGTCTTAAAAACCTGCAAGGATGAAGAGTCCACAACCTCTCTGGGTGACTTGTTCCAGTGTTTTATTAAACTCCCAGTGAGAAAGTTCTTCCTAATATCTAATTTAAACTCCAGTTGCTACAATTTGAGACCTTGCTCCTCCTTGTTCTGTCATCTGCCACCACTGACAACAGTCTAGCTCCATCCTCTTTCAAACCACCCTTCAGATAGTTGAAGGCTGCTATTAAATCCCTTTTCAGTCTTCTCTTCTCTAGATTAAATAAGCCCAGCCTGTCCTCTGTTGCATCTCATAACCGGTGTACCCTTGACCTGCGAGCCTGGGTCGGCACGACTGGCTTGGCGCAGAAGGGATAGATGACCGGACAGGTGGGGAGTAGTGGCGAGTAGGAGTCAGGCGGCTTGAAGCGTATTGGTTGTATGAAAGGTTTATTGTACTTACGCTACCGATGGTCGCAACGTAGGCAGGACAGCTGACTTGTTCAGTTACAATGCATAAACCAGAACGGTCTAAAGGGCTCTGTTGGTTAACAGGGTTCCTGAGCTGAGCCCTTGCTTTCTAACCCGGAGGCTAGGTGCGGCTGCCTGACTCAGTAGTCCCAGAACTGATCAACAGCTCATTTACAGGGAAAAATTATAACGCACTTTCGATCAGTAAACTTCCGAGAGCTCTTTTACGAGAAGAACAGATGAACCGGTGAGGAACGAAGTATGCCAAAATGAAGATCGGTTGGTGGGGAGATGTCTGCAGGTGGCCAATCTGCTGACTGTGTCTCCTTGGTGTGCTCAGAGTTCTCCGCTTAATGGCGGGAATCTGCTCTTAGTTATAGTCAGCAGTGACCAATCACTTCATGCCAATTGTGAATATTTACTGACTGCCAATTACGTTCTTACATAGTGACCTAGATACCTATTCATTTGACCTAGATACATTATTCACCTGGCTGCCCTCAGCAGGTTCAAAAGGTCAACCTTATGATTGGCACCTGCAATACTTATCATTGCAGACAACAAGCTTCTAAGTGTAGAGAAGAAACTTTTAACGAACTCCAACTGCAATGCTTCTTTTAGCAAAGAAATAAAGGCTACTAGTGCTGAGGGGTCTTTATGGCCTGCGTCCTTACTAAGTTATTATGGTCTTTTGCTTTGCTGGCATCGGCACTCTAACCGACAGGTAAAACTCAGACATGACATCGTCATAAATCATGTCCCCCAACCCCCCCCACCATTTTTCTTGCCCTCTGCTGGACTCTCTCCAATTTATCCACATCCTTTCTGTAGTGGGGGGCCCAAAATTGAACACAGTACTCCAGATGTGGCCTCACCAGTGCTGACTAGATGGAAATAATCACTTCTCTTGATCTGTTGGCAACACACCTACCAATGAAGCCCAGCCTTCTTGGCAACAAAGGCACAGTGTTGACTCATATTCAGCTTATTGTCCACTGTAACCCCCAAATCCTTTTCTGTAGAGCTGCTTCCCAACCAGTCAGCCCCCAGCCTGTGCCAGTGCATGGGATTGTTCTGTCCTAAGTACAGGACTTTGCACTTGTCCTTATTGAACCTCATGGTCCAATCCTCCAATTTGGTCCAATCCTCCAATTTATCTAGGCCTTTCTGAATCCTAGCCCTACCCGCCAGCATATCTACTACTTGGTTTCTTAGCTCTGTGAGCCATAGGGACCAAACCACTTCCAGTGGGGGGAAGATGAACCCCACTTCACTATTGTCATGACCAAAGGAATCAATGTCCCTTTTGCTTTTCATCTAAATGATGCCTTATTTGCTTAAGGTAGTAATGCCAAACTTTCTGGCACCATAGGCCAGATCCTGCACACAGTCTGCATGTGGGGTCAGTCCATGAGTGTGATCTAGCAGACCAACCCCACTCCCCATCTCCAGATCCCACTGTACATTGAACTGACCCTGTGCACCCAGTCCAGCCATGAGCCAGTGCAACTCTGGACACATGGCTACATCATTCAGCCTGCAGGGCTTCCTGTGGGTCCAGAAATTTGGCAGTATGGGAGTAGCAATTTAATGCTGCCACTGCTCCCCCACTGTCAAATTTCCAGATCCTTGAGGAGTCCTGCAGGTTGGATGGCACAGTTCTGGGCCAGATATGGCTCATAGACCTATAATAGCCCATGCTTCTCTGAAATGATTTAGTTTCAAAGGTGTGCTACCTTGCCCCACCTTCTGCTTTACTTAGTTTAAAAAATAATCTATTTCCATCTCTGCGATGAAAACATGCTATATGAAGAGGGATGTTCTGATCTTAAACAGATGTTGCTTTCCAATCAATAAGGCATTACAAATATTTTAGTGAATGATTCCCACCACTCTTTTTCCTATGACTCTGATAAAGCCCTTATACTAGGATGCAAGACTGACAGATATATTCACACGCAAGAAATTCAGTGCCTCATAGTCAAGGAAGCAGGCAGCACCATTTAGCAAACATTCACTTCGTGTGTCACAGGTTTTGCTTTGGTCCCAAAAATATACTGAGTAGATTGACAAGCTAATTTATTTTCCATGTTGTGAAATGTTGGACGAGGGTGGGCTGAAGGGAAGGGGTATGATCTCCGCTGTATGGTTTTAAGTCAATCTGCAAGGGATTGTAAGTTCTTCTGACTGAGGATCTGCCTGTATTGCATATTTGTCAGATGCCTACTTGTAGCTGCTTGATTTAAAAACAACAAGAACAACAACATTTAATAATTTAGTGAGATCTAATCCAAAAAATGCCTTTCACAAGTAGTGTCACACTCCAAAGATCTTTGGCAGAGATTATTTACCCCTAGTAGCTGAGTGCAGCAAACTCCATCAGAAACAGAGAAACCATGCCAACCATTCCTTTGTTTGGGGGAGAAATTTTAGCAAAAGGAAATCCATAGGAATCCCTCCACAGATTGCTGCATGTGGAGTTAGATCAGGGAATGGCAAAATACAGCCTGCAGGCCAGATCTGGCCCATAGCAGGTCTTTGTCTGGCCTAAGATGGGTTCCTGGGACCCACCTGGCCCACGCACAATTCAACCATGGAGTGTCCTGCTGCCCCTTGGGCATGCAGTGGGGCTGGGGTGGCTCTGCAGCTGGATTGCCTTTCTAGGCAGCCCAGGGGGTGGATATGCCTTTCAGCTGCCATCACTGCTGGCCCTAACCCTGCAATCCCAGCAGGGACCCATGCTACATAGCCCCATGTGTACCACAGCAGCACCAACTTGATGCACATCTTGCTGGGGTCACCTGAACCCAGCAGCAAGGGGTGCTGGTCCTGATGGTCTTGTGAGGTCCCTTCCAGCCCCTAACATCTATGAATCCATGAATCTACCCCAAACCCAGACATACCCACAAATGCACCTCCCACAACCCCCCATACCACTTTCCACACCCTACATACCCAGACCCAGACCCCCCCACCCATAGTCCCCCCACCCCTACACACCCCCACAATATACAAGAGTAAGACCTCATTTTTAGCTAATATGCAATCACCTCTGTATACACCACACAAATGCAGACACATCAGGACAAAAATATATTTTTAAATAATATTAAAATATGTTATTGTCAATGTTTATTTTTTAGTATATAACTTGTTTTTTTCCCAGTTCCAAGATGGCAAACCCCCTTCCAAAAAGGAGTATTTCTGGGGCAAAGGGAGAGATTTCCAATAGTAAAGGTCAGGGGTTAGGGGCAGGACTTCCGGTCCCAAGATGGCAACCAGGGAGCAGGGCACCTGTCAAAGGGCAGGGCTACCCTTGCATCCCTCAACAGCTCACCAAAACTAATTAAGCGCCCCTCCAGGCAAAATAATTCTCTGCCCCTGAGTTAGGTGCTCAAGAAAGCTGTCAATTAATATCAGCTGAGCAAGGTGCCATAGTTTTTAACATGAGCTGTATTTTTTTTAATCTCTGATTTTGTAGCCACCAGGCCAAAACCTGCTTGATTTTACTGGGTTCATTTGGCTTCAGCAAGAGTAAGCAAGAATAAGAGCAGAACGTTAATCTAATGTGAACAAATACTAATTAAAACCACAATAAACCCATAGTTGCTGTTTGCTTTTATCATTTTTAACTCCAGACCAAAATTGTTTTGTAGGCTCATTTAATGTCAGAATTCAGCTCTGCTGTTATTTGGTTATTCTATACTTTGGGTGTGAAGTAAATCGCATCATTTGCAGTCGCATAGCTATAATGGAAATCCACTGTGCGTAAACAAATTCAGATGCCGATTTACTATGTGCGGTACAATCCTGAAAAGTGCTGAGTGCCTTGTAAGTTGTCCTGAGCATTGTGAATTCCCAGTAAAGTTCATAGGAATGGAGGCTACCGAGCATTTTATCAGAAGTGCTCAGTATATTCCAGGATCAGGGCCTAAATGACTGACTGGAAAAATCAAACATCCAATGACTCCCAAGATGTCCCTAGGCAGTTTACTGCAAGATTAATTTCAAGTTTTAATGAAAATAAATGGTAATGATCTAATGGGGTTTTTAATTAGAAAATATACACAGTCTTTCAATTCATTCCATAAGAGTCCTGAGTGCTTGAAAAGCAAACAGAGAATCAGACCAATCATTTATGAATATAAGGATACACAATACACATTACCAATTGCTCTAGAAAAATGTACGTTTGTGTGTGTTCATAATAAGAAATCATGGAGCTGATAATCTAATAATATAGGCATGCCCACAATAAGGCTCTGATCCTGATTTTTTTTAATTTTGTTGCTCTGTGACAAAACTGTAATTTCAGTGAGATCTAGGATCAGGCACTCCTGAAAACAGGGGTTTGTACCCACTTGCTGTTTATGAAGCTGTTATCTCAACTACACAATGTTTTCCCTTATGCCACAGTGTCTTGCTTCCTCAGTTAAAATGCTTCATGTTGCAAATGTTGCCATATGGTTTCTTCAAGATAAAAAAAAAAAATACCCTGGATTTCTTTTGTTGCTAGCCTATTTCCAATGTTTTCTATTCTGGAGATGCAAATAGACTAAGGAAGATTGCATTAAGCAGGCTAAACCATATAGAATGTGGCTGTTTGACAATAAAAATCTCAGACAACTTTTTAAAATGGAAGATTATTTCAGGGATTTATTATTAAAAACTTAATCCCTTTCCCCTTGACATTTCTTTACTTACTATGTATTCCATAATGACCAGCTTTTATTTTTTCTAAATTTTGCAAGCTGTGGATTCTCTGATAGATTCTTTTCCCATCTGGATAAAGTAGAAAGTTTGGTCTCACAAGATAAAGAGAAGCTGAGTGTATTTAATGTTGACAACATCAGGAATTTTGAAGAGGAGTTGGAAATTCAGTAGTAAAATATGTGATGGAACTAAACAAAGCAAAAGGCATTGAAAAGCAAATCTGCCTTCAGTTTAAAGAGGACCTTAAGCACCATCTTAGCGCTTAAAAAATACATGAATAAAATGGTTCTGGTCTCTAATTTCTAAATGAAACATTCATTTTCTTTTATAATCAAATCCTGCAGATTGTGTAGCGTGTTCCAAAAAATGAAAATAAAGAGACAGCTAAATAATATATTGTGCTCAATAAATAATGCTTTTTCAGAGCCATACATGCTGGAGTACTCAGTGTGAATATATTTCTCTATAAAGCTTTTGTGAATTCACAATTCTGAAATTCTGAGATAATTTATAAAACAATGGCAATGGAACACCAGAAATACAAAATTAAATGCACAAAAGTTAAGAAACGAAAAACAGTAAGACATGCATAAGACAGCTAGCCTGGAGATGATGCATATACTTTACATGTGAAGTCACAAGCTTTCTTACACAGGTGTTTTATTCAAGAAAAAAGAAAATTACAGAACAAATCTTCTACAGCGTTCTAGCTTTGTTTCCTTTTTTGCTGGGGAACTTGGCCTATATGAAACTCTACCTAACACAGAGATATTTCGTGTCTGAATAATATACCATAATTAAATGTATTACCCTGGAATAATAATCGGACTGCAAAGCATTTCCTTCATAGGATAGGAGCCTAGAAATGTAAAAGTAAACTCCTTCTTTTATTTAGAAATAAATAGCCCATTTACCAGCCAAAACAGACTTGGAAATATTTTGGGGGAGAAATAACCCACTCCGCACTTCCACCCCGTCACTGGGATTGAAAAGAAAAACTGCTAGAGACCAATTCTATAACAAGTAGTTGGATCTCTCTCTTTCTTTTTTCTTCCCTTCCCCTCCCCACCATCCCCACCCACCACAGACTTTTTCAACAGGAATCCTCTATATATGGAGTTTCTCAAGGAGTCCTCCTGATAATTTTGTATACTGCATAATTGGACCCCATATTGAATAATGCTACGTACAGATCTCTTTGCCCAGATTGAAAAATATGTATTTAAACTGGAACATGCCCAAAGAATGGGTACTAAAAGGATTAAAGAAATAGAGAACGTCTTGTAAGTGAAAAAGTAAAAGCTTTATTTATTTTACCAAAATGAAAATTAAAAGGATACACATGGGAAGGAGTTTAAAAAGAATGCATTTAGGGTAAATATCAGTGAGAAGAGCTATTTAATCTAAAAGATAATACTGGTGCAAGATTGAATGAATACAAACTGGTCACAAACAAATGTAGACTGGGATTTAGAAGTTTTTTCTAACTATTAAATGAATAAAAGGCCTTTCAACTAAGTAGTGGGAGGTACAAGCCTGTTTTTTTTTAAGATGTAATACAAGTCTAGTGAAGAGTTAATACGGTAGGATAAGGGTGTCCTTGGAGTAGGAAACTGAACATGTGATATGTAGTTTTAAGTGTTTTGGTATCTAAATGAGGGAGTAGAAAGGAGTATTGAGATTCATGTAGATTGATTACATATGTGGGGAACGTTAGGTAATTGCATGCCTCAGGGTGTCCACTAGTTGCCTATGGGACAGAAATAATTTTTGTTTGGTTTGTTTTCTCTTGAAGGCATCGCTTGTCTTTCAGAGGTGGGGGGTAGGGGTGCTCCACCTTCCTCTGGAACATTGGTTATCATCCCTGGGTAGATCATAGAAATATAGAATCAAAGAAAATTTGGGTTGGAAAGGACCTCGGGAGGTCATCTAGTCCAAACCCCTGCTCAAAGCAGGACCATCCCCAGAATGTGGGAGAATGAGTTGAGGGAATCAGTAGGGAGAAACTTCTCATGTGTGTGGATTGTGGATCAACTAATCTTAAGATTTAGGGTCAGGAAGGAATTTCCTCCAGGGAATAGTCTCCCAAGGTTGTCAGGATTTTGTTTTGTTGTTCATTCCTTTGTTGTTTTGGACATTTAATCTACCACCCAGGATCATCTGACTGACTACTTTATCTAACAGTTTCTAGGCTACCAGATATAAGTGGTCCCTTTTTTTCTCTTCTCTTCACAGTTGTTTTTTGGATAGTGTGGCAGTGCTTATTTTATTGGGTGCTTCCTGACTGGCTGTGTGAGAGATACTCATGAATGTTTTTGTAGCTCCTTTTGGATACATGGCTGCCTGCAACTTCAGAGGACTAGACTCAATGATCTTGGTGGTCCTTTCCAGTTCTATGCTTCTAAGAAAACATCTAATCCTTAGGCTGACCCTATGTGGTATGGAAGGAATAGATTTATATTTTTGTGACGAATAATGCAATCCTAGTCATTTTGAATAGTTGTTTGCCAACATTAGATCCTACAATATTTGTGCAATTACCTGAGATTAGTTCAGGTGTCTATTGCACGCCACATTTTGCTTTCTGCTTTTCACTAGTAGCACTCTAGTAAGTGCCCTCCAAAAGCCCTACATTTCATTTTTGGTTTCTACCTGCTGAAATCAGTGGAGAGAGACTTTCAGAGAAAGATATGCTTTTAATATTTTGTTCGAACAAATGTTCTTGATACCTTTGCTGCCAATTATTTTTATTTTTATTCTAGATGTGTTTCTCAAAGTTGATTATTGAAAATAATCATCACAAGAGTCAATATAACTTGTCATCTCAATTTTAAATGTCAGTCTTCATGTATTTTACAAGTTCTTTGATGTGTCTGTGATACATTTTATTCTAATTTCACTTGAAGAAATGTAAATAAGAAGTAATCCCACTGAAATAAAGTGTTCCACTGTAAACTCAGTGAAAGCAAGACCAGTATTGGATCAAATAAACAGTCATTTTATTGATGTCTCAATAAAACTCTTACTGCTAGGGCTTGGTGGCAGTGACTAAGTTGACTGTAACCTACAGCTCTGGGGACAGGAATTTCAGCTTTGTTTTGGCCTCATTTTGAAACCCACTACCAGTCAGCCCAAAAGTAAATGGGTACCTGGGGAATCAACAGTGCTAACCATATCATTTCCAGACGAACCTTAATTGTGTTATCTTAAGGTAGGTCATAGGTGACTCGTAGGGGTGGGGTATGGGGGGCACATACCCCCTCTGAGATTGCCTAATGCCGGTGTCTGTGGGAAGTCCCTGCTCACCACTCACCGCTGATGCTGCCACCTACAAATTATGCCTCCCCAGTCTCGGGAGGCACCAGTTGTTCACAAGGTAGGTACAGACATTAAGGAAGGCTTGGAGATGTTTAGATCATGTTAAAAATGGCCATTCCGTCTAACCTCAATCTAACTAGTTCAGCCACATGCAGACCTTACGTTTAGATTCATAGTTAGGTAAGTCTAAGGAAGGTTGGATCAGTCAAAAAGAAAAAAAGGCCAATATGATCTAATTTAAATGTACCTCAGAGGTTCGCTAAGTTAGATCAGGTACTATTAAACCAAGCTAACTGAACTTCTGTATATATTTCTTGACCAGCCTCAGGACTGGAAAAGCCCAGCCACTGCACTTTTCCTACCCCCACCAGTACCAGGCTATTTTTAGCCCCCCAGCCCTGCCCCCCCAATGGACAATGCCCCTTGCAAACCAGCCAGCTTCCTGAGCCCACCAAACTCCCTGATCCTACAAGCTGCTCCTACTGGCACTCATGAGTGCCAGGAGCTGATCAAAATAAGTCAGGGTGTGGATAGGGGCAGGCAGGATCAGGGGGTTGATTCACCATGGGGGTTGTTCATCTGCAAGTAGGGAGGGCTAAATATAGCCCTTTGTTAGGGGAAAGAGAGAGACCCTCAATTCTGCCAAACTCCCTCCACCTCAACTTGCTTTGATCCAGATCCCAGCATTGGTGAATCCTGGTAAAACTAACCCCAGGAGTGGTTTGAGGGATTGGAAGTGGTTCAGCAGCATCAGGGAAGGCTAGGAGGATTGGGGGGAGATCAGCAGCATTGGAAACCCTCACTGATCTCACCAGCCCTCAAGTCCCCCCAAAACCCTCACAGAACCAGCAAGTCCCCTGATCCCTCCCCCTACCTGACTTATGTTAGATCAGGCTTTCAGCCCCTATTTTATTACTGAGTTAGATTGCAGGGGGACATTTTTTAACTTGATCTACCCTCAAAAAAAACTTCTAGCTGCATTGTCTTTACAAAGCCTTAATGGAACATTTTGTTCAGGCAGAGCTCTGGTTTAACTTTTGAGCCCTACTTCTAGAGCCCTTTTCCCTCTGGTTTCAGGCCCTCTTTTTAGCTTTTTTTTTTTTTTTTTTTTTTAATCTTCTTGACTTACCCTTTCTTCTTACCTAGCTGCTCAAGGCCCTTTTCCTATTTCTTCCTAAAACTATTCCTACCCTTCCCAATCCAAACATTCTCTCTGCCACTCACTCCTTTTTATTGTGGACCAAAAACCAGATCCTGACAACCCCAAAGTGTTGTATTTCCTATGTGTACAAGATATTTCTATGGTTTCACTAAAATTAGCTATCATGTTTAGGCATCACCTCTACTGGCATTCCAATTTAACTGTATTCACAAAACAAATAATTTTTGAAAGGTTTCATCCCAAGTATAAACTTCAAACTCCCTATAATGCTCTAGTGGGTTTGAAATGTAATTTACATGATTGCTCTATGAACCTATGCAATGGTCTGGAACCCTCTTTGAAGTGAGAGCCAAACTTTTAGTTTCTGCCATATGTCGTGAATGAGCCACATGATGGTAGTCACACAGATGTCACTCCTAATATGTCATTTTTCTCAGACCTTCAATTTCAATTGACTTTTTTTTAGACAGTGGTGGATCGAATAAACATACTAATTATATTTTCATTCCTTGCTATATACATGTACAAAACCCATTCAGACACCTGGTAGCTCACATTCCAGACTCTGTATTTCATCTATTGGAAAGGCTGATCTGCATTCTACAGATCTCTCCAAGAGAAAGAGCATGTTGGAGGTTAAAGTGATGAAGGCCCAAACTTGGATATGTAAGAGTTCTGCTGTGTCTGGCCTTTTCAAAGGTTTCTTGTGGTAAGCTAGCCTCTTGCAGCTTGCAACTGAGTATTGCACAGAGAACCCTGCCCACAGGCTTCATGGGTGTCTAGCAGCCCTTGTGTAGACTCTTTCCTTAGAGGTGAATTTTAACCCATGCTCCTTTTTTCCCCCAATTGTCAAATACAGAAAAAAATATACCTGTCACTGCTATGTTGTGAAAAATAAATGCATTACTGGTTGCCAAGTACTTTAACAATCTTTGATGGAATGCACTGTAGAATTGAAAATTATTTTATTACATATGGTTTCCCATGGTTTATTATGTATGGGTTGTGTATGTCTTCTTGTCTAGCATAGAATAAAATATGTACATTAGCACATGTTAGCTGACAAATTTTAAAAAGTCTAGGTTAGACAAGGCATGTTCCCCATAACATATGTTGATCTTGCTGAGTTAAATTCTTATTTCCTTCTAGACTTCAAAAATAGATACCATAGCATAAGCTCATGACATTTTATCCCTCTAGTCTCTCTCTTTTGAACCTTTATTTTTGCATTTTTATTTTTACTTTATTTTATTTTTACATTATTTTATTTTTTATATCAAAGGTAGAAAAGATATTTCAAACTTGTAAAGCATTCTTTCATAGCTCTATACATGACAAATGTATTGATTTTAATAAAGTGACAATAGTTCAGTTAATGGAACTGGATAGGAAATGTATTCCTCCCCCTCTTCCTGTAAAAATGTTGGGTTTTGTTTGTTTATTTTAAAAGTTTGGATTTTCACTGCACACTCCAAAAATGTTTAACAATAATGGATACTTCTCCCAAAAATATTTTCTATCTAAAAAGATATTCTGGTAGAAAAGTGTCGAACTTTCTTAGCAAGCGTAGAGCAGATGAGAAACAAAGTGTCCTGTATCACTGAACTAAGTTAATACAACATTCATGGTTACGTCAGATGTTTCTAGTTTTTTCAACTCCCTTATTAGGTTGGCAGTAAAATTCTGCCCCTAAACTAGAGACCACATAATGACCTTTAGTTAATAGCTTTGATTATTGCATTTGAATAAGCATCTCCCGGCATTGATGCAAGAGGCATGACCACCTCTTTGATTCCTGCTGTGACCTACTGAACAAATATTGACAAGCATCTTTCAATGTTCAGACCTGCCGCTGTGTCACACAAGCTATTGCAATGTGTGACAAATTACCAAAATGTGGAATGCATCTATTACACTGCACCACAACTGGCAGATCACAATGGCCGTAAAGCATGAGACCTTCCTAAGCAGTTTTCTCTTTTGGAAGGAAAGAAAATGCTTCTCTGATCTGTACAAGGTTAATTGTGTGGGGTGGGATGCCTGTTACTGATTGCTAAACTGGTTTCTTCCTTCCAATGAGAAAACAGGTTTTATCATTTAAAACAAATTATAATCTGATGTGCATTAAAATACTCATTTTCCACAATCTAGCCATTTGAGAACATTTCTGGGGAAGGTTCCTTGCCCAGGCTTCTCTTGGTACACTAAGGAGGCAGATGCAGAGAGAGAAGAATGGTTCCTACTCGGACTGCCTCCAAATTCAATTCTTGCAGGCCTCCCACATACAATTTGCACCCAAATTTACAATAAATTAATACCAGCTGTCCCATTTGCCAGGCTAGTAATGGTTACCCACATACTAAAGCAGCCCTTAATAAATATTGCCTGCGTCCATACCATGGCGTCACCCCCATATGCAATAAATACAGTCCACACCCTTTCCCACTCTTAGGGCAGTAGCTGCTCCTACCTTTTCAGGATTGATTGTCTGGCACTCTAGGGAGCAGAGGATGCACCTGCTGTTGGAGCATTATTGAGCCACCTGCTCACCACCACCACCCCTCCTGGAGAAGAGTCCCTGGGAGAAGCAGTGGGGCACTGCTTGGAAAATCAGCAGTAAAGACTGGGTAAGGATAACTAGGATGAGGGGGCATGGAGCATGCCTGAGTTGATAGACTGTTCCTAAAGGACACCAAAGATCACAGGTCACAGCCAAACAGGGAGCCTGGGATGTTTCCACAATGTACTGCAGCTAAAGCAAGTCAACTGCACAGTACCCATGGCAAAAATAGTTCTTCTCTACTCATCTACTCAACCACGCTATTAAACAACATGTGGAAATCATTCATTCCACTCCCACCAGCGGAAGCTGCCACATGAATCTTCCACTCAGAAGCCACACAAAGAATTTTTCTTATGAATGAGAAAAAGGGGAAAGAGAGACATGCTTCTTTCCCCCACCTCACTCTTCCCCCTTCCCTGCCCCCCCTCCCCCCACACAGAGCAGAAAAAAAAGAGGGGGAGAATTTGTATCCTTATCTTCAAACACCTGAGAGATGTACCTCCACTCTACCTCATTCAACCACATGCAGCATCCAGGAGAAAGTGAAAAGCTCTTATCACATAGAAAAGAAGCAGTTGCCCATGCTTTTTGAAAGGAAATGACTCCATCAGACTCCTCTATAAGTACAAGGTAGACATGCAGTCTGAATGCAAGCCGTTAGAAAGCATTGTGAAAAAGCCAATGTAGAATGGAGCCATGCTAGCAGAATGTAGGCAAATGAAATTCCAGACCTATGATGTAAAAGTAAGGTGCTGTCCACTCCTGGCAACAGCTACAATGAGTAAGATATCCATTTCAGGGGCTCTCCTGGTACAGGAGATTAATTTTAGCAACATCCTATCTAATGAGAGGCTCCAGGCTATCCAAAAAATAACTGATCATAAGCAGGTCTTGAAAATGATAAGATCATCCAGAGTCTAGCGTTAGCCAGATCACAAGGTATATGTGTCACAGAAGGCTACACCATACTCCCGGGTAAGGGATAAGCCTTAGTAGTAAGGAATATGATGGAATTGTCTTTAAAAGGTGACCGAGTAGTAATTCCAGCATAATTAAGAGCTGATATCATGAGATAGATATGCTTCACACCTGGAATAATGAAACAAAACATGTGCTCATACAGGCAGGAAGGCCCAGTTGAGAGTATATATGGAACAGGCATCAGTTGCCAAGCTAATGACTAGATGGTAGTCCAGAACTATCAGAGTGCTGTCGTCAGAGAACCAAGTAACCGATTGGTGTGTGGCCCAGCAGAGTAACAGATAGTATTGAGACACCATTAAAAGAATTCCAAGCTAAACAGGCAGATCACTGCAACAGAGCAGCCAACGACAAGAGGGCACCGATGAGTAGCTTTGGATCAAACCATCATATAGTCTCATCAAGCATGGGGCGGGGGTGGGAGGAAATATGTTGGAGGGAAGGAGCTTTCCTTCCAGGACTGCAGAGGTCAGAGACCTAAAAATAGCCTGGTCCAGGTGGGAGGGTAGGAAGAGCACAGCGCCAGGGCTGGGGCAGGTGGCTGTGCTTTCCAAGCCCCAGAGGTGCAGTCCTAATACATACATATGTTCGGTTAGTTCGAGCACAGGTTAACCTGACCTACTCAGTGCACATCCTAAGTTAAATCAGGCCAACCATTTTTTGCCCAATCTAAACTCTCCAAACTAAGTTCAGTTCAGCACTAAGATCCACTTAACTCTAGTTATGTCAATCTAAGTGTAACATCTTTACCCTGTGGCAGTGGTTCCCAAACTCTGACAGATTGCACACCACCAATTTAAAATGATATAACCTTAAGTACCACCAGCAAAATTTTCAGTTCACCCTTAAGTACCACCAGCAAAGTTTTGTCATATAAAGTAATTATACAATATCTGTTAACTCATACCATTGGAACCACTGCCCTATGGTCATCTATACATATGCTCCAGGTGGGAGCACTTTAATTACAGGGCTCTCTAAGCCATTCTAATTAAAGCACATACAGTGTCACATGTACTCAGTGTCCCATCCTTCAAAATGGCAGCAGGGGAGTTTGAACTAAAGTTCGTTCAATGACCTTTAGTTCAAGTGCCCTTGCTGCCATTTTGAAGTGTGGGGATGCTGAATAGATGTGACACAGAGGCTGCTGGAGCATGTTAACATGTTCAATGTTAATCGATTAGTCTTCTCCAACGTGTGCTAATCAGCACACATTGGAGCAGATGTTCGGCACATATATTAGGTGCACTATGACTCTTTCCATTGACTTCACTGGACTTTGGGCAAGAGCCTTAATGCATGTTGTTACATAGAAATATAACCCTCTACATGTCATTTTCAGATAAATGAAGTTTGTTGTTAAATACAGAATAACTATTCCTGGGGAGAATTGTAAAGCACAAGATCAAACCCCAGTATGTTATATGCTAAATTATACTGTTTGCTTGCTCCTATATTTTCATACAAAGTAGGCCTCTGAAAATGTGAAATATGTATTTATATAAATGCTCAAAACATGTTTAATTTCTTAAAAAATTGGAACTTATTTATGAATTCAGGAATTTGAATGTTTAATAGTATTTCATTATTTAAACAGAACTTAAAAGTGCTAGAAGTAACAAGACATGAGGATCTTAAAGTCTCCAAAGAACTGAGCTACAAACCACTGCCTTTGTTTTGTTTTTTTTCTTCATATTTTAAACTAAATCACTGTTGAAGTTAAACAAAGCAATAAGCAATGGGGAAAGTTTTTACACATATTTTTAAAATTGCCAGTTTTTCCTTTCAAGAACTTATTTATTGAAGTCATTTTGCAGAAAGATTAAAGAATCAGACACTCAGCTTGAAGCCAACATACACCAAACTGCAGAAGACTTTAAAAACTTCAAGGTCCTGAATCCACCACTGCAGTACTTGCTAATGCTTTCTTCCTTTCTGCACCATGTGGATTTGTAATACGCATCTCTCATCCCCAGGTTTTGCAGGTTTTGAATGTTTCCAAAAGCATTCCAGCTGTTGAAGTGTGAGGGAAGCCTCAAGGAGATTGGTCTTTATTTCTTGACCCCAGTCACATGACATGGATTAAGGTTAGAAAACTTTATACCACTGTAACATGCTAGGGTCAACATCCAGTGACTCTAGTGGATACTGTTATACAGACCTCCCAAGTCAAAGACTTCTCAACAGAGTACTGACTTTTTGTCCCTTTCTTTTGGGAAACACATCCAATTTACTGTTTTTTCTGGCTCCAGAATCAATGCAAGCGGGATTTCATATTAGAAGATGATTTGTTAGGATTAAAAGAGGCTCTGGGGTTAAGACATCTAAAATAATCTTTTGTTTCCCTGACTTTCTCATCATTTAAATTATGTAAATCCACATTCCCCAGGTTCCCTGTTGAGGCACAATTTTAAATAAATGTTTTTCTTTGTTTCCGTATGGGTTGTTTAAGTTTTGATATCCATGTTTCTCAGATTTTCCATTCACCTTCGCAGTTTTTCATGAGAATTTCGTTCACACTCTCTTGGAATCATTTCACTGAGTCACTAAACAAATACTATTGCAAAAGAAATAAATCTAAATAGTACAGCAAAAAATAAATCCTGAACTGCTTCGTGCAACCTTAAGGTATCATTAACAGTTCTTTGAAGTATGCCAGTGACTTCAGAGGTATCCTGCAATTATTTTATACAGGTATCAGATAAATGTACCATATGACACACATTTGTAACAGGAGTACTGTTAATTTAAACAAAAATTGTCTTTCTGAGAAGGAAGCAGACAATTGCACTTCACAAATGTACACACGCATTAACTGCCTTATACTGAAAATGTTTATACTTTATTCTTGAAAAGTTGATGAGTATATTGACATTTTGGTAAAGTGTTTAACTTTTAAAATCTGAAGAAGTAGGTCTAAAGGCAGCCTCCCATTTTATGCCATATTTTCTTCCATACCACATTCCTCAAATGAGGCATGCACCTTGTTTTCTGAAGGCAGAATATAGGAATGAAAAGATTATTTTCTAGGGTAATGGCCGATAGAGATGGCTACATACAGCAACTCATGCTTAGCCAGCTCAAATATTTGCGTCCAGCACAAGCTATAGTGTTGGCAGTAATTTTTGGCTCAGCAGCCAAAAGCTGCTTCCAATTTGGCAGTGGCTATGAAAGGTTACATCTAGACTCCACCCCTCCTGCTCATTGGCTCAGAGGGAAGTCAACCATTTTGGCAGCCATTACAGAGTACAGTCTCCATGCTTCTATTCCAGTAAAAACCAAAAAAACCAATCTTACTGGTTAAGACCCACACCCCAAAGTCTTTCTTCTTCCCCTTTCATTTCCTGCAATACACATTTGTTGAAGATAGCTTGATATTTCTGAATTGTCTTCTGATATTTTCGGAATGGTAGTAGTGGGAAATTTTCAAAATTAGATACCCAACTCCCAATGTCTTTCCCTGGGTAACCTGAAGAAGTCTTACTAAAGGCATATCCTACATCCATCCTCTCTTAGGTCATTTCACCATATACAAGAAAAATGGCAAATGTACTTACATCCAAAAACAACATCAAAAGTATGTTAAGGTTGTGAAATCACAAGGCCAAAACTTACCTTAATTCACCCCCCTCATATGCACTAATACATTGTCTTTAATTACATGCGTCACAGGGCTGGGTCCCAGGAGCGGCTGTGATCTCTCTTAGCACCCCCTGTTGTGCCAAGTGGGTGTTCATGCACCCTCGTTCTTGCCCACCACATCTTTGATGACAAAAGTATTAAGGGAGGCTGCCTTTTGCCTCCTTGGACACGGTACTCCTGATGTATCCCAGTTTGTGTCCCGTCTTAGCAGACCCCGTGAATTAAAGCCTCAAGGGCTATGCATGGCTCCTACCACCCCTAATACCATGCCCCAAGCCTCTCAGATGTCCCGGACATTGTCTAGTCAATTACTGTTGCCCGCACCCTCATGGACGCTCTCTGGCCTCTCCTTCCTTACAGTCACCCACGCTCCCCATGGATGCTCCCAGGCCTCTCTAGGCCAAGCCCACACCGGCCCCTCCTCACTTGTGTGCCCTCCCTGGGGCTCCTCACTGTAGGCGCGTGCCCTCCCTGGGGCTCCTTGCCTGTGCACCCTCATGGGCACTCCCTGGTGTCTCCCATGGCTGCTGCCCACACTGGGGCCTTTTCCCCCACGCTCGCCCTCCCTGGGGCTTCTCTCATGCGCTCACCCTCCCTGGGGCCTAACCTCACAATTGGGCTCAGGTGGCCATAGCCTTGCCTGGCCCCGAATCCCCTCCTTGGGCTTTAACCCAAGCACCCTCTGGGGTTTACAATTTCTGTACGGCTCAGGCAGCCTCAGCCTTACCTGGCCTCCAGCCCACTGTGCCTCTTCTCAGGGCTGGGGTCAGTACCCCCTTAATGCTGTGCCCTCTCTGGCACTGGGGTCTCCACACCACTGTGGAGCCCCTTGAGGCCTCCTCCAACCCCTTATAGCCTCACCCAGTCCTCCAGTGTGGCTAAATGTAAACTCTAAGCCCTCTGGCTACTCATCAATCAAATCCCCTACCCAGGCTTTCTCCTCCCAGTATCCTCAAGCCAAAGCTGTTCATGCCATCAAGCTGCTCTAGGCTGCACCCTCCAGCATAGCTCCTTCTCCCTTGGATGTTAGTGAAGAACTGCCTGCTTGGCCTCAGCCTTGGCTGTTTACATAGGCCAGGCCCTGCCCCATTCCGGTCAGCTGACCGAACTACAGTTGCCCCAGCAACCAGCATCTGTACCTTTTCCTAGGACAACATGATTTCTCACTATTTTTTCCATGGCTTACAAAAAGTTGGATGTTTGGATGGTATGCAGTGAAAAAGAAAAGATCTAGAACCATGCACTGATCAGCACAGAAATAAATCTTGAATTTTGACTATTGTATATTGAATTCAGTGATTCTTTTTAGTTAATGAGTCAGGCATAGTAGGAAAAATAATAATTATGTAATTAAAGACTACATAATGGCTAGATGTAGCTTTCTTCATATCCTGTTAAAAGCTGTGCCTGGATCAGTCAGGAAAAGGTCACCTGAGAGAACTCAGAATTTCTTCCTCCTTCCCAGGGCTGAACACTTTGTTTCCAAACCATCCTCAGCTCTTACAAGCCTTGGGACTGAGGGACCAAGTTCAGGATCCAAAAAGAGATCTCCCATGTGACTCTATAATCTTCTGTCACTACACTGGGCTCCAGTATTTTCTATGATATTGAAAATGTTACAAAAAAACCCTAAATCACATAGGAAAACTTAGATACTTCTCCCTGTCCTTTGATGGACAGTATCAGTACTGTCTGAGTAGGAGAATTACAATCAAAATATTAATTAAAACTAAAACAGGAAGGACAAAGAGCCAAGAATTTTTAAATCTCTCCATAAATAGTTCTAGATCCACAGATTTGGAACAGATATGTTATTCTTGTTTGCACTGCCAGTTAGTGATAGTGGGATGGAGAGAGATTACATCCAAAGTTTACAGAGGGAAAAAAAAGCAATCCTTTCTCTCTGTCAGGATCAGCACTAACAACTGGGAAAACTCTGCATATCCATAATAAGTTATAGATAGATACACCCACGATTCTTACCTTATATATGTATTTAAAAAGCAGCTTTGGACCAACAGTGAGTTCAGGTAGGCCAGACAGGGTCCCAAGCCTATACAAACACTCTCATGACCTCTGTGCAGGTCAGTGCCTCTGCCTTTCTGGTACTGGCAACAGAACATTTCAGGCTGCAGTTCTGTTAGGATAGGTGGAAAAAAGCAATTTACAGCCTCTTTTGATGCATATTTTAGCACATGCTGGGGAGAAGGTGCAGCAGCCGCAGTGCTGTAACAAGTCAAAGGATTAATTTAATAGGTGCCAAAAATAAAACACAGCTAATTAAAACCCTAGTACAAACATCATGCCGCAAACTTTAGACAGTACTAGGGATAAAAAAAAAATGTGTTTTAAGTAGAAGTGAAATGTTCAAGAAATACATTTGATGATAGTCAAGAATGTAGTCTTTCCTGCATCCTGGGGATAATTGAACATAGGATCTGAAAACCGTTGGTGGGCAGTAAGACAAACTGACAAGGTAAAAGCAGTCTGCAGCTTGTATTCTCTGGGACTGAAGTAACATATATAACATGTAATTTCCTAATCATCTTCACATTGGATTTTCATTATCTGTTATCCAGTTTGCAGTTTAGCCACCTGGTTTTTAATGTGGACTATAAGCAGGAAACAGCCCCAGATGATTTTACTACTGTATTCAAAACCACTGTAATTTCTGTATAAGAGATGTTAATATGCCACTTTCAGCCCCAGAGAGAAAAGAGTTTTTCAGTTGAAAGCATCAAAAGTGATTATGGGAGATAAACAGCATGCCTACACATCACTGGACGAAAATGTTGCTACTGCACCATTCTTTAGTACTTCCTTTCGGAAGTACTAAAGCATGCTGCAGTAACTGCCTGTGCTGTGCCATACATGCAGCACACAGTTAGATTTTGCCACTAAATTGTCATAGCAGCACAATAAAATGGGGAGAGTGCATCACTACGGCAGTGTAGCTGCCCATCATGCGTAGGGCTATGTAGCACGTTGCTACGTCACCATAGGGCAACATATAAATGTGCCCACAATGTCATTATTTCTCAAGACTTGTACTAGGAGTATCGCTATGCACTCCACCCATTCATGATACTACAAGGAAAGCTCTATCAGCATTTCCATCTGAATTTCTTATTTTCAAGGACTATAACTGTAGAAATTTGCTTGAGGCTCAAACCTGGCAAGCAAAGGTGTATATTAGAATATGATTCCTTTGATTATGTTCACTTGATTCCCACTAGAAATACAGAATAACTGAAACAGGAAGGGCTAAGATCCCAGTGTGTCTATAAATGCCCATAAATGCAGGAATTTGGCTATGTGGTGACGCATGACCAAGAATCACTGACATGATGCTTTCTTGCCTTTAGTTCCAAAGCAAAGTGAGAGAAAAGCACAACAATAAAGTCCTTGACAATATAACCAGGAGAGAAATTCCTTTCCAACCCCAGATTTGGAAATCAGTTCAACTCCCTGTGTTATAGCCAAGCCTCTCCTCCCACATATATTTGGATGCTTCCAACTAATGCTCATGGGCGTTACACATAGAGGAACTGAGGAGACAGGCTGCAATGTTTCACCACATGAATGAAATATTCTTTTGCAAATGGAGTTGCAATCAGTTTGGCTTACTATAAAGTGTCTGAAAGGTTTAATGGTTTCACATGGTTTGGGGACTGAGTAAACTCAGAGAGCTGTATTTTTTTTCCCCCAAATGAAATTTTGCAGTTGATTGGTTCCTAATGGAAACTAATTTGTTTTCCTCATTTGGAAAATAAATTAAAATCAATCCAGTTAGCTCTTTTAGAAAATCAGATATTGTTCATGCCCAATTACTTTACTTTTTTAAAAAAATGGCATCTAGAATAGAATTGGCTTTCAGGTACACTGAGTTAGGATTACTATACAAGTTTGAAATACTAGATCCTACTGGCTGCTGAAAAGCTGTTATAGACTCCTGAGATGTTAGTTCTAGGATTAAGATGTCTCTACCAAAGTCCTCATAGGCTATATACTACCTGTTCTATGAAGCCATTTCATTTCACTGTGCTACTGATCAACAGATTCGGCATTTGGGCTGGAATCTTTTTTTCCTCCTAGAGCTTCTTTGAATGCACTGAACAGGCAAAAGTTTCTTAGAGCAAAGCCAGAGCTATGCCAGTCAAATATTGACCTTACGGCCACGTTTCCAGTGGTTTTCATGAGCAGTGTTTTAAAGGAGCCGTACTCCTGCTGCCAACAGTCCACAATGCCTGCTATGAATGGCTGACTTCAAATTCTTACTGGACAACTGGAAGTAAATTCTTGTTTTGTCCATAGGCAATCCCTTGCTTAAGAAGAAGCCTGTCACAAGCTAACCATAAATGCAATAGGGAATCATTCATACCCTGTGTGACCAAGAACTGGATCACTGCCCACAAATTTCCTTGCTGCAATCAAAACCAGAACCTGCCATGTTTATAACAAGTACAGGGGGCACACAAGATAGGAGCCAAATCAACAGTCACTATATTGCTGGTTTTGACATTCCCACCAAAAGTACTCCTAGTGTCACTAGTAATTCTGAATCTGTTTTTAGAAATGAGTTCAGGGAATACTGACCTATGTCATACCATATGGGGCATCAACACATAATTTGGCAAAAGCACCAGGAGGTCCTCCTTGACATGTTTTTACTGAATTATTCTCTTAGCATAAACAGGGAGTTTGGCCCCACAGGGTGTTCCTGGAAGCTCTGTGTTTCTGCATTGCTTCTCAGGATGTGCTTATCAACCATCTTTTTTATATGAAGCATGGGTCTACTGGCTGCACCCTAAAAGAAAAAAGAACTCTATGTGAGCAAAACTGGAATGTATGTGGAATTCTTCATACTAGAAAAAACACCATAACACAGGGAAATACTACCCTCCTTTATTACATTTAGAAAGACCATTTTCAATAGAATATGGATCTGGGACCATTGTTTTTTAGTTCTGGACATTTTATTTTTCTAAATAACCTCAATGGCAACCTTTATGTACAGTCTTCAGAATCTTCTCAATGAGTAAAACTGAAAAGGAATCTGGCTTCTTTACTCACTAGCCTGCATGAATAAGATTGGCAAGACCTGGCACAAAGTTTGGAATAAAAATGCTGTCTCACTGTTCATTTTACAGCCCTGGATGACATTTTATTTTAGTGAGCTCTGGTGCATTATTTTTTAAATAAGAGAGGTGAGCATAGCTACAGAAGGACAGTCGTTGTCCTTGGGTTGCTTGCTCCTTTTATCTGCATTTAAATCAACAGCAACTAAGTAGTTAAAAGGGGCTGATCGGCATTTGTTTAATATATTAAGATGGTGAGTGGAAATGTTACGTTTTCAACTTTATAAACAATTTAGGGAATCCTATATCAAATGCAGACTGGTGAATTGGTTGGCTCAGCACACAAGGGCAATGAGTTTATCCTGGTATCATTGATTGAATTGGTGGTTTGGGACTGATTAGTCTGAGCAATGTGTTTGCAGATCTGAGTGAAATAAGTGATTTGTGACTTGGGAAGAGGGAGGGACATCAATAATGCAATTCCCTACAGCAAAAAATAAGTTAACATAGAGGCAGCAAACTTATTCTAGACTTATCTGCCACTACTTACAATGGCAGAAAACTGCTACCAAAGTCTAGCCCACTTCTGTATTTCAAGATAAAGTCCAAAATCAATGGGAAAAAGACTGCAAGGGCTACAAAGGCACATGCCTTCCCATTAAGATGATGACTCTTACTAATGCTGAGATAATATACTAGTCATTTTTATTTTTATTCCAAACAACAAATGTTGCAGTTTTCAAATGTGGCAAAACACACTTGCCAAGTTATTAATGAATTAGAACATCCTTGACAATGGGATTAAAATGTGAAAAAGGTAGTGATAAGCAAGAAGACATGTTAATTAATGGCATGTCGTCTTCAGGATATATTGCTTTTCTGCATCAGCATCATAAATAATTGAGTAACCTCTTGAGGCAATCATCCAGAGACTGTTTGTAACTGCAGCAATTTAAAAAAAAATCTGAATAAGCTTCTACAGTAAGTGGAATGAGGTGGGTATGAAAGTAAGAGCCAGAGACCAATAAAGCTTAATGCAATACAGGGGTCAGTCGTTGTGTTCCACTCTATCAGAGGCTGTATCATTATTCTGCAGTCATGGGAGATTAAGGTATGTTTCTGACCTCCTCCCACTCCCCATCTTTAATTTTAGATTTACATGCTAAATGATACTTTCCACTGTGGTTTTCTATAATAGCAAACAATGTCAGCTGAATCAAACAGAAGTCTGTTGCATCTGCTGGCACGTTTGTCATTCCATTGCCATTGCTGTATTACATGAGAGTGTAGTCCTCTGTATTTCAAACTGCTAAATTGTATTTATGCATAAAATGTCAAATATTGATTTCAGCTGTCCCTGGGTAAAAAGTAGGGTAATTCTGTAACATTGATAAAAGTGTAGAAGAAGTTACCACACAGTAAAGTTTTCTGAAGGAAAATCAAGAAATTTAGTAAAGTCTAAATATGGGAATTTCTAATTGCAGGATTGGACGCCTGGATTACATTGCTATCCACTGATCAGTCACTAATATATTGGATAGTTTGGAAGATCTGGCAACTTAAATAGTTGATTAAGACAGTTTCTATCTAAACACATTCTCTGACTGTCATTAAAGTGAAGAAAAGGCATTTTGTAGTCACTTTTATTAGGTGCTCACATGATGTCACTTTTCCGTAAAATGTCTATCCTTCAGTGACAGGAACTAGCAACTGTAATTACAGCTTACACTGAAAAAATGCTTTATATGTTCTTTGCAATCTGCTTAAAATGGATGAAGATTTTCTTTAAGGGGGCCAGACTTACCGCCTTCCCAAATATTAAATCTGTATCCTGCATTACATGGACTTCCAACTTAGTTCACTTGTGTCATTCTAGATTTAAAAACAGACACTCCTCTTGTGCTTACTGAGAACAAGAGAATGGGGATTGTGCCACCTCTGGAAAAATACAGGGAAATAACAGGAAAGAGGCCGGTGAGTCCAGTTTACCAAAGGAAAAAAGCTGATGCTGTGGTAAACTGTTTTTCATGAAGAGTGTGGGAAAACCGCACTGGCTGGGCATAATAATCCATTAGATTAAAAAGTGCATCTGTCAACACCACAATAAGGGAAATGAGCCATTGAAGAGCAAAGCAGGTGGGAAGGAAAACATGGCAATCTGGCACATGGAAATTTAAAACAGGACACTGATGGAGAGAAGCTGAGATTGAGACTTTCCTCTTCTGCACAGGTCACAGCTTTCTTCCATTGCAACACAATGGGATGATCTGCCTCCAAAACTGTCATAGAAAATCTGGTAATCCTATTGCAGCTAAACCTCTCCTGCTGTTACTGCTATTTCCACTCTCACTTGGGCAGTGTCCAGCAAAATGACACATGCTGAAGAAAAGCTTAGCAGTAACATTGATTGCCAATCTACAAAACCAAAGGGACTGTTGAGCAAAACAAAGGGCTCACTCTTCCCTTCTTTTTCATCCCCTGCAGATCCAAATGATCCAGGATAAAAGGACCAAAACCAGCCTCAGGAAAATCAAGAGCTGAAGAACCCTCTCGTATTGCAAAGGGGCAGCATTAAAAACTCGGTTAAGTCTTTCACAAACACAAAATCAGCGGGCAAAAAATGTGGCTGACCTAAGCACAGCGCTTTATGCTTCAGCACGTGGAACAAATAACTAGTTAAGGTCTGGACCTAATAAACCCTTACACATGTTATTTAAGTTTGAGTAGGAAAAAAATCAAGCAGTAGGGCTGTGCAAAATTTGGCTGGCTGTTTCGATTCAACACTGTTTCAACTCATTTTGAGCTCGAAACAGCAAAATTTAATAAAAACAAAGGACTTTGAAACCTTGAAGAAAACTAGGCTGGTTAAAACATTTTGAAAGTTTTGAAACAGCCAGCAGTGAGGGGGTGGGAGACAGTGGAGAACCAGGGCTGCGTTCCCAGCACCAGGTGGGAATGCAACTCTGGCTCTCCCCGCCTCCCACCACCAGGCTGTGGGAAGCCAGTCACAGGTAGGGGAAGGGAACTGAGCACACTGCAATTGGGCTGGGGAAAGCCATCGGGCTCAGTTCCTCTCCCTATCCCTACAGTCAGGCTGGGGATGGGAAGTCAACCCAATTGTGGGGCTGGGTTCGGGAATTCAGTCCAGCTGTTGTTACATGTCACGTGCCTATTTTATTGCTATGTTTAGGAGATTTTTTAGAACAAGTGTTAAGAGTTAAGAAATTTACTGTTTTCCAGAAACTCCCTTTTTCTATTTTAGTTCTTTCCTGTGCTTCTGGAGTCTTTTTCTGTTACAGTATGCAATGGTAGTAGGTCTAAATACTGAATGTTTTTGAGCATTTGGTTCACTCCAGGAAGTCATGCTGAGTGAATTACAATAAAATGTGAAATTGGTGTGACAAATATATTTTGCACTCCCCTTGATTTTGGCTGCTGAGTGCAAATTACATTTTGCACTGTCCTGCCCAAAGCAGTTAGCACACAATTTGATTATAGTTAAAATATATTTCATCAATCTGTGCAATGTGCAAATATAGCAAACCCATTTTTACTGTTATCAGCCCCACTCCTAGAATAATGCTATGGTCAACCATCAGAAACCATAACCTCATATATGTTGCACATTACAGAGATTTCTATCCAGTCAAAACCTATTACCAAGAAATGAAGAAGGCAGAAATCTCCCTGAAATTTATCAGAAAGGATCACAAGAGTCTATGTGGCCTGGTTGTTTATTAGGGCTATGGAAAACAGCATAATTTCATTTCAACTTCTGTTTCACCATTCTGACAGGACGGTGTTTAATTCTGATGTTTTGTTTCAAAGCACCGTTCCATTTTGTTTCATCAAAACTGTTTTGCTGTTTTGACGTTTCACCCATAGGCTATAATAAGGAATCATGAAAATGCCTATACTTTGCCATTTCTTGTCTGATTTGAATGAAACTTGCTGGGATGGTAGCCCCTTCTGAGGGCATGAAGCCTGCCAAGTTTCAAGAAAATAGGTGAAGGGTGTCTGGGAAACTGCACCTCAAGGTGCTGACAAGCAAAACTTGTGTCACTTGCCGGCAGCAGCAGCCTCCTGTCATCCTGTGCACAGATCTGGCGGCCCGCACCTCCAGGAGGGCTGTGGGGTGTGCCAGACTTCTCTCAGGGGTACAAGCCCCCAGATCTGCACTGCAGATGACAGGAGGCTGCTACTGCTACCTGGGAACAGCACTGGGCACAGCCCAGGCCCAGCATTGGGAAGACTGGTGCTGCCACTGGCCCCAGGCAGCAGTGGCAGCCTCTTGTCATCCCTTGTATATATCTGGTGGCCTGCACCCCTGGGAGGAGTCTGGCAGCACTGGGAGGGCAGGTTTAGCTCCATGGGGCTGGTGGAGATGCTCAGAGTGCAGCCCTGGCTCCCCCCACCTCCTGCCACTGGGCTGCACTTTAAGCAGCTCTGCCAGCCCCATGAAGCTCAGCCCAGCAGTGGAAGGTGGCAGCAGAGCCAGTGGCAGAGCCACTTAGAGTGCAGCCCTGGCCAGTGGCTCTCTCCCACCCCTTGCCACCAGGCTCAGCTCCGTGGGGTTGGCGGAGATGCTTGGAGTGCAGCCCAGAGGAGGGAGGCAGGGGAGAGCCAGGTCTGCACTCCGACCAGCTCTGCCAGTCCCATGGAGCTCAGCCTGGCGGCAGGAGGTGGAGCACAGCCCTGGCTCTCCCTGCACTTCCTGCCACCGGACCGCACTCCAATCAGCTCCACCAGCCCCACAGAGCTCATCCCGGTGGCAGGAGGCAGAGTGCAGCCCTGGCTCTCGCCCAACTCCTGCAGCCAGGATGAGCTTTGTGGGGTTGGTGGAGCCAGTAGGAGCACAGCCCTGGCTCTCCCCTGCCTCCCCCCCACTGGGCTGCACTCTGGGCTCTGCCAGCCCCACAGAGCTCAGCCCGGTGGTGGGAGGCAGTGGGGGAGCCAGTGATGGAGCTGCTCAGAGTGCAGCCCTTGCCAGTGGCCCTCCCCCGCCTACAGCCACCAGGCTCAGCTCCGTGGGGCTGGCGGAGCTGCTCAGAACGCAGCCTAGTGGCAGAAGGCAGGGGAGATCAAGGGCTGTGCTCTGACCAGCTCCACCAGTCCCACGGAGTTCAGCCCAGCGGCAGGAGGTGGGGCAGAGCCAGGGCTGAGCCCTGCCTCCCACCACCAGGCTGAGCTCCATGGGGCTAGAGGAATGGGAAAAGTGGGGGAGAGCCAGGGCTCTGCCTGCTAATTCAGCCAACTTGGAGAGTTTGCATTCAAATATTATGTTCTGAATCCCAAAGACTAGGTGCGTCATCAGTTTGGGGACTGAAATTTTGAAATCTTGGACTGCGATTTTGCATGCACAAAAAGTTATGGGACTCCACTTTATCAGACACATTTGCTTCATGAAAAACCTGTTTAGCAGCATTCACCATTTATCAAAATGCAAACAAAGACTAGTTTTTACAGTCCTATTGTGACATGCCCTAAGACAGTATGGGAGTGTCCCTCAACTAGTCCTGTAAGATCCCACAGAAAATGTAGAACAGGTTCATTCAGCATTTAATATAATTCACTTTCTGAAAACCAAGAAAAGCCAGATTTGTGTTGCACAGTAACTTTCCCTTAAAATCAACCTAAAATACTTGATCAACCCATGAATTTCACTGCAATGAATAGTGCTGGACTGGAACAGCAACTTGTGTATTTACTTTTGTATTGCAAGAGAACCAACTGCAGTTGCATAGCACAGTTCATACACCTCAATGCACCTCTATTTCAAATGTCATGTTTGAATGCCTTAGGCCTAATTGTTGTTTCAGTTGTCGCAAACTACCAGGAATGTTGACTGAAGGCCTCCTGGAAAATGAGGGCAGGGGCATTATATTTTAAGTTGCCTAAGGCATGTAGGACAAAGGCTCCCTTGTTTCATAGTAAAGTCATCATATTACATTGTTTCAAGTTTGGCTGCAGCCAGGGCTGAAAAATGGCTGAAAATGGTGAAAATATGGAAAGCAAAATGACATACAACTCAGTGGAGGAAAATTACTTTTAATGCAGTGGCAATGAAAATACAAAATACCCTTTATTACTATTGTTGTTTTAAACCCATCTACATACAATTTTGCTATCTCTGCCTTATAAAAAGGGAGAATTTCTATCACTTTTTTTTATCAGGAATACAAACCTGTAGGAGTGCCATAAGATGATGGCCTGCATGTTTCTTTTTTCTAAGGGAAAAAATCAAATCAGAATCCTGCAATAGAAAGTAGAAACTGTCTCATATTGTTCATTCACAAGACTTTCTGCTGTAATTAAGCATCTAAGGCTCCAGATGGCTAAGTATTCAAAATTAGTAAATTTCAGCTCTGCTGAACACTTTATTTCAAAATGTGCAAAATACTAACCAGAAGCTTTTAGCAACTTCAGTAGTGAATGTCTCAAAACACTGGAAGCTTTATGGCATCTGCTGCATTGGACCATGGCTGCAATATTTTTGTTGACACTTCATGCACTGTACAGGTAATATGATCTTTCTGTATTTACAGGGTTCTTACAAGTGTAACCAATGTGCATGCAGAAACAACTTTACTGGTGGCTCAATGGTCATCTGATAATGATCATCTATTTTCCTACAGGTCAAGTTCTTAGGGCTCAATTATGATTAGAAATAACCTTGAAAATGGAAGTGGTGTGGAAGTAGATGTCTCATTCATAGTTGTTCTCTTCCTTACTCCTTGGAGATATTCTTTTACTGCTAGTCAATACCTACAGTATATTGAAGTAACCCTCAGGCCAGCTTGGCTGACAGGGAGAGGTGGATGATCCCAGTCTTTGTTCATTCTCCAACTACCTCAGAGCCCTGTCCATCTGCTTGCTGTGTGGAGGGGATAAAACAGCTTGCACTCTTTACCCCAGGCATCCAGACCTGTGAATCAGCTTGTCTCTGTAGGAGCTTGCATTTTCTCATGCAGGTATGTAATTCAAGACATAATCTGTTAATGTGCAAACCTCTATGTAAATTTCTATTGAGCACCATTATGCCTATAGTCCATTTCACTCAAAGATTTTAACTTGTGGCAATTTACCAATGAAAGCAGCTATAGGAAACAAAATATTTATCTCTTTTCTTTTAACTAGGATGAGTGGACTGCACACACCGCTGAATTTACTATAATTGGTTTCAATCTAAAGTTTACTCACAAAGCTAGTGTTGTCTCACTATTGTGTGTGCAGAGCAAATGCTAAATCATAGCATTAAAGTGATAAAGTTTTAAAAAACAATGCTACCTTGCTTCAAGGTTCTTTTTCTGCCTATTGATATTGGGTCGCTCATTTGAGGGTTTTGTTATATGTTTTCTAGGTCATGAAATGTCAAAAATGTGTTTTGAAAAGGTGAGCTACTCATTCTGGATTACTTGTTTAGTAATGGCTTAGTAAAGTAGCATGCAAAAAATATTTACATTCTACAGGCACTTCTATTTTAGAAAGAAAGGGCTCACTGAGACATCCAAGACTTTGGGGGAACAGGGAGGGTGTTAATTACAACATGTCTTACTGGAGGCTTCCTGGAAGAACATACTTTTTAAGGCAGTTTTGAATAATAACATGAGGCACTTTGAAAGCCAAGTACACACAGGTGTATCCTAGTTGTAGAGCCATACTGTGAGATTTCAGTGCCCTGTGCCCCACCTCTCCGCAGTATGATGTACCCGTGAGAAGCAGAGCTAGTTGGTCTGCCTGTTGCACCATACAAACAGGTCTACATTGCTTCCAGTTCAGGGTTTGGGCTCTGCACAGCTGCACCACTCACAGTTCTGCTTCAGTGTCATTATATTGAGCCATGCCCAAAAAAATAAGTCAGCTGAATCTGGATCTCATGTTAAAGCCCCATAGTACAGAGATGTTTTGGTCTGATTACTCTTCCTGTCTCGAGTTGTGCGGAGATGCTAATCCTCGCAATTACTGCAAATCTCATTGAGTGTTCTGACTGATACAACACTCACAGGGCTACAGTCAATTGCTTTAATTCTTGTAACTCTGATTCTGTGTTGCAGAATGGTTGCCAATATCTTCTATTAAGGAGAAAAAAAAATTTACTCCACAGAACAGAGTCCAGGCTAGATCCTGGGGGGAGTCCAACCTGTGCACAACATCACCTGATATTAGCAGTGACTCACTGTTGGCTCTGTCCCCAGAGCTCAGCAAAGTAGACTTACGGCTCCTTTACTTTAGGCAAGCTTCCAATGGCCTCCAGAGGCCAGTCAGGAAACCCAGACATGCCTCCTTCCCTAGCTATACCTGTTATACCAGAGACCAGGAAAACACTGATGCTGTTATGGCAACCATACACCACCTGAGGATTCACCTTTGCAGGGGGAACTGTCTACTGCTGTGTTTATGGCTCCCAGCTGCTGGTGTGTCAGTAGGAAGAAGCCAAGAATCTGGGTCTCCATCTGCAGCTCACACTTTCTATATGATTGACTTCATTACAACTAGCCATTAGCCATACTAAAGGTGTACATCTCCAAGACTTCACATGCATTTTACTCTTTTTGTTTTACATGCAGTTGGGTATATGTTCATTTCTTAACTCGTTATTTCACAAAAGTATCTACTTCTGTCATTTACAAATAACTCACCCTACATTAAGCAAACTTTAAGTAAAAGTAAGTCACTTAATTTACAGTGATAATGTGATTTCCTTCAGACTCCAGCAAGCAAGCCTCTCAAAGGTCTTATAAAAATTATCCAGGCCAGGAACTCTATTTACCCATTAGACTCATGTCCAGCTTGTGGAAGTCTACATACAAAGGAAAATAATTCCTTCTAAGGTCATGGCCCTTCATGGTGGGCCCAGTAAGCCAGTAAAACAAGGAATGGTCTGTGTGGTCAGTCATACAAAGCCCTAGATCTTGTGTGATTGTAAAAACAGAGAGTAAGGAAAATGTGGGACCAGGGCAGAAGGAACTTGAGGCTATAAAGAAAAAAATAATAGTGCATAGCAGATCTTGGCAGCATTCTGCGCTGAGAAAAGAGGAGGAACAAATGAAAAAGGCACATTTCTCAAGGATTACACCATTAAATAGGCTACCACCACTAGTACTAGAAAAGAAAAGGAGGCTGAGAGGAACAGATACACCATTAATCATGGTAACTAACAATCTGGGACTTAGCATTTTCAAATGATAATTTCTCAAGGAAGTATGATAACTTATTATCTCAGTTTTACAGATGGGAAAACTGAGGCAGGGAGGCCAGCTTTCCTGTCAGCTACAATACAACAAGTTGCTACCAGACAGCTCTGATTACAGCTCAGGCATTTCTGTCTCTCAATTCCAGTCTCCACTTACTATTCTTTGCTGCCTCATTAACTCCTCAGGAAACCCAGAGGATGTCTGCCCAGACAAAAACTACTACAGTTGGTAAATGGGGATATTGTGCATATTGACATAAAGCTTAGTTCATATATATTAAACACATTCACAAATGCATATACTGTTTATACACATCATTATTCTAATATAGTATAAATCATCCTTCATTATCCTGTTGGGAAGCTGACATTCCATGCTCAATAATGATTGACTTCTGGTGTTGGTATATCAGGACAAAACACATCTTAAAACTATATCACTTTTTATGGATAGAAAAGTTATTTGACAGCTTTTAAAAAATTGTTAAAATAACACTACATTAACAATAACTATTCATTTTTCCTTCTTCCTGTTGCAGTTCCCTCATATTAAGTACTATGGTACTTTGATTTTCAGATGGGAGAATCAAAAAACCCTATAAGAACCAATAATTCTTTTAATTCTCTAAACATTTGAAAAAGAATATACTTTAATAATGCCAGTTTATGATAGTATAATACAAATAATTGATTCTAATGTAGAATGACTTCTATAAGTCAGTCCCAGCTACGTCTTTGGTGAATAATGCAACCATCCTAAATTTCAGGTTAATAGATACTGACTACCTCATGCCATCATAGGTTATATAAACATTTCAGGGCTCTTCCAAGTCATTTCACTCCTCTAAATCTGTTGTAATTAATCCATCACTAGTTAAAAGATCACCAAATGAGCCCTGAGATAGATGGATGATCCTTGATATTTTAAAACAAATGTTAGCAAAAGTGTCTTTCAACATTTCAGCAAAGCCCAGGGCCTAAAAAATTCCAAAGACCCATTGCTTGGAATACAAAATGAAGTGCTAGTTCTAGGCCGAATAACGAAAAAATACAGGGTGGTGTTTAATATCCCCTACATTTAGATAATTCATAAAAAGAAGAAAAATCAATGCACGTTCTTTTAAAATCTCACCACAAGTCTTTTTGTCACTACATGTCTTTTCTGCACTCAAGCCTTGCAACAGCTTCTTAGTTTATTGTAAAAAAGTATTCGTAGAAAAGCGAATTTTAGAAGTTAAACGCAAAGGTGCTGGGCAAAACAAACAAAAAAACCAATTTACTTCAGTTTCTAAGAAGACTTTGTGCAAGTCTCTTTTTTTACCCTCAGTGTATTGGACAGTACAATTTTAGACTGTATACTAATAATGATCCATTTGGGCCTTTTGGATAAGATGTTCACAATTTCAGGACGCAAGTTTCAAGAACTCATCTCTCACGGGCAAAAGGCAGACCTGGACTGGGGTTGACATGGCATCTTAGAGGGAGCTCCCAGAGGAACTATGCCTGAAGGAGGTAGAATTCCTCTCTGATCTGTGCATAGGAGGCATATACCCATGCTAATCCAGCCCAGTTTTCATGTAACTAGCTAGCTTTTCCGAATGGTGGGTAAGACTGGTACTCATACTCTTTCTAAACTGTCCTCCATCCCAAGCTATACATAGATGGAATAATTCTAGGGAACACAAAGTCTGTTACTGAGTCCAGATGCAAAACCAAACCAAATGGGAAACCTGTTTTGTGGCTTTCTGCTGCTTTTTCTGAAAAGTGGTAGGGCATAATCTTGCCCAAAATTAATACCCAAGGATAAATGGGGATGAGAAGATATGAAAAAAGCATTGCAAAATAATGGGTGGGAAAGTGGAGAACAAGTTTTGGGTGCTGTGTAAGTGCAGAATGGAGATGGGACCATGTCACCCTCTCATCCTCAGCCCCATATACACCCTGCACCTTCCCTGAAGAGGCTCTGGCTGCTGCTGACAGTTGGTGTTTAAATGGCTACTCAACCCATGTTCCCCCTCTCCCCCTTTCTGCACAGTAACAAACCTCCAGATACTGCTCCTGTACCCTGCACCACCACTACCCAGGATGTAATACTGGTCAGTTAGGCTTCAGGAGCAGTGCATTTGCATTAGGCTTGAAACTCCTCAGAAGCCCATTCAGCAGAGCTGGTTGTTAAATGGATTTTCCATCTGAAGAAAAAAAATGGAATTTTGAATATTTATCTCACATATTGATGAAGACAAAATTAAGAAATTGTTTATGAAACCGAAAATAATGTATTGGGTTATTTGAAGTGCTTCATCTCAATTTTAATCCTTTCAATTAAAAAAAAAAGACGCATATTACAGAAAATGAGGTACATCTTTAAATAACAAAAGCATGATTAAAAAATGAGACTTCTCATTCCAAATTTTTGGCAATTTTGATCATTTTTAAACATTTTGTCCAAATCAATACAGTTTCACAAAACTGTGGGTGTCTCAAAACAAAGCCTTTTCTGATGGCAAAGTTCTAACAAAAATGTTATGAAAGGTCATACTTTTTAGTACTTTTATGCCGCTATTTGACTTATCATTCATAACCTGTGCTGTACCTATTAGTTGCTTTTCTTTTTTAAAGTGCTCTGAGTAAGTCTAAGTAAATAGATAGTAAGAGATGGCCTTTGACACTTTTTACTGAGCAGACCTGGTTCTAACCAGCCTTTGAAATGCAGCCTGAGCTCTTGAATAGTGTTCCATTAACTCTTCAGTGTTTACTGTGGTATCCCTTATGCTCATCAGAGGACAAAGTTTATTTCCTGCACACTTTCCTGGAGCTGATTGAAGAGTTCTTTTTTTGTTTCCTGATGCAACAGCCAATTTGTACTTCTAAAACAAATGTGGTTTAAACTTCCCATCCAAACAACACACAGTTTTTAATGAAATATTAACTCAGTCAGGAAACAAATAAGATAATCCATGACTACACAAACACAGAGCTCAATTGTCTCCTGACTCCTTGTAATTGGGCCAGAGATATCTGAATTGCAGGCAAATATTTGTCACCCTTCCTATTTTCAGTTCACAGTCCAATATTGAAAGTGGGGGCCATTCTTGAAGGTATTTGCAAAATACGTTGTGTGAAATTGTGCCTGCTACTGCGCTTATTCAATTTTAAAAAGAGAGAGAGACTGTCTGATGGCTGTGGACCTGTCTATAATAGCTCCTGTCATTTGTGAACATCTGTCCTTGAAGCACCTAAGGAAGATGATATTTTTAGAGGAATTCATTCAAAGTTAGAGCAAAAGGAAACTCATTGTGCACTTCAGCAAATATTGTACAAGTTTGGTTTTAGGTAAGTTTTATCCTTATTTCTTTTTTCCTGCTGTAGCTGTCAAGTTATAAGGAAGGGAAGAAGAAAAAGGGAGAGAAAACAGTTATAATGAGAATATTCAGTGGTATGAAACCAAACCACTGAAGGGGTACAGCTTAAAATTATGTGAACTTAAGCACAAAATAAATACATAGGGCAAAATAAGAATGTCCCTTAAAAGTCTCATGGTCTTCCAGTGTTAAAAACTAAACAACTGAGATAAGAACCATCCCCTATTTTTGCTTAGCTTACAAGCCTAATTCACAGGACTCTTTTAATTACGTGGCCTCACTTGAAGTCTGTGAAGTTATGTGAGTAAGTAGGGTTTAGTTAACTGAAAAGTCTGCAGAACTGCTCCCATCTCTGTTTAGTATACCTGAGCTGCTCATCGTTGGCTATCCCTTGATATGAGGATGATACCTGCTGGGGGGTGGGGGGATTACTGGTGAGTTTTAAGGCGGCTGTGGTGTCCAATCTGTGCTCTGCAAGTTTTCCCACAGATATCATGATAAGTGGTGCCTTGGGAAGTGGGGGGAGGGCCACAACTGTTGGCCAAGATGTTGTGCACTTTCCTTCCTTCTCTGTCATTTCTTGCCTTCCTGAGCAAAACAGTTCTCTTTGAAGTGGGCTTTAGTTTGATGTATGGTACAGCACCATTGAGACCTGTTACCAGACAGCACTTCCCAACTTGTAGGGTTGATGCCATCCTTCTTAAGTTATACAAGGTTCTTTGGGTGAATCTGATATCTTTTATTAGACCAGCTTAAATAGTTGGAAAAAAATTATTAAGCAAGCTTTCAGATTCAAAAACCCTTCATCAGGCTAAGGAAGTTTCAGCAGTTGAGTGTGCTCTTCCTGGATGGAATGAAAAGTAAAGAAGCCAGAGGCTGGGCTGGTCTGCATACAAGACAGGCAGTCAGTGAAAATGTAGATTGAGGAGTCAATGGGTGAGAGACAGTTGGGGGGGGAGGGGGGAGAGAGAGAGAAGGGGGATGAATAGTGATGAGATACCTAGGGAGTCAGATGTCAGGCAGGTTATAATGTGTCATAAATCCAATGTCTATATTTAGTCCATGATTTTTAGTATCCAGGAGGTTGATGAAGTGGAGTTCATAGGTTCATCTCTGGGAAGTGTTTTGTAAGTTTCCTTTGGGGATCAGGACTGAGAGATTGGAGAAAGAGTGGTTTTCTTGTGAGAAACGTGCCCCCACAGGTAATTGGGTATTCCTGTCTTTGATAGATTTCAGATGTGAGTTCATTCTGGTGCACAGTTGTTGTCTGGTCTCTCCTACGTATTTTCCATCTGGGCATTTGGTGCATTGAATGAGATATATTACATTTCTGGAGGTGCAGCTGTAAGACCTGGGAATGCTGATGGCTCTGTTGTGGGGTGTAGTGATTGTGGGCGTGGTAGAGATGTGTTGGCAGGTTTTGCATTTCTTGTCATGGCATGGTGCAGATCCATTTGGTGTGTTCTGGGCCTGGGGAAGTTTGCTTCTGGTGATGAGGTTCAGTGTTTGTTTGAAGGCTAGGATGGGTGGCTCTGGGAAGATCTCTTTAAGAATAGGGTTTCTTTCTAGTATGGGTTGCAGTTGTTTGAGGATTTTCCATACAGGTTCGAGGGAGGGGTGATATGTCATAACCAGTGGTGTGCAATTTGTGGGGGGAGGTTCTACTGTACTGCAGCAGTTCTTCACGTGGTATCGGAGTGGCTCTTTCAAATGTGCGATCTATCTCTCTGGAGGAGTGTCCTTGTTGGGAGAAAGCCTTTTTTAAGAATGGTGAGGTGGCAATCCTGGGCGTTCTCTTCAGTGCAAATTCAGTGGTATCTGAGGGCTTGGCTGTATATCACAGCTTTCTTGGTGTGTTTAGGGTGATTGCTGGTTCTGTGCAGATATGTGTGTTGGTCTGTGGGTTTCTTGTATAACGTGGTCTGTACTTTATCATTCTGGATACTGATCATCGTGTCTAAAAAGGAGATATTGGTGCTGGAGTATTCTAGAGAAAGTTGGATGGAGGCATGGTGATTGCTGAATTTCTGATGGAACTCAGGCAGAGATTGTAGATTTTCAGTCCAAATGATGAAGATGTCATCGATATATCTAAAGTATAGCAAGTGTTTGATGGTGCAGTTCTTGAGGAAGTCTTCTTCCAGCTGGCTCATAAAAAGGTTGGCATACTGTGGGGCCAATGTGGTGTCCATTGCTGTTCCCACCTTCTTAAGGTATGCTTTTAGGGTGTTCTTATAGCACTTCCTCTGTCTTCTGCAGGTCCTCTTGCCATGACTAAGTTGAGAGAAAAGGACTTGCTTTGGCAGATGAGTCAGCCATCCTCACATAGTGACCAGCCCAGTGGAGCTGAAGTTTCATGATCTTTGCCTCAATCATGGTTATATTAGCTGCAGAGAGGATGCTGGCATTGGTGCAGTGATTTTCCCATCTAATGTAAAGGTTCTTCCATAGGCAATGCTGATGTAACCATTCCAGATGCTTAAGATGGCTTTGATATGTCACCCACATCTCACACCCATAGGGGAGTATAGGGATAACCACTACGTTGTAGACCAAAATCTAAGTTTCCATCTGCAAATCTCAGTCAGCAAACACACAGCCAAGCAGCTTTCTGAAGGATACACTGGCACAGTGAATGCTATGATTGATTTCTACCTCAACACTGACTGACTGAGAGAGGTGACTGCCAAGATATGGGAAATGCTCAATGTATTCCAGGGGTTTTCCACCAATGTAGTTTGGGGGGTGGGGGGAGGAGGATAGCTTGTGATGGGGCAGGCTGATGAAGCACCTTGGTCTTCACAATGTCAAGAGTGCATCCCAGGCTGTGATAAGTACCTGAGGAAAAGGTCAAGAGTGGACTGCAGATCGGTCTTAGTGTGCACGAGAATAACAGAGTCATCAGCCTAGTGAAGGTCAGTGATGCCAGTATTGGTAACTTTTCTTTTGCTGTGAAGGCATCACAGGTTGAAAAGCTGACTGTCCATTTGATACTCAACCCAAATTCCAGGAGGAAGGAAGTTACGGATGAGAATCAAAATCACAGCAAGATAGATGGAAAAAAGGGTTGGGGCGATGACGTAGCCCTGCTTGACCCAAGTAAAATGGTAAATGGGTCCATCTCTGATCCACTGCAAAGGACTGTGGTGATTATCCCATCATGGAGTAGCTTAAGGACCCTGATGAACTTCAATGGGCAACCAAGCCTAGCCAGCACCGTCCATAAGGCTTCACAATTAATGGAGTCAAAGGCCTTGGTTAGGACAATTAATGCCTTAAACAGCTCCAGACTGCAGATCGCGGCTCTGCCCTGGCTCTGGACCATGCTGTGACTACCGCAAGACCTTAGCCCAGCTCTGGAGCAGCTCCCCTCCCTGCTACATGTCCTGTCAGCAGGGGCAGCACTGGCGGGGGAGGGCTTGGAGGGGCTATAGCCACCCCAAAATTCCCCATGGTTACCCCTCCCAGTGGTCCCCTGCTGCTGCCCACCCCACACAGGTGGTGGCAGCTGATCCTGTCCAGCTCCCACCTATAGTACAGTCTCCCCTCAGCCCCACCACCAGGAAGAGGCTGGCACTGCTGCTCCCTGCCAGTGCTGCTGGGGATAATCTCCATGGAAACCCCAGTCTCCTGCTATCACAGCATAGCTGCTGCTGGGGTCTCAATGGAAACTTGTCCCAGCCCTACAGGCAGAGGCTGCTGGGAAATGAAGTCCACTGTTGGCTGGATCTGACCTGTGAGCCGGACTTTTCCCACCCCTGGTCTAAAGTCATACTGGTATTCTGAAAAGACATCTTCAGCAAGGGGGAGGAGGTGAGTCAAAGGGATGTGAATAAGAATATTCCCAGCAATAGATAAAGTAATGTCTCAGCATTTCCCACACACTGATTTGTCCCCTTTCTTGAAGATGGTCACAATGTTGTCATTTTTAAGCCACCTGGAACTTCCTTGTTAATCCATATTTTGATGAGAAGTTGGTGAAATATTTGCATTAGTACTGTTCTACCAGCTTTGAAGACTCTGTGGGGATGCCGTCCAGGCCTGCCACCTTATTGTTCTTGGTCTGAGTGATGGCACACCAGATTTCCTTGAAGGATGGAGGGTCAGCAAGAGGTTCTATTACTGAGTGTTGATAGATGGATTTGATGGTGGCAGCTGGCACCTCAGATTCACAATTGAGTAGATCCTTGAAATGCTCCTTCCAGTGTTGCTTGATGGATGTACAATGTGTGATAAGGGTGGATCCATCCTGGGATCAAAAATGTTGCCTTGAAAACAGTATTTAAAGGTCTGGATTTTGGGAACTAGCTAATAGATATAGATATGTGTATTATAAGGGTTCAAGGTGGACAGCTGGGTCCTGAGTTTCACACACACAATTCCATATAGCCCTGAAAGCAGACAGGCTGTCTAACATAACGAGGATACATAGTCTAGAAAACAGCCTGGGAACCAAGAAAGTATGTACCATACTGTCCCATAACATGAGATAAGTGACACCAGCTACAAGGCCCCAAAGCAGAGGGGGAGCCTGAGTCCCAGTTCTTAGGGAACAGACCAAATTAGGAGAAGGCACGGAAGGCTACATGGACATGTGACCACAGAGACAACCAACCAGTGATATCCACAAATGAAGTGTCACCAGGAGTCATCAGAAGGGAAGGAGAATACAAAAGCAGAGACATAAGAGTAACGAAGTGTCCCTCCCTCACTTTGGTTCTTCTTTTTCTTCCTTTCCATCCCTCCCCATTTCTCCTCTTTCTCTCCCCGAGAGGGGTCCTAATCCCCATTCCCATCCCCTGGGAAGGATCCCCAAGGTCACCATGGACTGAGGGCATATGACCAGCCTGTCTCATGCACCCCACTGGAGAGGGGATGTGGGCCTTGGCATCCCACCTCCAGAATGCTGACATGCCATGCTGACATCTGACACCTAAGAGACAGCTTCAGAGTGGAGCCTGCATCCTGACCAGATGTACTTTGACTCTGATGACAGCCCTAGAATTTGGTAGATATATAGAATTGTTTGATTGTTTGTATTATTTCTTTTCTGTTGTCAATGTGTATCAATAAATTTGCCTATTATCAAATGGAAAGGTTGTGGTTGGTCTGAGGATGGGTCCCCCTGCCCCGAACAAGGTATCTGGATCCTAAATCCAGAGCCAAAAGCAAAGTGGTTGGGCCATTGGAACATGGCCCATGGATGGTTTTTATTGCTTGAAAGAAGCTTCTCATGTCAAGTTGGTCAGCAAAACTCTGGATCCTCATGGCCTTCACTTGCCACTTCTGGTCTTTGATGTCCCATGGCCTCCTCTGAACTGCAGCTTTGACCTGGTGGTAAGCCTCTTGTTTTTGCTGGTTGGAGGGTTCATTTTGCTAAATGCAGAACACAGCTCTCTTCTGATGGATAATTGCTAGGATTTACTCATTGTTCTCATCAAACCAATATTGGTAACAGTAAATGGAGTATCCAGTTGATTCAACACATGCCTTGTGAATAACGTTCTTAGGTTCCTCCCAATGTGCCTGGATGCTCTTGATGTCAGCATGTAAGTCCAAGAGCCTCTCAGTAAGACATTGCTGAAGAGCCTTACATCTAGCTTGGCCTTTTAGTGCCTTGATGTTAAATTTCTTCCGTATTCCTTTTGGTTGTATATGGTGTTGTGGTGCAAGCTGCATGTCCATGATTGAGCTGACTAAACGGTGATCCATCTAGCAGTCATCTGCACCTCTCAGGACTTAAGCGATATGGACTTCAGTACAATCATGTGCTCTGACAATAATATAGCCAAGACGGTGCCAGTGATTGGAGCATGGATGTTTCCAAGTAGTCTTATACTTGGCACTCTGTCTGAAGATGGAATTTGTGATGAGCAAGCTCTGCACATTGCTGAAGAGTCATTGTAGCTGACTTTCTCCACCCCTCTTTCCCAATGGTGCCACTCCAGAGTTCAGAGTGTTGCCCTGCATTGAAGTCACCCATGAGGATGAGCTTGTCTTCCTTAGCAGTGGCAATCAGGACTGCGTCAAGAGCACAGTAGAGCTGTTCTGTGCTGACTTCTTCACCATCAAGTGTGGGGGCATACACACTGATGACCATAGCATACTGGTTATTATTGAGCTTGAGGCAGAGAGTCATGAGGCATTTGTTAATGCCCACAAGGAGGTCTGAAAGCTGGATAACAATCTTGTTCTTGATGGCAAAACTAACCCTGTGAATGTGCATTTTTTTCAGGTGACTTTCCTTTCCAAAAAAAGGTGTAGCCACCTCCTCTTTCTTCCAGCTGGCCTTCATCTGCCCAGTGGGTCTTCCTTAGTGCAACAATATCGATGTCATGTCTTACAAGTTCTCTAGCTACTATAGCAGTTCTTCTTTCAGCATGGTCACTGTTTAGGGAGATTATAAGAGTGCAGACATTCCACATGGTGAAATTCAGTACTTTATTTTGTTGGCCACAGGTACAGTGACCACACTGGATGCAGCAATCCAGCCAGAGGGGTCTGAGACAGCCTGTGTTTAGGACACCATTTCTATCCCTTTCCCCATTCAGGGTGAGCAGAGGGGATCCTAAAGAGGACTGCTTAGTCATGGCCGCAGCTGCTAAATTGTGCTTCTCACTCGGTAAGCACAAAATGACCATGACACAACCACTACCTATGTGTAGATTTGGGACTAGTGACTCCCAGAAATCACAGTTCCTGTCCCCACTGCCACTTGTCCACCACTTCAGGACTTGGTTTGTGAGAGATATTAACATCCCTGGCAGAGGCCTGCAAGTGACATCTTTTAACGTGGGGAAGCTGATGCTTAAGTGGCAACCACATGAGCTTAGGACAGAGCTATGAACCCACTGACAAGGATGTTCAAGACAACTGTAGACCTCCTTCCCACTGAAGCCCTCATCAACCTTCACAGCCACATAGAACCAGCAGGTCCTCAAGTACTCCTGTTCCACCATTAGGATCTTATGGAGTTTGGACCATGCTTAGTCTGGGACCTCAGCTCAGACTGTTTGCCAGGGGACACTGCACCAGGAGTACAAGACTACAAATGACATAGCTCTGAGGGTCACTGGAACACACCAAGTCTCTCCACCACAGCAAAGTTACAGTCCAAGGAGAAGGCCTGTGCTGCTAAGGATATGCTACATCACTTCCACAATGCTCTTAGGATGTTTCTGAGAATACTCAGTCCCTTTGCTCCCACTCATACAGACCACATCAGAAATACAGTGATGAAGTTGCCCAGGAGTAGGGAGATCCATATTTTTTCTTCTATTTATAAACATGGTAAATATATTAACATATTCATATAAACTCAAGTCAAGATTTAGCATCTTCTCTCAGTTCTGACCATCAGAATACAAATTCCTCCCATAGGTTCTACAGTAGGAAAATATTCTTCTGCATAAAAACACATCTGGATTCTGTATAGAATAGCAAAGTTCATTATGTCATTATCCCTTTTGACAGCATATTTTCTCCAGTGACAGCAGATCTCAGACCTTTGGAAAACATCTGTCTCCGGGAGAACGCTCTGTAATGAAGTGTGGATATGCCCCATAATTTCTGACTTCAACTGATGCAAAATATTCTGCTCTGTTGTTGTGGTTCTTCTTTTTCCTCTTTGGGGGAAGGTTATGAAATGATTAAGTGCTTTCTCCAGCCAGATAGATATTCATCTTTGTACATCTGTGAAGCACAATAGCACATCCCTACCCCTTACCCTTAAAAATGTCACAGAAAGGGAGAACAACTGGACTTAAAAAGTACTGACTTACCAAGTCTTGTCTTCTGTACTGTTCCTCCAGATATTAGTAGATGGCAGCCTGAGAAAGGCACCTTGGGGAATTTGCTGAAAAATCATACACAAGCCCTACAAACCTCTGACAAAACCCATGAAGTTGTGGTTTATATTATTTTTCAGACACCCATTGGTCCAGCTGCCAAGTATGCTGCTGGAGGCTCCCCTGTTGCAGCTGTATAATACAACCTCTGCTGTAACAAATTAATGACACAGAGGAAGTGTTAATTCCAGTCCACCCAGCATTGTTTGTTACAATCTGTCACAGATTTAGCCTTTTTCCCAGGACCCCAAGCAACACAGAACATTCACTACCAGCTGTGACTCCTTATATCCAACAACACATCTCAGAACAGTGGGACCTGAATTTCAAAGGCACTGCTCATCTTTTAACTCCTCTTGATTTCAACTGGAAGTAGGGAGGCTTAATATCATGGAAAACTAGGTCTTAAATGTGAGGGGCTGCTGTATGTGGGGGAGGCAACATTATGGAGAATCAGTGCCCTCTCCATTTTGAGACTAAAAAAGATGAAGCACCACTCTTTAGTCCTGTGATACTGGGGGAGGAGGAGTTCTGGGTTTTGGGCTCTGCTCCAGGGAGCACCTGGGCATTTCTCATTAGGCTCACCAAAATACATGCACAGAACCCAAGAGTCCCCATTTCCAACAAAATACTCTCATCACTACACTACATAAGTATGCTCCAACTTAATTATTCTCGTTCTGGCCCAAATACTCTTCCATTCCTTTCCATACAGTGTTTGCCAGGAGAAGGCAAAGACTACCCCTCTCACCCCACTCTCTCCTGGTCAGTAGGGCACTAACAGGAGATGCGGGTGTGAAACCCTCAGGCTAAGGTAGGCTTAGATTCCAGGTCACACACTTCCTGGATGTTTTAACTGCTAGTTACTATATAAAGGGGAGGATCCTTTTTTTTTTTTGGCTCTGTTTTCAAAGAAAAGAGCAAACCAATTTCCCCTTATCAAAGGGGCATGTAAAGTACACAGGAAGTGGTTTGGGGCTATAATTCCAAGTGTCATATAAATCCCTAAGTTAGAGAGAATAGCAGGATTTCAGATGCATGCCTGTCTTTGGTTGGCTGAAGTATGCCCAGCAGCATAGGGCTATGTGAGTGGGCAACTGTCCTAGTGCTAGTAAATGGGGCACCAGAGTGGTGGCCCCTGGGGAGCCCACATCACAGAGGTTGCTGAAGCCGCAGCGTGGGGAGCCTGAGCTGCAACAGCAGCAGTCCTGATCTCCTGCTCAGCTGACTAGGTTGTCTGGCTAAGGCAATACTTGCTGGGAACTTCTGCCCCTCCGCACAACAGTCTTCCTACCCAGGGTGCAAAAACAGTTAGTTATACCTCTGGATATCCCCTCATTTAACCAGATCCATTCTAGAAATCCCACTGCTGAACACTGAGCTCTCTCAGTTCACTCTTTGGGGAACCTAACTTGTGCTACTGAATACCACTCCCAGAGTGCCTGAAAGTCAAAAGTGTCATTTCTCCCTTTGGGATGTGGATGTTGGCTAGTCTTTCAACATCATTTAACAGAGTTTACAAGTCTTACACTAGATATATCTATGTTCCATGAGTCTGACAGAAATCTATGGAACGTAAGTGTATACATTGTTTAAAAAATCAAATCTAAACACTGCCCAGTTCAAACAAAACCTATTTTCTAATTCATAGTAAGATATAAATACATAGAACATTTCACAGAAGTTAGATTTGCAGGAGTATAGTCTATTATTTAGCTTGAATGTCTGAACATCTTTGAACACTGAATCCTTGTCCTATTGACTACAACAGGAATTTATTGACTCCCATAAATACTAGATTTGGCCCTCTTCTGAAAGCATTGGCATAAAAATGAATTAGTGTTTCACACAGGGATAACAGCTTTGAAAAGCCTCCTAAAAGACAACAGCCTCAATAACAATTGTCATGCAGTATAGGGCTTGTAGCTCAAGGGAGAGAGAGAGATTATTCTGCAAGAGAACCCTATTGAAAACAAGGAAAAAATAATAGAATCTTAAATATAAATGCTGAGTTCAAACAGAGCACATTGCCTCGTATCTCTGTGTGTAAACATAATTTAATAAAAATGGAGTTAATCTACTCTGTGTTCAACTTCATTAGAGGAAACTGAGATGAAAATGAATAATTCTCCAACATTTTCCCTATACGTATCTCTAGAAAGAGGCACCAATTAAAATGACTGTCTGAAGTGGGAATGATTGGGGTTGTGTAAAACCATCAAAAGAATAAAGATTAAGGGTTTGTTATTTAAGGTTTACATCTGAATCATTCCCTTGTCATCAGATGTTTCTTAAGGCATGGCCAAGATTCTGCCATCCCTGTCAAACATGGGCAGTTTTTTGTATATCCTTTATGTTAAGTCTTTACTTGTGTTTTCCTTCTCTGCATAGTGTTGATGGAGAAATTCTTTCCCACATGGATAACTTGGAATCTCATTTCCCTGGGTTTTCCTAGTAAGATCCCTGAAGTCACCCAGAATTACAGTAGCTATGGTCTCCCAGCCATAGGGGTAAAATTGTTATGCTTAGATAGCCAGGAGTTTAGCATACACCAGGCATATAATGCCTGGGGCTTCTCTCTCATCTGGGAGCTCCCAGGCTTGGTGGTACACATGGGCCCCCACAGTTGGGAGCCCTGATCAGTTGATGGGGCTCCCAGCCACAGGTCCCCTGGCCACATATTCAATTAATGGAAGCAGCTACAAAGTTATTCCCACATTTTATGGGATAACTTTGAAGCTTATTCTTTTTTTTATCACACCATTAATTGATTGAATGTGTGGCTGGGTGACTACTTACAACACGATTAACTAGTTAATCATGCCTTAAGTATATCATGTCAATGAAACCTAAGAAACACCTTGTCCACTCTCTCCCATGCTCTACCTAATGCATGCTAAGAAATAGGTCCTGTAGCCACCATCAGAGTGGTGGATGACTGCATTCTGTGACTGGCTTCTTCTCCCATTGAAGTCAATGAGATGGGAGTCAGTCCCCAAAGGACCAGATATTAACACCATCAGAAATGTTTGAGTTGATATACTATAACCTTACACATTTTCATTCATATGCCACTTTGGTGCTTTGCCCTCACTAGAGTTGACTTTCATCTCAGCGCAGCTATAGAAACTGGGAAAGTATGGCCCTAAATCATCATTCTAGTCCTTTGCTTTTGAGCTGGCCAGAAGCCAAACAGTCCATGGCATAGGTCTAAGGCTGTTAGGAGTTTTACCAGCTAAGAACTCAAAAAAAATCCTCATCTCTCTTTTTAGGGCAGCTTTTCCACTGCTTCACCCTGCTTCCACGCCTGGACACAGAGCCCTAGGTAGTTGGACTGATAAGCAAATTTCTCAACCCTGTACCACACACAACATGTTCTTGTCCAAAGAGGCTTTATCAATGTGACATGAACACTGCATTGATAAAGAAAGGTTTGAGTATCACAGATACAGAGGGTGACAGGGAGCTCATGACAAGGGAGCTTTTGACCACCTCACTATCAGCCCATGAAACAGTGACTACTTCAGGTCCAGTCCTAGCATGTATACAAGGTGGATTATCAGGATCACGGTGATCACCATGACTGACATTTAAAAAAAAGTAAAAGATTACACGCGTTAAAAAACAGAGTGCCAAAACTGCTGCTTGTTTGAAAGCCCTTGGTTAATAGTACTTGTTTATGTAGATCACTCACTTCTATAGCTGAAAGAAGCTAAATTCCTGTCTATCTGAGCATAACAACTGTACCCTGAACACTTGGCAATAAATATAATTCAGTGTTTGATAAAACTGTTTAACCTAACACTCTAGCTAGGAATAGTCAATAGTTAAGTGAAGCTATATCTCACAAGAGTACAATCTATGTTAGTAGCATCCCATGAATACTAAACAAATTCATTATGATCAGCAGTATTTCCAATGAATCTATAATGATGGAATCCTTAAATTAAATTGTCGCTCTCAATTTTTCAGTGTAATCAAGTTCAACAACACATACCTTCTTTTTCCCTTATTTAAGGCATCAAATCCATGAGTTCCTCCACATATAATGCACATTTGAGCTATGCATCCAAAGAACAATACAAGTGGAACAAGACAGAGGAATCATTCTTTTCATCATGAAACACTTTAGTCTTGTTTTGAAAAAAAAAAAATGAGAGAGAGAGAGAGATTAAGAAATACAGCACAAAAGCATTCCTGTGAAAGAAATCACTGAGGTCCATTTTCTGTGCAATATTTTTCAATTACATTGTAGTACGTTTTAGAAATGGAAGACATTTGAACTAGAGGTACTGAGAGAGAGCAGAAGAGAAGCTACTACAAAACCCCAAACCCCACTAGCAAAAGCCAGCCCTAAAAATTGTCACCTACTGTGCTGCAAATTCTTACCAGGTACCAATAGGCTGTTTTGTACTGGACTGATTAAGAGATATTTGCCGGGGCATTTATAAAACAGTTGTTCTTTCCTTCCTGTGGGTGATCTAACTAAGACTTCTGTTTTCAAGCTGGACTCAGATTCTTTTACCTTGCCACCATCAGCTCTGGGTATTACAAAAAGAGTAATGAATCCTTAAGACATTTTCTCTCCTACCCCAGGAAACCTTAACTTCCTTGAACCGATAATCTGTCAGCGGCATAATTCCTGCTGAACGGTGTCCCGGATGCATAATTTGCTCTGATGCTGTTCAGTAAACTTTATGCTGACGTACAAGTAGAGTGGGACTTCTTATTCTTTATGCCAAATACTGTCCATTATGCTCTTAAAATACAAAGAAGGGCATAAACATTGGCAAAGTCAATTCATTTAAAATAAATAAAGAGAAGTAGCTTGCCATGTTAATCAGAAGACAGGGTAAATGTATACCTTACAGGCTAACTGAAAAAAGAGATGCATATCTTTCATGTTTTGGAAGGTCTTCCATGTTGGTTATAGCCCTGTTGGTCTAAGGACATAGGCAGACAAGGTTCTTTGGGTAAATGTGATATCTTTTATTAGACCAACTAAATAGTTGGAAAAGAACAATTTTTAAAGAATCTTGTAAAGAAGAATTTTTCCAACTATTTAGTTGGTCTAATAAAAGATATCACATTTATCCAAAGAACCTTGTCTGTCAGAAATGCATAATCTTTCATGATCAACAGCTCATTCATCAGATTCTATAAAAGGATTTTTCATTTCTTATGCTTCTTGATTCAGTTAGTCCATATGGTGCATGGCTATTCATTTAAAAATGGAAAGGAACATTCCTAGAGTATGTTATGCTGTATTTGCCTGCTCCTAATATAGACACAAGTGTAAATGTTTGAGTACCTTTTATTTTTGTGTCTATTTCTACCTAATGCAAATGCATTGAATGATAGGAATTGTCATACTCATTCAAACTTAAAGTCCATCCAATCCAATATCATGTTTCTGATACTGGACACTATCAGATGCTTCAAAGGAAAGTGTAAGAATCCCTTAGCAGGCCAGCATAGATTAGGCTGCCTCCTTTCAGGAACAAACACATAAGGTATCATTTGAGCCCTAATCATTAGCCATTGGCTTAACCCCAGAAGCATAAGGTTTAATTTCCCTTCTACCATTTTTGTAATTGTTACAACATTAGGGAAGTCGCTCTCCAGTTTAGATCATTTAGCCTCCCTACAAAGCAACTGGTACAAAATACTGAGGGAAAAATATTATTCATATTTCATACTACTAGATGTCAAGTTAATTACACAGACAAAAGGTTTTAAATGTGCCTGACACATTACTGTAACCAACACCTGCTCACTCCTAAGTTCACTAAATACCCTTCAAACAATTGTGCTGTACATCTCTGACTTGTTAAACTCTGTTGCAACTCCATGACAGATCTAATAGGATGAAAAGCACAGTGTAGATTATGTGACCTTTTTCTTTCACTGTGGAATGACAGGAGTAAGCACATATTTACAGGAAGTGGGCAATATGACAGTAGAACAGAAACATTTCTTTACAAATAAAAGAAGCCTCATATAAGTAGTTCTCTCTCTCTTAATTGTTGCTGAAACACAGTTTCAAAAAGCACTTAGATTCCTGCTGATCAACATACCACTGATATGAATGCATTTTCATTTTTACTTATTTTTTCATTTTGTACAGGTGTGTGTGTAGCAATAATTATATTCATCCCCAAAATACGAAGTCCCAAAATTTGTGGCAGCATAGCAGTATGTAGGATGGCTTTGCCTCACTCTCTACTTAGGCATGGTTTCCTCTTAACAACATCAGGAAGCAAGTCAAGTCTTAATAACCTTCATAGTTACTCTTATTTATGGAGGGTCCTGTCCAAAATCTGTTTAAATCAATGGGGTTCTTTCTATTGCTATCAGAAGACAATAACAACCATAACAAAACTGTTCAGCCTCTCCCAAATTGTACCAGAAAAAAAATATGATTCATATTACGAAGGAGGAGAGCATTCGCAGCAAATTATACTGCTATTTAGAGGTGATAAAATCATAATATTAACAAGTATAAGCATAATATCAATTGTGTGTTGGGGATCTCATTGTAAGGATAACACAATAGAGTACTGTGTAAATTGAAAATTAGCTCTATTATAAAACTATGAGTCTTTCAAAAAGCAACATACATGGGCAACTTTAAGATGTTGAGAAAGATGGAAAGATTGTAAAGTCACTGCTGCTTTGGTATCATTTAGTCTGGCCTTAGCTATAGTGTCACTGTCCCCACCCTCTGACTCATATCACTTGAGCTCCTAGGTAATGAAGGAATTGATGTTGTTACCATAGTACTAAGTCATGTTCGTTGCTATACAAAGGTGAAGACTGATGTGTGTTCCAAAAACCATATACCATACAAATAATTTTCCATGAATATTATTCCATTAAAAGAAAAAATTGCCATGTCTACCATTCTTGATGGCACGTATTTCCACAAGCAATCAAACCATTAAGCTGGTTCAGTTCAAACTATTGAAATTGACAGGATGTTTTTGTAAAGCAGATTTCAAAGTCACCTGTGTGAGTAGGCGCAGAAAATAGAATCTAAAAAAAAATCACGCAAAAACAAACATTCCAAGGAGAAGTAATTGCACACATAAAGAACAGAAACATGCCATGTGATTTACTTGTCCAGCTAACTTACACATCTCAACATCAATTATTCGATTAGATGTAACGATATTTCACATATGGACAAAAAAAGGAAGCAATTAATTAAGAATATTTTTCCTTGTTTATCTGTCTGTTTCCTTTGGAAATATCCCCAGTTTTGAAGGCAATACAGCAACTCAATTTACCTCTTTTGCTTCTGAAAAAGGATTATTCTGTTTTCATCCAGTGTAGCTGTTTGAAGTAAAATGAATGAATAATTCTGACAGCAGGCACCGGAACCCAGAGCTGTGTTCCCCTCACCAGGCCACGCTTCCACTTGTTTGTTCTCCAAAGTCCTCATGGATATTATGACCTGGGTTCAACAGGACAGGTAGCTGCTATCTCTCCTATGTCTACTTGACAGACTGGTGGTTAAGAGACCCTCATTAGGAAGTGGGATATATGAGTCTGAACTCCTCAGGCCAAGGAGAATTTAGAACATAGAGGAGCTTGTATACATGATGAAAATTGCCCATTTTTGCGGTTTAATTGCATCACACTGTACACATACAGGGGTTTCCTTTCGATTTTAAAAGATTTTGTTATGTTGCAAGCCAAACCACATCTGCACATAGTTTAGTTTGCAACGTAGCTATTTGTAATGTTGCAGCCTTTTGACAGCTCACCCCCTCGCCGCAGGAGAGGCAGGCTGAAGGCAGAAGCAACAAGAGGCCTGGTCCATTTTTTTTTCCATGTAGCCTGCCCATGTCTCATGCAACCAGGGGGTGAGCTGCTTGTGGGCCAAGCAACCCCTGAGCTGTGGAGTACCTTGGTCCTTCCCTCCATGGCAGCAGCACCCCTCAGGGCTGCCTGGGTGGGTGGCTAGTGAGTGGGTCTGCCCCAGCTCAGGCTCAGGGAACACTTGGATTGGGTTGGGTGCTACTTCTGAGCTGGGACAACATCTGCCTGCTAGCTATCCACCCGCCATGGGGGTACCTCCACCATGGAGGGAACAGCTGGGGAATCCCACAACTGAAGTCCCCCCAGCAGCTTGACCCCCAGCCATGGGAGAGGTGGGCGAGCCGCCCCCGCCTCCAAAAAAAGGGATCATGCCCCCTTGCCATAACTGTGACAGAAGCTCCTACATTTAAATGGTAGGGTTTTAATCATCACAATTAAAAACCCATCCTTTCTATTTAGGGGACTAAACCCTCATCACATGTATAATCACCCCAAGTCTCTCCCTTCTCGGATAAGAGGTATAACAACTAAACTATTGAGTAGCTGCACAAACACAAAGATTATGTGTAAGTCTTATAGTTTACACTTAGTTAAGTACTGACATTAGGTGTGTATTAGTCAATATGCTCAGGGAGGTACTTGAGATCCCATCCTGAGATGACTGCTTTCTAGAACAACTCATCTTGGAGCCCACAAAAGGAAGAACAGTTCTAGACCTAATCCTGAGTAATACACAAGACCTGGTTCAAGAAGTATTTGTTGGGGACCCCTCTGTAGTAATGACCATAACATAATCATATTCATATTCTAGCAGAGAGGAGTATGACAAACAAGTCCACTGCACCAACATACAACTTAAGGAATGGCACTAACACAAAAGTGAGGAATTTAGTTAGAAAGAAGTTTAAGTTTAATGGAGCAACACAGCCTATAGGCATCTTGGTAGCTGTTTAAACGTACCATATTAGAGGCTCAGGAAAAGTGATACCACAAAAAGGGACCAGATGAATGAAAATTCTGCATTGTCTAATAGCAGAGTTAAGGAGGTCATTAAAGGCAAAAATGTATCCTCCAAAAAATGGAAAGCATGTTCAAATGAGGAAAACAGGAAAGTCCATGCATTCTGGCAGATCAAGTGTAAAAGGAAAATAAGGCAGGCCAAAAGAGGATTTGAGGAGTGTTTAGGACAATACACTAAAATTAATAATATATATATATTTTTTAAATCAGAAGCAGGAAGCCAGCTAGAGAAACAATGGGACCATTAGACGACCAAAGTGTAAAAGACATTCAAGGATGATAAGGAATAGCAGAGAAGCTAAACAAATTATTTGCATCAGTGTTTACTGCAGCAGATACTGGGGAAACTCCCGTGCCATATCAATCCTTTCTAAAAGATGGGTCTGAAGAGTTGGACCACAGTGAAGTGTCAAAAGAGGAAGTTTTAGAACAAATCAATAAATTAAATACTAATAAGTCACCAGGACCAGATTGCATTGATCCAAGGGTCCTGAAGGAACTCAGAGATAGAACTGCACAACTGTTGGCAATAGTATGTAACCTACCATTAAAAATGGCTTCTGTGCTAAAGGACTAGTGAGTTGCCAACATAACACCAATCTTCAGAAAAAGCTCCAGAGCTGATCCTGGACAGTACAGACCAGTGAGTTTTACTTCCATCCCTGGCAAGCTGGTAGAATCAGTAATAAAGAAGAAAATCACCAGTAACAGGACAAACATGATCTACTGGAGAAGAGTCAACATGTTTTTTGTCAAGGGAAATCCTGCCTTACAAATCTGTTGGAGTTATTTGAGTGTTAACAAGCATGTGAACAAAGGTGGTGTCCAGCTGACATAACATATTTGGACTTCCAAAAAATATTCAGCAAGGTCTGTCACTACACGGTTTTTAAAAAAAGAAGTTTCCAAGTTGGAGGAAAGGTACTTCATGGACTGAGAGATGGTTAAGAGATAGGAAGTACAGGGTAAGGCTAAAAGGTCACTTTTTAAGATGGAGGGAGGTCAAAAGTGGTATCCTGCAGTGATCTGTGCTGGGCCCAGTTTTGTTCAATATTTTCATGAATGACCTGGAAATGGTGGTGCACAGTGAAATGTCCAAGTTCGCAGATTATAGCAAATTATTCAGGGTAATCAAGTCCCAGGCTGATGGAGGGAACCTGCAGAAAGATTTCACCAAGCTAGGTGATGGAGCAGAAAAATAGCAGATGAACATCAGTGTCAACAAATCCAAGGTAATGTACATGGGGAAAAATAACATCAACTATAAATATGAAATGCTGGGTTCTGAACTAGGTGTTATAACTCAGGAAAGAGACCTTCGAGTCACTGTAGACAGTTCTCTAAAAATGCCAGCTCAATATGAAGCAGCAACCGAAAAAGCAATAAAATGCTGGGCATCATTAAGAAGGGAACTGAAAACAAAATTAAAAACATTATCATGCCATTACACAAATCCATGCTGTACCCACCGCTTGAATACTATCTGTAGTTCTGGTCTCCCATCTCAAAAAATGCCATAGTAGAAATAGAAAAGGAAAAGAGATGGGCAACTACAATGATCAGGGGCATAGAACAGTTGCCATACCAGGAGAGACTAAAAAGTTTAGGGTTTTTCAGTTTAGAAAGGAAAGGGCTAAAAGGGTATATGCTAGAAGTCTATAAAATCATGAAGGGTATGGGCAAAGTGAACAGGGAACTGGGGGACAGCCACTGAAATGATCAGGAGTCATGTTTGAAACAAAGGAAAATATTTTTACACAATGCATAGTTAACTTGAGGAGTTCTTTGTCTCAGGAGGTAAAGGCAGATACCATAGCCAGGTTCAAAAAACAACTACATAAATTCATAGATGACAGGTCTCTTAATAGCTATTGAACAGAATGTTTGGAAGTGCTACTTCTGGCATCTCTATATCTATAACAATGGATGCCAAGGGGGGTGCTGAATAGGGCATAGATAGCTCCAGATCAATGCTCGCTCTCTCTCTAGCATCCACTTCTCCCACTATCAAAGACAAGACTTTTAACACATCAGTGAGAAACACAGACCCAGGCCCACCAAGGAAACTATAAGCCCCCTTTAGTAACAGGGGACACTAATGATTTGTTACTGATTCTTTGGGACATGCACCAAGGTCTCCCTCTGCTCACAAAAGGGCCAGGTGTCAGGGCTGTCTGTGAACCATGCCAAATATATGTCCATGGCAATGGCTCTGTGCAGGAGCCAACTGCTGAGGTCCTCAGTGGTTGAAGTGATTAAGTTGGAGTACAGACTTGTCCACTTGAGATCCTCACCCCCACCCTCACCTAGGGTGTCCAACAGGTTGTTGTGAAGGTGGTGCACAAGGACAGGATGATGTATCGTGCAAAGTACAAGTGTGTAGAGCTAGTGGCAGTGGGCAGATCAAAAGCAGACTTTCTTGATAACCCCCAGCCTGCTAAGATGGTGAGGCAGGGAGTGCCAGGGGCCCCATGATGAGCTCCGGAGGATTGGAGGTTACCATTTCACAGGACCTGGTCAATGCAGGTGATGGCAGTGTCGGAGCAGGGCAGCCTTGACCAGCCTCCAGGCTCTGATGAAGTCCTGGTAGAAATCTAGCAGCTCTTCCAGGTCCTGCCTGGGGAGGCCACACAGGTACAAGAGCTGCTGGTCATATCAGAACACTCAGAGGTGGCATGCTATCAAAGAAGACCTATTTCTCATCCTTCAGGGGCATGGCCCTAGGCCCACCACTTAATCTTTTATCCTCCCTCAGCTACAGAATAAGGATAGCAATTAATTACTGGGGACAAATAATAAAAAAGAAAGAGAGACAGGAGTGGAGGTTAAAGATTTAAAACAAGAGTGCCAAAGGGGGGCACCAAGCAGAGCACACCGGACAGCGTCCAGTGGCCTTAAATGAGTCCAAGGAGCCAATGGACTCTGCCCAGTGATACTCTGCTTGGAGATGGAAACAAAGTAGGGTGAGGAAAGTGGCCCCGCAGTCCCCAGGGATCCTCTCAGCCAGAGCTTCCTTCCATGTTGGCCAGGGCCAGGAGGAGGTGGATTAGGAGGTCCCAGGCCTTGATGGGGTCATGGATGGGGAGTGTGCAAATAAAAAGGTGAGGGGAATAGTGCAGGGGCTACAGCCTGCCATGCTCCAGGTAGGCAGGCACTATGGTCTCCCTCTGCTTGCAAAAGTTGCAGGTGTCAGGGGTGTCCATGAACTGTGCCAGATATGTGCCTGTGGTGATAGCTCCCTGGAGGAGATGGCAGCTGAGATCCCTGGTGGCTCACAGGATCAGGGTGGAATACAAATTATTCTACTGGGGGCCCTTGCCTCCACCTTTACTTAGGGTGTCCTCCATTTGTTTGGGCGGGATGTGAAGATAGGATGGTGCATGATACAGAACACGAGTATATACAGCTGGCAGTGGTAGGCAGTATGAAAGCGGACCAGCTCAGTGTGCCCCAGCCTGCTCAGGTTGAGGCAGGGAGCACTGTGTGGCCTGCTGAGGTGGGGGCCCCATGATGAGCTCTGAATGGCAGAGGGGGACTGCACAGGACCTGGTTGATGTAGGCAAGAGCAGTGGGGGGCAGGGCAGCCTTGACCTGGAAAAGGGAGCGGGGTACATGCAGCATGGACAGGTCCATGCACTGGGCCAGCACAGTGAGATCTGCCCACTCCTGCTTGGCATAATTCAGCAGGTCCCTGATACAGGTGATGTAGGCCAGAACCATCCTCTGGTGCACCCAGGTCACCTCCATCACCGGCACCGCCAGCTGTGGGTTTTTCAGCAGGGGCTCAGAGAGGAGGTCAGTACCTTGAGTGACCGTCCCTGGGAACCTGGAGGTGGCAACCAGCCTCCAGGCCCTGAGGAGGTCCTGATAGAAAGCCAGCAGCTTTTCCAGGTCCTGCCTGGGGAGATCCTGCAGGTAGAACAGCTGCTGGTTACATAGTCTGCCACCTCTGGGGGCTCATATTAGAGACAGGATACTGGGCTAGATGAGACGCTAGTCTTGACTTAGTATGGCACTTCTCATGCCTTATGGGCTTATGAGATGATGAAACTCAGAGGAGAAATGGGAATTTACTAGGACACATGGCCAGCATGTCCTAGTGGCTCTTTGTAGGCACCTCACTACTCAGCGCCAAGGTGCTCTAAATCACACTTGGAAAGTATTCAATTCTCTCTGCTGACTGTACTGAGACCCTAATTGATCTGTTGATCAACTGATAGGAATCAGACTCTTAGGGCTAGCCTCCTAATTTTAAGTACTGTAACTCCTCAGTGGAGGTACTTATCATTCTATTTGGATCTGGCTCATAGCTCCTTGAATCTCAAAGAATCAAAGCTTCTATCAGTGCTACTGTTTCTTCCTGAGATAATATTACAAAAGCAACAATCACAACATCCCTGTTCAAGTACTAAATATTCAAAAGAAAATCTCCAAAAGTCTATTTGACTCTTTCTCAAAATTGAGAATTTCTGATATTTGCAAAGAAGCCATATGACATGCAAACAACGAAAAATTCCACAGGAAGTAGAAGCAGCTTTTGCTTGTCACAGGCAGCTTGTTCTACAAACAACTTAAATGAAAAGTGAGCTTCTCCTGATGTAAACCATTTATACATGGCTTTTAACTTGATCCTGCAAACATTTTTGCAGGTGCTTAACTTAAAGCTTGTGAATGGACCCACTGACCTTGATGAGAGTGCTCAGCTGTGTAAAGTTAAGTACATTAAGCCCTCATTTTCTAAATTAAACCTATCAAAATACATAGAAAACAAAACCTCCCTAAAAAGAGATTTTCCTCCATTTTGGAGGGAACATGATTTATCTGTGGCCATATGATCCAGGATGGAAAGACTTCATCCTCACTTTGTCCTATACCTCAGCTTATATACCTTTCTCTCTTCTTTCATATACATGTATATTTTGTTAGCAAGTATGTTAGTAAGAACCATGTAATTAAAGTCTCTATAATATAAAGGAATACTAAAAATTAATGACTAACTGGCTCAGTGTTCAAAGAGTGTATAGACACCCACTGTTATCCTAACATCTGTCTCACATCTTTCTCCCTTTAGCTATGATAGTTTCTTTCAGATTTTACCCTAGTGCACTTCAGTTACCCTGATGGGGATCTGATCTCTTCCTTGAAAATGTTATTTTCAGAATTTTTACTCTAATAAAATATAAAGCAACTCAACTCATTTTTTCCCTACAAGTGTTTTGACTGTCATATTACAGTTTGTTTTATCTTCTTAAATGTAAAGGTCTGTGGAATTAAAGCTTTAAGATAATTTCTCATTAAATTAAAATAGTCTTAGTCATTTTTTCACACACACATCAAATACAGCAAAATTTCTAAGCAGCTTTGGTTCTTTTAGTGGCCTCTCTTAACATCTTGGTGAAAAGTTCATCCTCTTCCATAAGAACCCTATTCTCTAGAAACACCATCGCTTCCTTAAGTGAGTCGGAACACCTGTACAAAGAAGTCTAGGACAACATAGTAGGCAAAGTGGCCTCTGCATTCATGTCTACAGTTAATGTGTAAAGCTGAAATTGCACCTGTATTCTAAAATGTTGTAGTTAAACTGATGCACACCAAAACTCCATCAAAGACAAAAATACCCAATTACCTGTGGGTGCACACTTCTCATAAGACAACCACTCTATCTCCAATCTCTCAGTTCTAATCCTCAAATGGAGTTTACAAAACACCTTTCATAGATGAGCCTACAAACTTCACTTCATAAATCTACTGGATATAAAAAATCATGGACTAAATATAGACATTGGATTTATGGCACATTATAACCCTCCCTGCTGTGTGATAACTCCAGGTAACCTATCTACATTTTACCAACTACATTCTATCATCAGGTCAACATTCCACCCATTCCCCCACCTACCTGTCTCACACCTATTGTCTCCCATCACCTCTGATCTTCACTGCCACATATTGGCATTTTCATAGACCTGCATTTTGCATATTAGCTTTTATTCCACCCAGGAGAACACACCCAATGCCAGCAGACTCTCCCTATGTCTGAAGAAGGGTGTTTGCACTCAAGACTTGTGAAGAACAATTTTTTCCAACTGTTTAGTTAATCTAATAAAAAGTATCACATTTACCCAAAGAACCTTGTCTGGAAGGATACACTTGCATTTATGTGAAACATCCTGCAGTTTTGTTTGAATCAAGTAGAACATAATTTAAGCCAAGGGTGTCAAAAATATGGCCTATGGGCTAGATCTGGCTCTCAGAACACACAGGGTCTTGGAGCTGACCCACAGAAAGCATATGGAACATGCTGGGTGGCTCCATGCATTACATGCAGCACATAATCTAGCACATCAGCTTCCATGCACGTCAGCTCCACGCTGGATCCAGTGACATCCCAGAGCAGCCAGAGAAGGATCATCAACTCCAGCCACTCCACTAAATTCAATACACACTGGATCCAACAGGTGGGGCCAGTCTGTGGGTCCAATCCATCCTGTGGACCAGCTCTGCATCAATTATCTAGCCCATGAGGCCTGATGAGTTTAAGCTAAAGCATTAAAGTAGTCTGGTTTTAAACCTAAATAAGGCTGTTTATAAAGGTATTTATAGCAATTTAACTAAACCAGTTTAGGAAGTGATTTAAGCTAAACTGGTGTAATTTGCTCATATAAGCCAGGCTTTCACTCCCAATGTATTTCTCCTTCAAGATATGCACATAATATATAGATTCTTCATCATGAACACACCACTTCAATTCTTTTGTAACGTAAGAAAATAAACAGTAAGGTCATACCAGTGTTTTAAAGTTACAATAATGAATTGTTTTATGAAGGCTTTTTTTACAGAGTCAACATTAACCCAAATTTCATCCTTGCCAACTGTGTATTTGTACATAAAGAATATACATTGGAATGCACAACTAAAGAAATAGATGTCCTGTTGTCTACACAAAAATGTCCCTTTGTAGGTACAAATGGAAATATTTAAAACACAAATTGTATATTGGCTTTATAAAAAGAATAATAGGCTTATGAGTGACAGAGAAGTGGTCTACCTCTGAACCATGGGAAAGTTTCTAAGTGATGGATACTAAACATATCTGAGACCCCTTTGTGTAGCACATTGAGAATGAAAAAACATAAGAATGATTGCAATTCCCACTGTCTGTGAAAGGTGCGTGCCATCTTGCCAGCCTGAATCCAGCATTTCCTAAACTGACTACTACCAAAAACAGTGGTAAGATGCTAAGAGATACCACACCTCAGCTGAAGTATTAAATTGCTCCATATGTGTAACCAAAATGTTTTTCTACCAAGAAATACTTACAATGTTTTGCTGTATGAGTATTATCATAAATATCAGGGGGAGAGTTCAAGGTGAGCAATATAGCCTGTTGTGTTTCCTCCTAACGTATTTTTGTGTGTTTTCCTCTTTTTTATTCCCCCTTTTTGTTAGCTGTTTCCTTCAGATTATTGTGTAATGTTTCATTTTAATTAAGTTTGTTCAATCTTTTCCTTTAAGATTATTCTTCCTCCTCCTCTCCTTTTCAAGGCATATTCTATTCTCTTAGATATGCTTTCCCTTCAGCTGTTTCCTCTCTCCCTGCCCACTTTCCCTTCATTACTTGTTTTCCCTTTTTCTATACATCCTTTTATTTGCATAAAGACGGTGGATACATTGTCTAAACCCTCCACATAGTGGGAGGCTTACAGTGGCTGCAGAAAACTTGGCTCCTGTCCCAGCTACTCCATTTGCCTGAGGGAGAGGATTTCTACTCCTCTACCTCTGGGTCACCACAGAAAATCTCTACACAAAGCTGCTTTTACATAATCATCTCAAAGGAAGGCATGATTTGGCCATAGCTCTCCTGGAACTTCAGCCACCAGAATGAAGGGTAATTGGGATAACATGGCACAACTTCAACATCCTCTTTTCATGCCATACTAAATCTGCTGCAATACATAAACCTAAAGAGGTGACAGAAGATCTGAGCTTCAGCCTAAATTCTAAAATTACTGGCTTTTATAAACTTCAATCAGACCTTTGCTGTTAATTGCCGAAAGCATCCTGCAGATTTTTAGCTGTATGACTCCCATTAAAGTCAGCAGGAGCTGAATGGTTAAAGACTCTGTGCTTTCAAAAGAGAGGTGCTACTGTTAATTTAACTGAGTTTCTCTTTATGATTGAAGGATAATGTGTGTGCACTAAACATTGGGCTGTAGAGGTACACCTCTCCCATCTTTTTAATGCATTTCATTCAGCCCCTTTTGTAGCACATCACTGGAGAATGAAAAGATGTTGGAAGGTCAGGCTTCCAAAGATCAAACTTCCCATTGTTCTTTGAATAAGAGATTGTATTTGAGTACAGAGCTTTGCATAAGAATTACTCCCCTTCCTTGTATCAAGTCAGCTATTTTCAGCTCAGTATAGCAATCTTCGATTTCTTGGTTGTAACTATGGCAATAAGATTAGATGGCATTCAGTAAAATTCATTTTACAAATTAGCATGAGAGGGTGCCCATGACTGTGATAGAGGAGCAATGCGAAAGCACCGCGTGGAATGAGAATGAAATTAAATCAGGACTCAGAATATTCCTCAAAATAATGATCCTCGAATTCATCCAGCACCATCTGCTAGTTTGTGAATGATTTACAGTTAGCCACAATAAACACAATAGGATCAATGTGCCTTATGGGATTATTTTTGTACTTCTTGCTGTTGTAGGCTTGGGAGGAGGTTAGGGTTTTTTGTGTTTTGTTGGTTTCTTTTGAGGGGGGGTGGTAAGCACTGCACCTTCTCATTTTGAAAATATATTTTAACCCCATGTTGGAGTGTTCGCTGATTTCTTTGATTCGGCACTTTATAACAGTAACACTGAAATCAATTTCAAACACTTTCATTATAGTAGAAATCTACAAAGCTCATTACAGTCTAAAAAAGAAAGTTTTGCTCCAGGCCTCAGGCCATGTTATAATGAGACTAACAATGAAAATGGGTGTACCATACATAGTTTTGCCTTTCTACCCTCCTGCTACATGGTACAATCCTTGCCAGTTCAACAGAATGGTAGGCCTTCATTAGCACACAATAAGGATGGCTTTCTAAAGTTCTGAATCATTGTAATAAATCCTGGTTTGAATGATATTTCACAGTTAATGAGTTTTCTGTCCATTTGTAGCAATTGCCTTTTCTTAATGATATATACAAAAACAAAGTCCAAAGGAATGGAATTTTAAGTGCATAGGTTTAAATTGTTTAATCCTTTTTTTCCCCTAGGAAATTTTTGTCATTAATAATGAAGACATCTTATTTTACACAAAAAATGCTCATTGATTGGATATTTCTTTCACTGAAGTGCTGATTTTAGAAACCCTCCAAACTTCCAGAAAGTAGTTTGGCATATTTTGTTTCTAAAGTTTTCCATTGATCATTTGGATTTTGTTCTGCTCAACCAGAAAGGATCAGTCTTTATGCATGCTGTGGGAAACTCATATCTAAGCATATATCTGCATCATTTAAATTCCTATTCAGCTCACAAGTATTCCATGGGGCTAGTGTTGGCTCTATACACTAGGGTGAATTGTATTCACGGAACTCCCACAAGATGTTTTGCATGCATAAACATGTAAATAAGTATATCAGGGCATGCATCAGGATCTGGGGGAACACCTTTTCCCCAGAGCACCCCAAGGGCTGACAAGGTCCAATGGTCACAAACTCCTGCAAGACCATTTTAGGCTGGACATAAGGAAAAACTTCTTTACTGTCTGAGCCCCAAGGCCTGGAACAGACTACCCCCAGAAGTGGTACAAACACCTACTCTGGACACTTTTAAGAAACATTTGGGTGTTTATCTTGCTGGGATACTTTAACCCCAGCTGACTTCTTGCCCCTGGGTCAGGGGGCTGGACCCGATGATTTTTTGAGGTCCCTTCCAGCCCTAATGTCTATGAAATCTATGAAATAAGAGTCCTGCCTCTATAAATGATGTTCTTCAGCCCTTCTTCAGCCTTGGTGATTACCCAGCTGAACTAAATGGAATGATTCTCATGATTAAGAGGTGAAGGAGGCAAGAACTGTCATTTATGTAACATCACACAGTGCCCCATACCAAGGCTGTAAGGTTACTTTCAGAAACTTCAATCTGTTTTAGTGTACAGTCTTGGAATCAACCAGAATTTTTCAGAAATGAGCCATTACTACCTGAATACCCATCCAGGCTGGCATTAAATGTGCCACTGTATTTGCTGTTTTTTCCCTCTAATACTTTCCTCCAAACTTATTTAATTACAAATCTTCACTGAAAGCCAGGAACAGGGACATTACTTCAGTAGACACGTAATGCATTATCAAAATTGCTTGTGCTTTTTCTCAAGTAGAAGCACAAACTATTGGGGTGGAAATTTACTTTCTTTCACTACTGGTTATCTAAATAATTGTTTACTGTTCTAAATGAAAACAAATGAATGTTTGCATATAAATAATCATAACCTGTTTTCTTGCCAGCAAAGCATATTCAGATTGGTAGTCTATAAAACATTAGTTACACAGTAGCTCAGAAATTGTTCTGCCTCTTTTTAAATGGCTTATTCCGCAGGATAAACCAGAGTTTTTATGCAGCATAAGCAAGAGATAGCAGTTACTATGCAAAGCTCTCAACACTTTTGCATAAAAGGATTCAACAGTATGTTTAGTTAGCTCTGAATCTCTGAGATTGATCCCACTAAGGGGCAAATTTATCTTAAACAGGATGTGCATTATAACCAACAGGTATAATGCAATGTGACAGCAAAGTGATGATGACACACATACCAGATTACTAAAATCTGTGAGATAGCTAGTTTCTATGCTAACCCAGTGCAGAGAGTTGAAATGAACTACAACAGTTGGAAACCTGAAATCTAATACTGTAATTTAGCAGGTGATGTGGCATTAGTCCTGGTTACAATTGCAAGAGATGAAAAAATCAGATAGGTCTTCAAAATCTTTGTCCCAGTCAGGAAAAGCATCATGCCAGAACATGTTTTAGAATACAGTGTGTGCATGGGGCTGAACCAGTGTTGCAATGCATGCGGTGGCTACTTTTGGTCAGCAAATACCAGGCTTACCTCACCCCATCTTTAGGAAATGTTCCCTATGATAGAAACCTGTTGTAGTGGGAGCTTTCCCAGGAATTCCTTCCATGAACTTTTACTGGCTCATTCCTTTAGGGAAGAGTTGTCTCCCACAGGCCTGAGCATCAATACTGCCATCAGAGCTCCAGAGATCCAGCAGCTTCCTCAGGAGCCAGGGTGATATGCCTGGAAGCATTGTTCCTCTGCATAGTTTTGGGCCTTCCAGCTCCCAGGCACTTCAGTTCCTTGGGACAGGCTTAATAGGAACTATTGCAGTCTCAAGAACTCTCCTGTAGGGACACAAGGACACAGAAGGGAAGCCTGCCAGCAGTTCCTCCAACCACTTGCTGTTGCTCTTCGCAGCTATTAGTTTAACATACAACTCATACTTCATCCACGTGACACCAGGGAAAGCTATGAAGAAAAAATGTTATGTGCTGTTACTATAGAGAGATGGTGAAGGGCTGAGTTATTTTTCACTCTGAGTCTAGAGTGGAGTCATGGTATGTGAGATGGACGTCTGTGGTAACAGTTGGCAAATGCTGACTTCTTTATAATGATCACTGCAGGCCAGCAAACTGAGTAATCATGCTGACTTGGCCACAATTTGTGTTCCCATTTCTTGGGCAAGTGGGAGTTGCCTATAGCAAAAGGTGATGTGTGCAGTCTCAGAGAGGTCTATTATACACAGGTCACAGGCTACTGACCCTTCTGATTTTTCAGAAGAGTATGAATGGTATGCATAGCATGTACAAAATTGTATCCTGCCCACCTAAAGAAAAGATGTAGGTAAAGTTACAAACCTAGAGGAAAAGACAAGGCTGAAAATCAAAATTAGCTTCCAGGCTCTAACTTGGTTTTCAGGACCACCTAAAATCTTTAATCTCTCTCTCTCTCTCTCTCTCTCTCTCTCTCTCTCATGTTTGCTGTTTTTAATTATCCAGTCAAATGTACCAATAAAGCCCTGAACTGTAACTGGGCAAACAGCTAAGTATATCAATGGCCTATGTAAATGGTGACTGTTTCTCTGCCTTTAATTTGTGAATGCACTAACTGTGTTTCATAATGCCTGACTCTGATTGAAGGGAATGTCTAAGTGTAACAGAAGCTTGTGGATAAGGTTTACTCTGCTGTTGTCTTTGGCATAAAGAGAACAATGCACAAAATGAGTCATTACTTAGCTGACAATATAGCTGACCAGAAGCAGCCGATGCTTATCTATGATTAGGAAGGCACTACTATAGTTCTTTTTACCTACGCAACTTAAAACCCTTCCTTTAATCAGAGTGAAAGGAAGCTTTGCTGTTTCATTGAGTGATGGATAGTATACTATAGTATCAGAATTTCCATCTTTCTTTGAAAGAGCTTGGAGTTTTCCTGATTTTATGTACTAGTTTTCCTTATTACAGGCAGATCTTTCTCAGTGGAACCTATCTATTCTATACTTGTATTCAAATAGATCTCTTGAGATCTCTACAGATAGTATGGGAAGAATTAATAACTAGATCAGAGGGAGAATTGTGAACAGTTTCTGTCCCCAGAATGAACAAACACTTTCTGCCAACCTAAATATGGTAACTCTGTCGCATTACCTGGAGAATTTATTCTTTGAGGCATGTCCATAACTTTTATGCAGTGTTGTTGGAGTTGCTCTAAGACTTCCAAGGAGGTGCAGAGTTCATTGCAGTGAAGGGTGTAATAATGTGTCACAATCTGTTTGCTGGGAGATCCTTTACAATATTTACTTTTTAGATTTGAAAGGCATTCAAATCCCAGCATGATGAGCAGAGTGAAATGCAGAGAGACAGTCATCTCAATGCCATATGTAATTCTATAAAGTGCCCCAGGATACATGAAAGGAGCCATATAAATATTTTTTATGGGTTGAATTTTAATTAAGTTGCAAAGACTCAACCTATCCACTCCTGAATGGTTTACACAAAATCAATAGTCATCACCAATATAGGTTTGCTGGAACACAGTGGAACATTCAGCTAGAACAGTCAAATGTCTTCTCTGCCTCCCTTTGCCACAAGGATTCTGGTTTGTTCCACCTTTTCTTTTTTTACCTTTTACGAAGTATACTGTTTTGTTCCGCTCATGCTCAGGCTGTCTTCTGAGAGATGAAGGCTTGGCCTGCCTCTGCCTGGCTGCTATTTGTCTCTGCCTGGCTGCTGTATTTTCAGTTTATGATGGGGCATGAAAGCAAGAATGATATACTCTTCAAGGAGACTTTTTCAGTCTCATGTCTTGGAAATCTGGTTAAAATGTCTTTTGTATGTTGGGGGGGGGCAATCTTCTGCAAAAGGAGGAAGTGATAACTGTGTATTCTGTGTCATGGCAAATACCTTGCTGAGAAGGCAGAACAGAAGCTGCATCTGCAGCATCATATCCATCAAATGCCTGTTGATGATACTGCTTCTGCCTTTGCTCTTTCTCTTTTCCATTGTCTCATCATCATAGCTGATGCTGTGGCAGAAGCTGGCAGCAGTGCAGCATGCTTCTCTTCACTTCAGTGCACAGGTCAGTATGCTGACAAAGAATCACAGGCGGATCCCTCTTGAGGACAATCCTGTGGGGATAATAGGACAATCCTGTGGGGATATCTGTGCTGGCATCAATTGCTCTTCTTACAATTGTTAGTACTGTAATAGTGCTCAAAGGCCCCATTCAGTGATAGGGCCCCACTGCCTATATACATAAGAAGATAACAACCCCTTCCCTGAGGAGCTGCAGTGCTTCAGTGTGTGAAACTGCATATACTTTCTCAACTACATTGTGCCTGCTCTTTTCATCCCATTAGAGCTGCTATTTGCTACGTTGTCACCCTGCTGATTGCCATGTCCTGATCTAAATCCCATTGAACCCACCCACATCCCCTTTGTCTACTGCAGTGACAATGAGAATGCTGGCATTCAGTTTACTGGTATCTTCATTTGCTGACTTCTCTTAAGCACATGGACCAGACGTTGAAAACTCACTTAAACTGTATGTGTATAAGCATTCACTGGGCAAAATTTCAGAGTGGACACTTGAGCAGGGAGAAGGGGGACCTCAGTACTTCAACAGCAAGAATATTCAGCAGAAAGCCAGGAGGACTTGCTGTCACTGTATGTTTTCCATATGATTATTCCTGTCAGTGCAGCAGAAAGGAAGGTAAAAAACAAAGCATATGGAATCCATTCCAATTCATGAAGCCTCCTAGGCAAAGTCAAGGTGTAATGACAATTAACACACTCACGGGAATGTAAACTTACTTCTCTTTTCTTTTCTCTGCATCAGTCAGTGGATCCAACTGGCTTTACAGTGGGGAGCTCTATACACTGTTCTCCAAGATAGTGCAGCACCAGGGTGCAAGGAAGGTTTTGAAGGGAGCACTGTCTCCTGAAACACAGCTTCTACAGGGCAGAGGCAATGCACATCATTTGTTCTGCAAGACTATGTATCAGGCTTAATCATGGAAGGAGGCAAGTAGAAGATATATGATTGAACAGTTGCCATTCTGGGTATGTACATAAATTTGGGGAGGCCAGATTGATCTTCTTAAGGCTACCTGATCTAAGCTAAATTGGGATGGGGGGCCTAGCAGGGAGCTTGTGGGGGGATTCAGGGGGCATGGAGGTTCTGGGGAGGAATCAGGGGATCAAGGAAGCAGGCAGGGTCCACAGGGCAGGACCAGGGAGGCAAGCAGGGTTCATGGGGGGATCAGGGTGGCAGGCAAGGTCTGTGTGGGGATTGAGGGATTGGGGAGTAGGTTGGGTCTGCGGGGGGGATTAATGGAGTTTAGGAGGCTCACAAAGTGCAGAGAGGAGATGGTGGGCTCTCTTCCCCCACCCCCTGAGACTTGGGGCTATTTTTAGCCTCCCAACCTCCCCTTCCCCAATCCTGCCTTGCCTTCCCCACACCCTGATTTACTTGCTTGGCTCCAAGCCATGGTGAATGAGATAAAACTCACACCAGGAAGGACTCGCAGGGTAGGGGGTTGGCAGGCTTGGGGGTGGGGGGTTGCAGCTGGCTGGTTCACAGAGGGGGTTGTCCATCTGAAGCTGGAGGGGCAGAGGCTGAAGGGATAAAAATAGCCCAGTGCCAAGGAGGGGATAGGGAAAATGGAGCGCTGGGGATAAGGCCAGTGGCTGGGCTTTCCCAGCCCTGGGACTGTGCTGAGAACTGTAGAGAGTTGAGGAATTAGATTGGTCTAAAACTGGCCAACCCAGTCTAAGTTAGACTTCCTCAGAGGTAGAGTTAACTTAGATCACTTCAGCCATTTTTACACCAATCTAACTGTCCTGAATTTCTGACCGGTTTCTACTTAGATTGACCTAACTAGTCTAAAGGAGCAGACAGAACTGCAGCTCCCCGCTCTAACTCATGGCACTTCACATAAGGTGAAATGAGTTAGATCAACCCTTTCAACCCAAGATATGTTAGCTGTTGGGTCAGGAGGGTGGGGAATCAAGCTGTTCTAGCTCTGCCAACCCTCTCCCTGCTCCCCCAACAGCTCTGGTGCCATCTCAGGATGGGAGAGAGAGAAGGCGGGGGAAGGAGGTCCATTCTGGGATTTGCCTAGCTACACTGGAGTGGGGAGGCAGGTGGATTGGAGCCCCTCACCTCAGGGGGGCTCCAAGCCAGCTGCCCCCCACCAACATAGCTGAGCAAATCCCAGAATGGACCTCCCTCTCCTGTCTTTCCCCCCTCTCATCCTGAGACAGCACCAAGGATGGGGCTGCATTGCTTCAGCCCAGCTGCCAGAGCAGACAGAAGTTAATGAAGGCACTTCACTTTGGAACACCTTCATCTGAACCATCATACAAGGATCATAAATGTACCACATTATCAGTATGCTCTGCAGCCTTGCTCTTCTGTTTGGGCATGGCTGTAGAGTGCTTTCAAGGGTCCAGTCATGTGACAAATGTAATTTCTGTCTGTGCCTTAAGGTCTGTACTTAGGTGAACTAAGTTAGATCAGGTGGCCATTTTTAACATGATATAACCTCTCCCTAACCCCCATGAACATCTGTATGCACCCCCTGTAATTCTGACTTAATCTACAGAGTCAAAAAATGTGGTGTTTGGTGGCAACTTTGTCCACCTTTCCTTACTGTGTAACGATCATAAACTTGATTTTTCATCCAGTTTTATAAAATGAAAGCCAGAAAATGAACCTCATCAATTCAAAATTTCTGTGGAGAGTCATTTTTGCAAACTCTGAAAGTTTCTCCAGCAGCACTGGGCAATATCTTGAAACCTATCAGTACACCCTCAGTTGTACCAGAAATAGTCCCAAGATATATTTCCAGACAAATTTTCCAAGTGTGTGGCTGTACCAAGATGTGGGATTTTGCATTGGTCCAGTTCTAATAGCAACAGAAAGGAAAGGGTTGGGTGAGCAATGAATCTTACTGGAGTATGCCTTATCATTCTGGCGATTGTCATTAGACTGCTGGAGAATGAGATCATTTTCTGTAAGAGGCAGTCAGCTCAGAAATGTCAACTAACTCAGAAAATTAATTCTTGCAGCTGCTTTATGTTGGCTTCTGCATGTTGCTAGAAGAGATAGATAATATATTTTATTATGAGGGGTCTCATATAGATTGTGCTGTTTTAAATATTACATCTCAGACATCATCCAAATGGAATGCATTTTGTTTTTTAAATCCTGGTAAATAAAATGTAATTTTAACTGAAGTGAAAGGCTAAAATGTAAGCGCTATAATCTCATCAAAAGCAATAACATTTTTGAGCCAAAATGTTCTCATTTGAATCATTTTGTTATTCTGATTTATTGAATGACTTCTCTCATCTGAAATCTTTAATGACATTAAAAATTCACTGATGTATTCATAAATCAGCTGAATTTTGTGCAAAATGCTTTGCCTTCATTATTTCAGGATGCATTTCTTTAGGCAGCTATACAGGGAAATGACTGAAATTCTTCAGAGATGCATACCCTATTTACCAGTGCAAATCTTGACAAGGGCTTGTGGCCCATGGTCATATAAAATGAGTTACTTGAAGGGGACACTCCAGATGGCAGGAAAGATACCTTCTATTTTCCAGTAATACAAATTCTAGCTAGACACCAGTTCTGTGTAGGACAAGGAGGGACTCAAGAAATTGTTGAGGTACAGGGGACATCATAATCCAATGTAGAGCACTGTAAATTAACAGCTGACTTTCAAATTTATAATGATTTCCTTTTACATCTGAAAGATTATATTTATATTGTTGGACCAAAATCTCTGCTAGCATAAGTTATTCTAACAATGACTTCAGTGAAATTGTGCCAATTTATATTAGCACAGAACTCGCCCCTTAGAAATTTGAGTTTTAATATAAATAAATAGATGAATGAGTATCAGGGGGCCTGATTAGTGTCTTGTATCTTGTGTAAACCTTCTCATCTGCTCATGGCAGGCATACAATTCTACCACCAGCAAATGTGAGTTGAGAGTATTTTGCAGAAACTCTGACTTACTATGTACAGGTGTAAATGGCTATGCATGACTCAAGGAAATAAAGAATTAAACCCCACCCCCACTCTTGCTTTCACTCTCTCTATGTAGCTATTCATACATAATACTACATACACAAAAAAGTATTTCCAACCAATTACTCTTGGGAAAATGATTTGATGCATGAAATTGTAAGGAGTAATAGTCTCCTAGCTAAGCCTTTTTTCACCCAGCCTCATTCATCTTGCTACAGTATTTCTGATCCAGTCTGGCTCAGATTCAGAATTTCTACTTTTATGATATGAACTGATTTTTTTTATCTTCTAACTTATATGCTGCCTCTTTTGGAATGTTCGCTTTCTCCATATGAAATTACATGGTACCTTAAATCCAATTTATGATTTTATTCCATAAAACACATTTTCTTTGCAAAGGTAAGATAAGAAAATGCATGTTTTCAATGAGTTTCCAATAAATATTAGTATAGTTTGTGGCAACTGAATTTATTTCTTGCCTTGCTTTCACTTGTTATTGTTATCAGAGGTAGTGTTCATGTCAGTGATGATGACGATACTTCCTTTTTTCTATTATTTATCTTTAGAATAAATCTTACATGCACGTATTTCTTATCAGATCAATTGAGTTAGCTTGCTGAGAGCAAATGAAAAATAACTAATTAACTTCCTATGCCATTGGTTATAAATAGCATCCAATAACAATCATTAATGTCCAGTCTCAAATTTGCCAATCTTGCTTCCTCTTCCATGACATGAAAGATTTCATTGGAAGCATTTTGCCTTATCTCAGACTCCAAGCCATTTATCATCAAGAACTACAGGTTCTTTAATCAGCCAACCTTAATAGTCATTGGCTCTGTTACAAGCATTAGGTATATACCTTCCATCCTAAGGTGCTTGACTTAACATTCTCTAATTAGGCAGAAAAAGTAGACACTTTCTGTAATGAAAGAAAGGCTATATGAAAGATTTTGAACTCTTAAAGCAGAAAAGTCATTTATCCAGCACAAAGGGAGAAAATTGCTGTCCTTGGATGCCTTTGGGAGTTGCTTTCATGCTATTTATATGAATATAGACCATGCAATACTTTTTAAAACATAATATTTTTATTTATATTAAAATAGTCCCAGCCAAGACTGGGGACACTTTGTTCTGGGTTGTCTAAAAAATATCATAAGAGATTTGTCTCTGCCCAGTAGGGGCTACAGCCCAAACACACACAGGTGACCAGGAGCGAGAGAAAGGAAGTACAACAACAATATTAATCAACATCAGCATGTTGTATAGTTGGGGAGCTGTGGCACAGGAACATTAAGTGGGAGATTCACCAGTTGGTACAGGAGGCTTTGGGGTGTCAGGTGTAAGACTCAGCAACTGAGAACTGAGTCCAGTTTCACTCACGTCACCAGAACAGGGTCTTTGGTGCTCTGGAGAAACATGCCTTCAATGTTAACCATTTCCACATATTGTGGGTAGTGCCTTAAGTCTGCACTCTATTCTTCTCCTTGCTTTACTTGTGTGTAAAACAATATAAATCCTTTGGAATACAGCACTGAAAATTCGTGAGCAGGGCTATGAGTCTCCAAGCATTTCCCCAAAGGCTTCATTAGGTGTGTTGCGTTTTCCCCATAGGATGACTTGATGATCTGCCCTCAAAATTAGTCACTAGAGCTGGTGCTGGCAGAACCCTTGCTTTTGGTAGCATAATTTAAGTGTAGCTGTGCAACCAAGGGCTCAACCTGGACCACTGCTGCCCACAGAATTATCTCTTAAAGGGGAAGGTTCTCTATTACAGATGACACTCCATGGGAAAAGGAAAACAGTCCCTAGGTAAACTCCGGGAGATGGATGATATATGTTCATCTATCTTTGTCCCCATTCAGCACTGGCTTCTTACCCCCCGCTTCCAACCTACCTCTTCAAAGATCCTGCCCTGGAGAAAGCAAATCTGTGAGATATTGGTAATATTTAGACCTAGAACTTGTGCTGTGACAATGTGTGTTCTAAACGCATGCCTTGCACTTTGAAGCTTCTGCAGAGGGATAGAGGGAAGTCGCTGTGGAGGGACACCTCTATGCACAGATTTGAGGGCCCAAGGCTCAGAAGCTGGGCGGAAGAATGTATATCTGAACTAAACTCTATGAAATCATTGTATCATGCCTCTCGGTAAAATACTTCTACTAACGTGAAAAGGAAATCTTCTTTGTGCATTGAGGTTCATGCCATATTTCCCTTAGTCTCTTTTTTCCTGGTTTCTATGTATTTTCCAATTTTCTAGTTTATTCTCTTAAATCTTTTCAATTTTTCTCACAGTTTCAATAGCTTGAGTTTGCAATTTTTGTCTGCCACTGAGAGACATCAGCCCTCTATCTACAGCAAGGCTGAGTCATCAAAATTTCTATAAAATTTACTCATGAGAACACAACGTGTGTGTGTGTGTGTGTCTATATAAGATAGAAATATTCATAAAATTGAGTTAATTCCCAGTTCTGTTAACATAGGAAGATTTCATATTTAATCCCATATTGTGATTACATTGCCTTATTATTTCTAAAAGAGACGATATGACCTTTATTATTCAGATTTCCATCCAATATATTTTAGCATAGCTCTGCATTTGGTTCATGTAAAATAGTTGTTACTAAAATTAGACTTCTTAATAACAATAATGAATGTAAGCTATATTCTGCATGCAGCCCAGTTGCCTTACCCTGATAATGTACTAAATTAGGGACTCTTCGTGCATTGTAATTTGGGAAGTTAGTCCTGGGCAATCACACACAGGGTGAACCTAATCTTTCTTCCTCAGGATGGGAGATTCCTTCCTGCTGCTGAACTAAGGTCTATGGTTTCCTTTTTCAGGATACTGATTTTGACCGATAGCAACTAACTTACTCCCTGAACCCTGCCTCAGCCAGGCCCAGAACCGTGTGACCTGCCCTTTTGAGGCAGAGTATCCTGTACGTAAAACTATTGTGTTCTTCAGTGTGTGTGTGCATGGACATCTCTGTGGGTGTGTGTAGAAGTACGTAGGAAGAGAGAGAGAGAGAGACTCCTTCATCAAGGTATCTGAAGGCTACCAGCTGGAACAGCAGACAGAATCAAAACATTGAACTAAAGTCCAGGAAAGAAACCGGAAATGAAGTTTTGGCAGAAAACAGAGTAAGAACAAACATCTTTTTACTGACTGTAGCAAAAAAAAGAGAAGAAAAGCACATTAGCATAATTCATTTGAATGGAAATCCCTTTTAGCCCAGAATCCTTTCTAAGCTCAATTCCTCATTGCTCTGCACAGTGTTTAGACTCAGTTACTCCATGCAAACTGACTGTATATCAGACAAGACAATATTTTTTAATTTGCTGCATGCTGCACACAGAGGCTGTCCATGCAATTTGTGGTACCTATGCCGCAAGCTGGCTACCCCCATATTAATTCATGAACAAACAGGGGCTAGACTAACGTTCCCACAAGCAACACTTGAATGAATGTCCTTAGAACTTTAATGCTCTTTTACCATAATTATGAAATGTAATTATCTAGGTTTTAAAAAAAGAAATTGTACAAAAAAATCCAAAATTCCATCACATAGCATCATATTGATACTAATGTGGGTCATCAGCAGTTTTAATGCCCTGCTCAGTCTTCTATCACATAAGCTAACAGCAGTATTGCCAACCCAAGCAACGTGGATGGTATTGCCTACTAATCGTTAGCAACATCCCAAAAACTCATGGAGGTGGCTTAAAATCAAGAGGGTTTTTTAAAATACGTATTTATATATACTAAAGGTAAATAAATACATAAATAAATAAGTGTGTGTGTGTGAGAGAGAGAGAGAGAGAGAGAGATCTTACTTTGAAGCTTTCCTCCATAATCACGAAGACTAGAAAGACACTAGAAAAAAGGTGAGATCCTCCAGGAATCTATTGATTACAGAAACTGAGAATTTAAGGAAAACACCAGGTATCACAAGGATCTTCCTGCATAAAATCACATTGCACTGACATCAGCAAAAGATTGTCATACTCTGTGGGCACCTCTACACATTTGTTAATGCAACACAATAAACTCCAGCACTCATTGCGCTGACTTTTATTGCTGCTGGGTGCCACATTTAGACATATACCCAGGACCGCAGCACTTTAAGCCAGGTGGGAGCAGCCCCAGTTGGCATGGGACCAAGGGGGTCAGCCTACCAGCTCGGGGCTGCTCCAACTCAGCTCAACATGCCATGAAAGGGATGACTGGGGCACAAGGATGCTCCAGTATGCGGCTAGCCAATAGGCAGCCCAGGCACTGAAGCAATCTTGTGCCCCAGTCATCTGGGTTAGCATCTGCACATGTGCTACTAAAGAGTAAAAAACTCCACAGCAGGGTACTACTTTTATTTACAGAAATTTAACTGGCAGACTGAGCAAGAATGTGGATGATTTACAAGTAGTACCCGGCTGCAGAGTTTATTAGTTAATCCAGCCTAATAGCTCTGCACGTCTCGACATGGATATGTTCACTGTAGAGCTAATTAGTCTATTCTGCAGTAAATGTCTCTTGTAGATGCACCCTGTGTGGACCAACCACTAGGGTAACATGAGACACTTCCCTCATATTTGATAAATATTTACTGACAGCAGAAAGAAAAGTGATACTGGGTTCTTGAGCAAAGTATTCTTCAGTGGTTTTGGATCAAGATTCCTCTAGCCTCTTCCTCTCCTAACCCTTTTCTCCTTCTAGCCATGGCTCCTCATCCAAGTTCTTGCTTATCCTCCCAGTTTACTCTCTGTGCACCCTGTCTAATCTTCTCCCCCAGGATCCCACCTCCACATGGCATCTAGTCTCATGGTCTTCGCTCCAGATTCCATATCCCAGCCTTCTTATTGAGTCAATGCACATCTCCCACTCTTTCCATCCAAACTCCTTTATCATATCTCCATTTTCTCTTCTACTCTTACTTCCAGTATTTCTCTCTCCCTAGGTCCTTTTTCCCAGTCTCACCTACCAAGATTCTTTGTTCTAAACTCCTTGCCTAACCAGTACTATTATCCTCCTCTGACCTCTATGTCTCCTCCTCCTATCTCAGTCATCTTTTCATCCTCTTCTGGCCCTCTGGTTTCAGCCCCAGCCTCTTCCTCCAACCAAGTCTAGCTCTTGTTGCCTCTAGATGCATGAGTCAGGCTGCTTCATTTTCCAGCTGCCTAGTTGCCAGCAGGAAAATTATGGACACCTTGGGAGAGACAGTATTCCTGCGTTGATGTCTACTATCTAGGACTACAGTTGCCCTTGATGGTCGAAGGATCCATTTTGCAAAAAGTGCTCCTTACCCTTTGCAACTGTGCACTGGAGCATGCTCAATACAGGTGGACTCTTCAGAGAAGTTAACTGTCCAACTCTAAAAGTACCTCCTGAAATCCTGTCAACTGTCATTTATCAAAGGATTATAAGATAATCAAATTTATAGTTTTTCATGGGGATATCAATAGGCATATCCCAGAAAGGGGAACCTTCCTGCCAAACCTCAATTCCTGTTCCAAAGGCTAGAAACATTAGCATTTCTCAAATTGTTGTTAGAATTGGTTTTATTATGAACAAAATCACATATTTTCCCTAATCTCATTCTCAGAAACATCTCAAATGTTCCAAAAAAGCATTTCAAATGAGGCAGCATGGAAGATTTCATCTCAAACAGCAAAAGCTGTTAAAAGTTATAATTTAAAACACTTCTTTAAAATGGCTAGTGCTGGGCATCCTTAACTGTAAGTGACAATAATAACACTGTCTCTAGTAAGAAGGGAAAACATCTTGATTAAATAAGTTAAAAACAAGATGCCTTTGTTAGCACAAAGATTATAGCAGGGCAAATACTTGAGAAATTTTACTCATATTATTCTCAGTTTAAAGCAGACTCTCTTTAGCACACAAGCAGAATCTCTACATAAAACTTCTTTCATATTCATTTTCTGAAAATATTACATGAATTAGTATGCTGCCAGGAACGTTCCTGGAAATGGAGAATTATAAACAATTACTGAAGAATGCTGCAAAGAAAAACATTATATTCATATCAGGTGTCCACCATGCAATTGAAGTGACCAAGCATTCAACTCTGACTCTGAATGTCAAATGCTCACACCAGGCATGTCAGTGCCAGTCTTAGAATTTTTCACATATTAAAGAGTTTTGAAAGATGATTAAGTCTGAGAAAATTGTGAGCTGCCTTCTGACATACCACAAATGGGAAAAAGGGAAATGAAATTAATAAATTATGTGTGACAAATTTTATTTACTTGGCTCTAGCAAAGGCAAAGGGCCAGATCCTCAGGCCTTCATTAAAATCTATTCATTGAGTCATATATTTTAAGACCAGAAGGAATCATTAGATCATGTAGCTTGACCTCTTGTGTAGTATAGGCCATATGAGTTCATTCACTTCCCTTTTTATTGAGCTTAATAACATAATATTTGTCAGAGGTGACATTAATGAGCTGTTTTGATCGAAATATTTTTTCACTTCTTTGAGTCCACTATAGCACTGAACTATATATTTATTTAGCTAAGCCCCTAACAGAGAGGTTTGTCAATGTCTTGATCTGCAAAGAGATTTGTAATATTTGTATTGCTAAGGCTACATCATTATAGCACATTTTAAAGGCTGAAATGTACCTATCTCAGTAATATTTTGGAAAGAGGGACTAATAAGTCTTGTTAAATCCTTTCTCTTTTCTATCTTTAAATAAACAAAACCTCTTTATGGTAAATGCTTTTTTCTCCCATCTTCTTGCCAGTTGCACAATGGAGAGAGTGGAGCAGAGGGTGGATAAAGGAAGAGACAAGCAGATGCTGATTCCAGGCCTTTCAATGAGGTGCCATGGAATACAGGTGGGAAAGATGGCTTCCTACCTAGCATTTGCAATGTAGCAGCACCGAATTACAAAGTGCGAGAAGAAAATGGGACTATTGGTCCTCCAACCCCTAAGAAAGCTATTTCCTACCTTCAAAGTATAGAGCAGTGCAAAAAGCTCCACAAGCTCATAGGTTACTTTTTTATTCCTCTTGGGAGATGAATCAAACTGGCCCTGAAAAGTGTGAACAAAGGCACAGCCCTAAAACAGTGCTTTACCTACACTTTGGAAACAACCCCAAGGCTTTAAGCGGGGGAAGGCTGAGGCAGAGGGAATAAAACTAGCCAGCTTGTGAAAGGGGAGTGGGCTTGAGAACAAGGAGAGAAAGGCAGAGTTCACTGAAGACAATAGCATTATGCTATTATAGGTCAGAATTTGAACCTTTTGTGGGTTCATACAATAAGCCATAGTGGTTTTTTTGTTCTGTATTCTTTTTCTGAAGTCAAATATGTGTATGTGGCTAGGCATGCTCCTGCCAATTTGTTTGTGTAATATAACAGAAAATAATTAAGGTATTTGTATTAAATCTTTCCACTTAAAATTGTTACAGCTGATAATCTGTTTTCTGTGTTTAGATTAATGATGACATCTAATTGAGCTGTAACTGAGCTACAGCTGGCTATCCATGCATCATTATGGGAGTACTTTACAGGCAGGGTTGAGACTGATAGAGATCAGCCTGTCATGGCTGCCCTTGATGCCTTATGTAACCTAGGACAATACAATCAATCATATGCAATTAGGCAATAATTTCATTATACGAAAGACAACGCAAAGCAAAAGATGTCCCCTGTGCTTCTGAAAATCATGAACAAAATAATAGATCATTTTACCCAAGCAGATACCCTCCTAGTATGAACATGTTGTTAAATATATTGACAATTACTCATTTGAAGAAGGTAACTATTTATATTAAAATGGATATGCTGTCAGTTTAAGTTACTAATATATTTAAGATAAACCTATTAAAATACATTCTGCAATTAAAATTTGTAAGACACGAGAATTTCCTAGTAAGCAAGCAATGACTTCTCATTCTGTACCCCACCTAACCCCTACACAAGTTTATCAATGTATTTGCCATACAAGCCTCTTCCCACCACAGTCTTCTCATATAAGATTTGCACTTGCTTGCAACAAATAAGTCAACCCAAGAATTTTATCAAAACTTATAAAAAAATGCAACCCTTTATCATGCTAACCTGTGCCAAGTAACCATTACTTTAGCAAGTACTCATAGCTGTAACATGTGCATTTCCTCTCTCCATTGCTTCTTGCTTGCAACAGTACCCAGTTTTGACCCAAAATTCAGCCCCTGAAGAGCCCATTGACCTCAGGGAGATTCTATGCAGCCACAAGGAAGTAACTACATAGAACAAGTTTGTGCGGGTTATGGACTGCAAACTCTGTGGCCAGGCAATAGCAAAGTACTTTAAAAAGGGTTGTGCTTAGGATCGGGCCCTTGGCCTCTGGAAACAGTGGGATGTAGCAAATGCTGCTGGCTGCCAACCCACTTGGGAAGAGGGAGCCAGCAGCTCAGCTTCAGAAGGATCAGGCCTTCAGCTGGACTTAGGAAGAGGGGCTGAGCATCCCAGTTCCCCTGGACAGCAGGAGTGGGGATGGTGTTGAAGAGAGTGTGATTGTACTACCACATCCCCCCTATATCTGCCCCTGGGGTCAGTCTTTCATTACTTGATTCAGGGTTTTGAGTCACCTAGTTCATTAAGTGGTGATGTGATAACAACAATAATAATAGAAACTCAGAGTTCATAATTTTTCAAACTTTTAATCAAAACATTTTTTTTAGCTAGAGTTCACAAACCATTTTCCCACTCATTCAAGCCTGTTTGTTTGAAGGCTGACTTCATTACTAATTCCACTAAACCTGCATATCTTTTATAAACAGAAGCCTATGCAGTGTGTTAAGTCTATAAGAACAGCCACGCACCCTTAAAGCAACACCCAAGGTGGTGTTCAAATGCTTTCATGAGAGAGAAGATGAATTTCATTCTCCTAGAAGAAACAGGAGGGTTTTTAATGACAATATAAGCCAGAAGAACAAAGCTTATGTTTTCAGTGTTTTTCGATAAAACACATGTAATATTATAATACATTTAATTTAAGTTTAGTTCATTTGTTTGTATTTCTCGGGAAACATAAAAAGCAAAAGCAAAATCCACAGACACAAATATTTATATTTTTAGAATACTGTGACTCTGACTCCTTTAACATTGTGCAGCTGAAACCCTCAGAAATAACTTGGACGCATTAATGTATAATGGTAAGCTTGAGTATCTCTACTTAATATTTTAGTTAAAAGTTGGTAGTCTCTATCTGACTCATACAGAAGGGATATTTAAAGCACTTTCGCTCCTGCTGCATACTTCCTTTCATACTTTAAAGGCTCCATATCATCCTGTCTACCAGTAGTAAAATAAATAAATGGTTAGCTTTGAAGATCATAACTTGTAATTTTTCTAAAGGAATTTTATTAGTTTCTTTTACTTTTTCCTACAACTTGTGATGTGTGTTGTAAACAGAACTGCTACACATTACTTAAGCAACAGTTGTTCATCAAATGCTAGGAACAAACATGCTAGCATTTGATGAAGTACAAAAATGTCATGCTTCTCTGAATCAGTTAATCTCTTAGGCTAGGTACAAATATTCAAACAGCCCAAGGTGGAATTGATCCGAATTATTCAGTTTTCTGTAAGCGGCGTAGTTTAGATCAGTAGTGAACAGAACATACATTTGCCCTTTGGTGGTGTGGGACACAAATCTTAGACCAGGTACTGCCATTTTTAAACCAGTCTGCATGCCAAACTTCTGTTCTGTTAATGGGTATAGACCAGTTTTCGATCACTTATACCCATAAAAGTATAATGTCTGTACCTGGCCTTAATCTCTGAAGTGCCACCCTAGCCTACCTGTTAGTCACTCTATCTTAATGTTAGCATGTGCAGATGCATTCAAATGCATGCAATTCTTCTGCTTGCAAGGGCCAGGTTGATCTTAGATACGTTGTCATTTCTTTGATGTTCTTTGCATTTTCCTTCATATCTGTTGGCTAAAATCAGTAAATTCAAGTACACCTAAGGACATTTCAGTAGCTGAAATAATACCTCGGTATCATGTTGCTAAACAGAAAGGCATTATAGAGCCTTCATTTATTCAGAAACACTTTACCCTGCACGGAGTGTGTGGTGATGCTTTTTCATTTAGGCTACATGGGACTTTTCATGATTCTGATCAAACCTCTGTCTGCCCTGTAACTATATTTCTGCCAGATCTCAAGAGGCATAAAGCTAAGATAAATGTTTTAGAACTTATTTTTAGGGGTAAGGTTTGGCAGCTGTCTGTGAAGTTCCCTTCCCCCTCTCCAGTTGATATACTGCATCCTGGATGGTGGTCTGACAGCAAAATAGGGACAGAAATTTTTCATTCACTGTCTTTCTGTTAGAGAGTAATTTCTCCTCTCCCTGCTCTGCAGTATGCAATGGAAATGCAGGCTAACTACAAGGGATGATGGACAGTCCGGCTGTGCATAACTAACAGGTGCCACACAGATAAATTTCACTGGCCATGCTTGATGTGTCATTGTAGAAGGTCTCCTTGCAAGCTGTCACACGGTCTTCACTCCTTCAGTCAGTGCCTTATAAGACCGCAGACACACATGTGCAGCATTCTTGTTGTTAGTGAGGAGGAGAGGGAAGGTGACTTCAGATGCTCTTCTATTTAAATGACTAAGCTTTCAAACAAGAGTCCCATGCGTGGAATTTTATTCTCATTTATGCCAATGAAAAACTATAGTGGCAGTATTTCCTAAATGGAGTAACCTGATTTACACAGGTGCAATAGCCAAATTTGCTCTCCATTGCCATCTAGGCATTTATCTTTTCTGAAGATCATGGTCATAAGCCTGACAATATACCTTACTTCAAATACTGAGATGGGAAAAAAAATGGGGGCATGTTTAGAAATGATTATTTGCCCCCTAGAGTTGATAGTTAAGTGGTTCCCTATTCCTTGAACTGTAAAGCCATAAAAAAAAGAATATGGTTCACCATTTCTTGAGTTTATTGTACAACAGATTTAAAAAAATAAAAGGAAACGGGGCTTTTTTCTGTTTCATTTTACAATCAGTCTGAATCCTGGGTGTGAAAAATGTCTTACTTTTCCTGACCTTTGCAACCTTGAATGGGCTCCATGAATTTAGAAAATGTCACTCGTTCTGTCAGTCTCGGATTTATGGTGGAACTTTAATGCACGGGTTGTGCGCACACAATTAAAAAATAAGAATTGCTGTTAGTAATCCGTGTAATAGCATGTGGGTGAGTTTGGGTGAGCATCAAAGCTGCGGTGAACTGTTCACCTCAACAGCAAATAGTCACAAACAATCCACTCAAAGTTCACAAACTGAATGCTGTTTTCCCATGAAGAAAAAGTCTTTATCACAACGCCTGAATGTGCCTTTTAAGATGGCAAAGGAGCATGGGTCTAAAAGCAACTTTCTTGCTGACAGCTGTGAGAGACTGACTCTATAGTCATGTGAAGGCCAATTCAGCATGGTGTTGAGCACTTCCAGATCCCACATACATAGGTGCTCAGCACTTTCCAGGATCAGGCCTCATTAGCCACACACCAAGGCAAACTCTGTTCCCAGAGTTTGCAAATCCAAGTCATTTACTGAAGCCAATATCCTAAACTCATACGCGTCATTTTACTGTGATTTACACCAGTGAGGCTGAGATTAAAATTTGGCTTACTATCCCTAGCCCACCCCTAAACTTCATTACGTTTTTTCTCTCTGCTTGAAGGTAGCATCTGGACTGTTGAGAACAATCTCAGAGCCAGAAGCAGTGAAATGCACCATGAAAGCTGAGCTGCAAATACTTTGGAGAAGCACACTAGAATTGCCATTAAGTCCCAGATTTTCAGATGGGCCTCTAAACCTGCCTACTTGCCAGTTTGCCTCTGTAAAAACACAGTATTTGATGAGGCAAGTCTTGAAGCCTGCCTGAATATGCCTTGAATCCTGAGGAGTTATCTCTAATTGCAATTTTCACCTATCTAATGTGATTGTGGATGTCCTCATTATCCATATTAATTTTTAATTACTTTTTAAATCCTGCTTAGCATTTGGCCTCAATGATACTTGTGGCAATGTTTCACAAAGGTTACAAGTCACAATTAGATGGCAGGAGGACTCACTGGAAAAAACCTGACTGTCAGCTATTGTTGAGAACTAGGAGGAAATCTAGGCATCTACCAACAGAAATTATAAAGGTCTTGCTGTAGAATCGTTCTGGACATTTAATCACTGACATATGATTAAATGACATATAACTTCTGCCATTTTTTCTTTTTTTGGGAATATGAAATTCCTCTATTCTTCAGTAAACTACTTTTTTGAGAAAAATTAACTGAGATTAGATAAAACCCTTTAGGCCTGTGGTATCTGGGGAGAGGTTGATTATCTTGCATTACGTCTATGAGGCCTATTAGCTATTCATAAACATGAAAAGAAATCCCATTTTAGTCATTTTCTAGAAACACTGAACCAGACTGTCTGCCCAACTAATACCATTTTGCACGGAGTAATGCAAAGCAAAGTTAAAACTGGTCTCAAGGAGAAGCTGTAAGAGACCAGCTATGGGGCAGGTCCATTCAATCCTAGCTTGGCAAAAGTTCATATGACATGCACCTGTGCCCAACACTTTTAGGATATATCAGAGCTAACAAGGAGCAAGAAGGGGCAAAACCGTACCATGATATACTCTAGCTAAACCTAGAGCATATTGCAGCACAGCAGATTCAATCCCTCTGCGGTCCCAAACTAGAAAAGGGAAGATACAGCTTAGAGCCACTTTTCCTACTCTTAGTTAGTCCTTGAACTTTTAGACTATGTCTACATTGCACAGAAGTACCCAAACGACCTCACTTAACTGTGGCTATCTAGTCATAGCAGCATGTGGGATAATGCATCTTGCTAACGAGGGTAAATTTGCTCATGTAGCATTGCATGCTTCCACAAATAGGCTATTTCCAGTACCCAGCCAGCTTGAAACATCTGTATACTACCCTGAAGACTGTATTGCTGACCTTCAGCAAGAAGGATTTAAAGAAATTCCTCTCTGAAAGGATTTTTTTTCTTTTGACATGTTGGAAGTTATCAAACTGGCAGCTACATAATCTGCTATTGGGACCTATCCTCACAACTTCTACCTACCTTGTCATCTTTACCAGTGCCCTACTGATCTCCACTAGTGTGTGTGGGATGAGAATCGTACTCATAGCGTGCATAGCAGAAATGGGGGAAAGATTTGCCCAAAGGGAAAGCAGATTATGCCTGAATGTATTTGAGAAAGGAGCTGTCTTGTGTTTGTTTTTGCTACGCTCACTATTTTGCAGTGTTCTTTTAATTGAAATGCATTTAGCTTCAATAGTGACTGGGCGAATAGTAATAGACAAGGCATAGTACAAAGGTTCTCAAACTGTGGTCCATGGACCACCACTGGTCCATGAGCTCCATTCAGGAGGTCTGCAGAAAGGTTGCAGAACAATCGAGAATATCTGTACTTGTATGGTAAAACCACTTATATTAAAATACGAGTTGTGTGCTTTGATTTGTATAACAAAAAAAAGTTTATTAGGTGTTCTGCTGAGACCCTCAGCAATTTTCAAGTGATCTATGAAAAAAAAATTGGAGAACCACTGGCATAGTGTATACAGATCTCTTTATGGAAAGTCTTTATCTTTTTCTGTTAACTACCTTCTCTGAGCATTTGAATAGCTATTGATCAAAATGCTGTCCTGTAAAGACCCAGCTCTGATGCAGCTTGTTATAGCAGCTGTTTTCCATTGTTTCTGAGCCTCCTGCTTTTTATTTATTTTATTGGTATTACCTTGGTTTTGGATCCTGCACAACATGTGAAAAAAAGAAGCCCAACTTTTGAGGTGATAAGAATGAAGGAATGATTATAAAGTTCACTCACTGTATACTGCTACCCTTCAGATTAATGCTCAGTGTGTGTGGTTCTCATCTGTCTATTATGCCGGTGCACTGGGATTCTGTATATAAATAAATTATTCAAATTTGTCTGTCGCCCTTCCACACTAATAGTCCTTTAATGCAATTGTCCTTTTGCATAACAGACTACTCCGTATGGGTAAGTGTGGAAGAACTTGGTCCTGAATTTGTTCTTGTGTGTGTATTACAGAGATCTATGGAATATGGTATATTATTTGAGTATTATCATATGTATATGGGTATATTACTTGGGCCTAGATGAAAGACAGAAGTAATAGAAAAGGAAAACAGCATGAGGTGTTCAGTTTCTGACAGCTTTCCCAGAGTTTCCCAGCTTTCCCAGTGCACAAAATACTCCACTTCTTTAAAGGTTACAAGATGCTATCCCTTGCAAGTAGAGTACAAGCCATATAGCTTTTCATACCCCTTGCCCTTTCTTATGCCTTCCCACTTCTTTCTAGCAGAGTTGCTCTTTGATGGGATCATCGGGATAGCAACCTCTCCTCTCCCCAGGGATGGGGACTGCAATTCTAACTAGCTCTCTTACATAGCTCTTACATCCTGCAAATGGGATAGCAAGTTTCCTTTCCCACCCCTTTCCACTATGGCTAAGTATAGACAGTCAAAGTGTCCCAGGCTGAATCAATTCAATCTTCACAGATTAGTCTAAACTGCATAGATTGAACTAATAACCAAGCAAACAGACAATCACTTTTGAATCCAGAGATGCAGCCATATGTCTGCATGGCCCAGGCCAGAAGAAAGGAGAAGCTAGAGCATGGCTGGAGCAAACAGCTTGGGCCAAGGCTAGCCTGCCCACCCTACAAGGCGGGATTTGAGAGGGAGGTGCAAAGCATCCTGGGATGCTGGAGGACTATGAGTTAACTTGAATCTGGAAGGGTTCTGGGACAGAAATTCAATAAACCTATTTAACCTAAGTCAGTTAAGTCTGATACTACATACATCCAGGTTTATCTTAACTGATTTGTGCCATTTTGAAAGCAGTTTATGTGCACTGAACTTTTGTTGTGTTACAGATTTGAACCAGTTTCTGCTTACACTGGTTTATGTGTAATTCCTGTCCCTAGCCTATATGACTATGCAAAACTATACTATGATCTTGCCCCTTGCGCACAGATCTTACATTTGCAAACACAAAACAAGTGCAGGATATGATCATCTGGTCACATTGCTGATACCTTTAGAATGAAAGGGAACCTGGAGATCAGGTGAAAAAGCTGCAGGGGACTGCAATCTGCAGCCTACAGTTTTAATTCATCCTCCATCACTCCAGCTTAGCAACTTGCAGTCAACACAGTGACTTTGTTCCCATGACATTTCATCACGAGAATAAGGAGTGCTGACCTGGATCAGATGAGTGGAAAATCACTTAAGAGTCAGTGATGAGCTAACTTTTTCAAAACCTTCTCTTGTTCAAGCCTTAGAAACATTCTCTCCCTGCAAATCTCTTTCAGGATCTCACTGAAGAGCAAGGACTCTGATGATAATTAGACCTCTGACAATTGCACTGGGGTGAAGAACAGACTTGTTTTATTAGTACTGAATGCAGTTTTACCAGCCCATTTATTTTGTTCTGTTTTTAATCATCTTGCCCAAAAGTATGTGTCAGTCATAGCTTGTTACTTATCCTCCTGTCTTTTGACCTGCTAATCTGAAATGCAGACTACTCATAATATATAAGAAAAAAAATGAAATAGTGAAACACTAGGCATGGCTACAGAGTTAATAAAATGACACTTATAAAATGTCATTCAACACATTCAAAACTATATTAAACACATTTTGTAATACAGGGTCAAGCAACTGCACAGTTGAGCATTTTTTATGAAAAATCAGTCTGCTGCTTCTTCGATTTCTGAAACTGGGCAAAATAATATGTATTTTGGTTGAAAAAGTGTATAGCTTTAGAAGCATGTTATTTTCCCACTGAGAAAATGAAATATGTATACACATGTATTAAAGAAGGGGTAACCAAGGAGATTGCACCACTGGCAATTGTATTCACATCACCTTTTGTCCTATTCCTAATTGATTAATTATATGCATTTCAAAAATTATAAATGAAGTCTATCCTCTGGCTGCCAGAATGCCTTACAACTATTATTGTCTTGCTTTCAAATCCAGTGCTGAGATTGTCAAAACTGCCTGATGTATTTGGATACCAGATTCCCATTTTAAAGTAATGTACAACCCAGTTGGTTTTCAAAATCCTACTCTGCCCTGTCTTCTTCCTAAGTGCTTCAAGTTAGGCGTTTCAATCCAGTTTTATTGGCTGTGATAATAGGGACTGTGGGTGCTTATCAGTTCAAAAGATCATGAATCTTAGTTAAATCATACAATGTAATTTTACTTGTATGCTTTTACCAATAACCATAAATTATGTCATTTTCTTTTTATATAATATATAATTTTATTGTTAATTCTACTGTATCATTTTAGTGAAAGCTGTAAATAAACTACCACTACTTGTTTAAGAGGTGTAAATATGGATTTATTTGTCAAATTGTAGGTACTCAAATATGCACATTTTGGCCTTATAACAATAACATTTCAGGGCCAATCCAGTTTTGCTTGCAGGTGTCTTAAATGGGACTTAGGCAGATTTTAAGCTCTTAAATTCCAAAATGCAATCCAGATTTCTTTTGTTCCACTAGCCAAAAAATTCTGTAGGCTCCTAAATTTGGACAGCACCTCCATTTTTAGATTGTAAAATCCTTTATGCTTGTCTAACTTGTATTGTCAGCACTGAATTCATGTCAATGCTGGCAGTATCCATCTTTTATCTATAGCCTAGGTCAGGGTGTTCAACCTCCAGCTTGTGGGCCAAATCGCACCATGTCATCTGGTTCCCCACAGGTCCAGAAATTTGGCATCAGGGGAGCAGTAGCACCAGTCCCCCACTGCCAAATCTCTAAACCATAGAAAGCTATGGGCCCTGTGCACAGGACCCAGCATCTAATCCAGGTGTGCAGGGCCAGGCAGGTGAAGTACCAGACCCCAGAGCCCAGTCCTGGTGTGGGGGTCCAGAAAAAGGAAATGTCTGTCTCCCAGGAGCCAATCTCAGCACACAGGGCAGGGAGAGGCTGGTGCCAGGCAATTAATCCAACCCATAGACAGGCTCTGGGCCAGTCATCTGGCCTGCAGGCCCAAAACATTGAGCATCACTTGCCTAGGGGCTTAAAACACTCATGCAGAAAGTGGGAGACCTGGGTTCAAGCTTGAATGGATTTGAGTCTTCATTTCCTGCTGTCCAGTACCATACTTTAGGTGCATCTACAGGTGCTATTATCTTGGAGCAGTAAACTTTGCCGCATATCATGTCAGAGTTTATTGCTTCTGCGTGGCATGTTTAAATGTGCGCCCAGGACCACAGCATGCTGAGCCAAGTCAGAGCAGCGCTAGTTGGCAAGGGACCCAAGGGGTCAGCCTGCCAGCCCAGGGCTGCTCAACAATCTCAACATGCTTCAGAGGGGCTGGGTGGAGCATGATGTAGGCAGCCTCTGAACTGAAGTACCCTCATGCCCCCACCAGCCCCATCAGCATCTACTTGTGCATTGCTATGCACTAAAGAACTCTGCCATAAAATAATACTTGTATTTACAAGTACTAACCTGTGGCAGAGTTCATTAGCTTCCTAAAGCCTAATAAGGCCACACTTGTAGATGCAGAGACTTTACTGTGAAGCTAACTAGACAGCTCCACAGTAAACATCTCATATAGATGTACACCCCCCATTACCCAGCTCATACATTGGACTTAGTAACTGGCAACCCTAGCAGTTCATAAAGAAACATCTTGTAAAAAGTGAACTTTTGTGAACTATCCATATGCGTTCTTTTGAAAATAGCCATTATTAGAGTACAGGGATAAAGTCCAGCTTGAAAAATTATGAGGACACCAGTCTACAATCTAGTAAGGTAAAGTTTGCTTGGCTGAAGAACCTTCATAACTTCTTAATGAACTGTAATTGAACAATGACACTGTACCACTGTTGTTCCTTGATGGCCCAAAGAGGAGGAATGAATACATCAAGCAAGCATAAATGATAGAAACCAAAAGCATCTTCAACAGAACTAGTGTGTACATGTGCATTTCTCTCCCTTACTGGCTTCAATGCTGTCTTATCTGGAAGGAGCCCCAATTTCAGTCATCCATATCCACATCTCTGTCAACATCTGGAAAAGCAAAATGATAATATCATCCAGACTTTTAGAAGTTTATTTTAGCTGAACACAAATTATGCACATTCTGAGGTTTTCCCATCGTGATTTTAGCTATTCTCTTTATCTTCAAATGTGAATATTTATGAGGGTCTATTATGAGGGAATATTTATCAGGGTCTATTTTTAAGATACAGAAATAATATTTATCTCTGGGAAGGTACCCTCTCAACCACAGGGCTGGCTTTTTGTAATGTCTCCCTCCAAGCCGAAGGGATGGTGATATTTCTCTTCTCTGGTTTTATTACTTCATGTATTCAAACAGAAAAAAGAAGCAGCATCAGGACAATCCTAGTTTTTTTTCCTTCCTAAATGATATCCTTCTTCCAAAAGAATCTTTGGTGTTCTAATGTTGCACTTTATTCCATCTGATATAAATAATTGTATTAAGTTAATATCATTAAGACTGAGAAACTGAACCTTGTCCAAAAAAAAATAAATGTCTTATCAGTGGTAAATGTGCTTTGATGAATTAACTAATAAAATAAAAATTACCTCATATTCAGGATATGTGCCAGGGTTATTCCAAAAGGGTTTCAGAGTCCAAGCGCTATTGTTTCAGTTTATGAATTTCTGAGTATGATATAGGAATAAGTATCCTGCTAATGTAAACTCTGTCATTGATCATTAGGCCCAAAAGAAAAGTTTGGCCTGGGACCCAAAGGAATAAGGAGCCAAAGGTGACTCTGCCCAGCATCCTAAATGACAACAAGAGGGGTCACTCTTGCAGCTGATTCCTTCCTTTAAAAAATCTATAGCCACGCATTGGGAGCAAAATGAAGAGAAGCACACAGAGAGAGATTTTAGAATAGTAGAGCTATATGTTCTTATGTTTATTATGTCTTACAATCCCATTTGACTACAAAATCCTTGTGGACAGTTCTTAAGTTGTTCACCTACTGAACCTTAAGGGCTGTCATTAGAGCTGTGAGAAAATGAGTAGTGTTCTTACCATGGAATTCAATTAATTTTTTTTCCAGTTCAAATGTGCGCAACAGTTTGACTTGAAATTCATAGATTCATAGAATTTAAGACTAGAAGTGACCATTATGATTATCTAGTCTGAGTTCCCCAGGTAACACAAGTCATAGAAACTCACCTAGTAATTGCTGAATCAAGCATGTAATGCCTGTTTGGCCTAAAGCATATCTTTTAGAAAGACATACAGTCTTGATTTAAATACTTCACATCATGGAGAATCCATCACACTTTAAATAAATTGTTCCGATACTTACTTGTCCTAGCTGTTAATTTGTTCCTTATTACTAGTATTCTTACTCTAGTACTTTGGCTAAAGCTACCATTTTTTTGTGCTTTGTATCCCAAAACACAAATTCCCTTATACCTGGGGTGTCAAACGCACCCTGGGCTAGATCCAGACCATAGGACCTCCTCCCAGTCGGGATCTGTGGGACCAGCTGTAGCTGCAGTGAGTTTGGTGATGGTAATGGAGGTCTCAGGCTAGTGGTGAGTCACAGAATCATAGAAACATAAAGAATTAGGGCTAAAAGGGACTTCAGGAGGCTATCTAGTCCAACACCCTGCTCAAAGCAGGACCATCCCTAACTAGATCATCGCAGCCAAAGCTTTGTTCAGCTGGGTCTTAAAAACCTCCGAGATTGGAAGCTCCATAGCCTCTCTGGATAATCTGTTCCAGTGTTTTACTACCCTCCTAGTGAGAAAATTCTTCCTAATACATAAACTAAACTTCCCTTGCTGCAACTTGAGACCATTGCTCCTTCTTTTGTTATCTACCACCACTGACAACAGTCTCGCCTCCATCTTTTTTCAAACCCTGCTTCAGGTTGTTGAAAACTGCTATTAAATCTCCTCTCAGTCATCTCTTCTCTAGACTAAATAAGACCAGTTTCCTCAACCTTTCCTCAGAAGTCATGTCCCCCTGCCACCTCACCATTTTTGTTGCCCTCCACTGGACTCTCTCCAATTTGTCCACATCCTTTCTGTAGTGGGGGGCCCAAAACTGAACACAGTACTCCAAATGTGGCCTCACCAGTGCTGCTGAATAGAGGGAAATAATTACTTCGCTTGACCTGCTGGCAACACTCCTACCAATGCAGCCCATTATGCCACTAACCTTCTTTACAACAAGGGCACGCTGCTGGCTCATATTCCTCTTATTGTTCACTGTCACCCCAGGTCCCTTTCTGCAGAGCTGTTGCCCAGACACTCAGCCTCCAGCCTGTATTGGTGCATGGGATTGTTCCATCCTAAGTGCAGGACTTTGCACTTGTCCTTGTTGAACCTCATGAAATGTTGTTTGGCCCAATCCTCAAATTTGTCTAGGTCACTCTGAATGAATCCTAGCCCTTCCTTCCAGTATATCTACTACTTATTTCAGCTTGATGTTGTCTACAAACTGCTTGAGGGTGTACTCTTGCATCTTCCAGGTTGTTGATGAAGACATTGAACAAAAACAGCCCCAGGACCAACCCCTGGGGCACTCCACTTGATACCAGCTGCCAACTACACATCAAGCCATTGCTTACTACCCCTGAGTCCAATGCTCCAAGCAGTTTTCTATCCACCTTACAGTCCATTCAACCAGCCCATACTTCCTTAGCTTGCCTGCGAGAATGCTGTGGGAGTCCATATCAAAAGCCCTGCTAAAATCAAGGTATATTATATCCACTAGTCTCCCCACATGCACAGAGCCAGTCACCTCACTATAGAAGGCAATCAGGTTAGTCAGGCATGACTTGCCCTTGGTGAATCCATGCTGACTAGTCCATTCCTAATCACCTTCTCCTCCTGCGAGTGCTTAGAAATAGATTCCTTGAGGATCTGCTCCATGATTTTTCCAGGGACTGAGGTGAGGCTGACTGGTCTGTAGTTCCCTGGATCCTCCTTTTTCCCTTTCTTAAATATGGGCATTATGTCTGCTCTTTCCTAATCATCTGGGACCTCTCCTGATTGCCATGAGTTTTCAAAGATGATGGTCAATGGCTCTGCAATCACATCAGCCAACTCCCTCAGCACCCTCAGGTACATCCCATCTGGCCCCGTGGACTTGTACATGCCCACTTTCCTAAACAGTCCCTAACCTGCTCTTTCACCACTTTTGGCTGCTCACCTTCTCCCCAAACTGCTGCCTGGTGCAGTAGTCTGTGAGCTGACCTTGCCTGTGAAGAGTGAGGTGAAAAAGGCATTGAGTACTTCAGTCTTGTCTGCACCCTCTGTCACAAGGTTGGCTTCCCCATTCAGTAAGGGACCCACACTTCCCATGATGCACCTCTTGCTACTGACATACTTGTAGAAACCCTTATTGATATCTTTCATATCCCTTGCTAGCTGCAATTCCAATTGCACTTTGGCCTTCCTGACTTAATCCCTGCATGCCTGGGCTATACTGTTATACTCCTCCCTAGTTCTTTGTCCAAATTTCCACTTTTCATAAGCTTCCTTTTTATGATTTAGCTTACTGAAGAGTTCCCTACTAAGTCAAGTTTGTCTTCTGCCATACTTGCTAGTCTTCCTGAGCATCAGGATGGCTTGTCCCTGCACTATCAGTAAAGCTTCTTTAAAGCACAGCCAGCTCTCCTGCACTCCTTTCCCCATCAGACTGGCTTCCCAGGGATCCTGCCAATGAATTCTCCAGGTAGCTCATGGAGTGAGTCAAAGTCTGCTTCTCTGAAATCCAGGGTCCTTACTCTGCTGCTCTCCATCCTTTCTTTCCTCGGGATCCGAAATTCAATCACCTCATGGTCACTGCTGCCCAAGTTGCCATCTACTACTGTTTGTGAGCAGCAGGTCAAGAAGAGCACAGCCCCTAGTTGGCCACTCCAGCACTGCACTAGGAAGTTGTCTCCACCACTCTCCAAAAACTTCTTGGATTGCCTGTGCACTGCTCTATTATCCTCCCAGCAGATGTTAGGGTGACTGAACTCCACCATTAGAACCAGGGCTTGAGATCAGGAAACCTCCACTAGATGTCTGAATAGCACACACCCACCATAAGATCTCCCTTGTTGCTCTCCCCTTTGACCCTAACACATAGACTTTTGACAGGCCTATCTCCAGTTTCATATCGGAGCGATCATATGGCTCTTTTACATGAAGTGTCACTCCTCCTCTTCTCTGATCTGGCTCCCCTGCCTGTCCTTCCTGAACTGTTTATACCCATCCATGACAGTGCTCCAGTCATGTGAGCTATCCCACCAAATCTCTGTTATTCTGTGATGAAGAAGCCTTCTTGTGGCCAGTGACCAAACTGGCCACCCCTTTGTCTAGGGCAGTCTGCCCTGTCTCACCTGCCACAATTTGTTGGGATATACTAGATCTAATAAGCAGGAAGCTGCCCATTTAATACCCTATAACAAGGTGTTTACACACAGCTCCGACCTCCCCGTACCATGTCCCATGCATTGCAGATGGCATCCAAAATTGTAGTAGCTCTGACCTAAAGCCAGACCAAACTCTGCCCCTTGCTAGCCCTTTCACAGTCTACTCATGTATGCCACCCCCTCTCACAGGGCCTCACTCACTCTGCCCTCTCACAGGGTCTCTTTCACTGGGACACTCTCAACCTGCCCTACTCCTTTGAGCAGCATTACTTGCTTACTTAGACTCCAGGTGATCCCCCCACAGCCCTTAGGGTGCCCCATACAGCCTACTCTGTGGGTGATGGCCTTTATGCCTACCACTAGGCTGACATTAGCCACTAGTCTCTCTCTGGGCACTTGGCTCTTACTAAAACTCGAACCCCCTCACTGGAGCCACTCTCTGCCCCCTCATTGGGGCTTGGGGTCTTATACCTCCAGGGACTCAGATGCCTCTCCTTAGGTGTGCCTGGCCCCACTGTCTGTTCTAGAACCACTGGATAGTTGGGCTGTAGATAGTTATAAGCCACCCCTATGTACCTTTCACTGGGGAGGCAACTGGCCTGGCATTTCTGGGGAGCTACCCCACCACAGGTAGCCCCACCAAGCCATCCTTCTCCAGCAGGGTGCAATTTCAAGTCATACCCAGGACCGGGAGCTTCCTACCATCCCCATAACTCCTGCCCTTACCTCCAAGGATGTTCCAAGCAGCAGGTCATCCAGATTTGTCCTTTCAGCTGTCATCAGCAGACTGCTGGTCAGCCCTGAGGAGCTGAGCTAAAATGGGATCTTCTCAGCCCTCTCAGACCTCACAGGATCATGTGATCACCTCATTAGGCATAACCTGCACCTGCCAGTTACCCTGCTGCCACTCAGAGCCCTTAAAGTGACAGGCACAAAAGGTGTTCTGTCACATATTCCAATCACATCATAGTTCCTTGACTGTGCAAGGACTTCCAATCTTTCTGCTTGTTTCCCAGGCTCTATGCATTCATGTACAGGCACCTAGTCAACTGCACTGATTTCTCAGAAAAAATGAGAACATCTCTTCTGTTGCCACCTCCTGCTTGTTCTTCCTCCAGGTCACCCACTTCCTCGCTTACCTCAGGTCTTTGGTTTCTATCCCCCAGCAAACTTAGTTTGAAGCCCTCCTCACTAGGTTAGCAAGTCTGTCTGTGAAGATGCTCTTCTCTCTCTTTGTCAGGTGGATCCCATCTCTTCCCAACAGTCCTTCTTCTTGGAACATGGTCAAAGAAACCAAAGCCCTGCTGGTGACACTACCTATGTAGCCAGGTATTGAACTTCAGAATGTACCTGCTTCTGCCTGGACTCTTTCACTTGACCAGAAGGATTGAAAAGAACACAACCTGAGCTCCAGTCCCCTTCACCCTTGCACCCAGAGCCCTGTAGTAACTTTTGATCCACTGGCAGTATCACTGGTGTCTACATAGATGAGCAGCATGGGATAGTAGTCAGAACTTCAGGTGAGTCTCGGTAATCACTCTGAGACATCTCAGATCTGGGTTCCGGGCAAGCAGCAGGCTTCCCGAGACAACAGGTCAGGTCAACAGATAGCTCTCACCATCCCTTGCAGAAGGGAGTGAGGATTGGGAGTTGGTGGCAATGCAGATCTGGAGACATCAGTGCCCTACAACTGTACCTTCATTAGGAAGATAAGAGAAGGTCTGTGGTATACATTGACTCCTCTAAAGGATCCAAGCCACACCCACGACATTGACTGTGGAGCTGCCTAATTAGCTCTATAGTAAGGTCTCTGTGTCTACACATGCAGCCCTATTAGGTCACAGTAAATTAATTAACTCTGCTTTAGAGTTCTTGCAGAGTTCTGTTGCAGAGTTCTTTACTGCTCAGCAATGCATCTGTAGATGCTGATGGGGCTGGCTGGGGCATAAGGGTGCTTCAGTGCAAGAGTTGCCTTCCAGCTAGCTCCTCAATGGAGCACCCTTGTGCCCCATCTAGCCCCTCTTTAGCACATTGAGCTGGGTCAGAGCAGCCCCAGGCTAGCAGGATGACCCCAGGGCTCCTCCAACCTGCCTTCACATGCTGCAGTCCCAGGCACACATTTAAACACAGTGCCTGGGAGCAATAAACTCTGGTGCAATATGTGCTGGAGTTTATTGGTTTGTATTTATTGCACATGTAAATATACCCTCTGACCAGATCTAACTAAAACCAGGCCTAGTATGGTCTAGCCCTAATGTGAGACTCCACTAAGTTTTCTTAATAGTTATAAAAGTTCAGTAAACCTCAAGCCAACCTCACAGAAATATGCCTTCATGCTGAAACTGAAAATCAGATGAGTTTAATCTGTTTTCATTGCCAATGTTTTATATAGCCTTGTGCAGTAAATAATCTGTTGTGGCTGCTCATGGACTTACTCAAGAAAAATTCCCACAAATCAAGTTAAAAATTTGCCCTTAAAAATTTATCAGTTTACACTGAATTATTTAGTTGGTCAGTCATTTTGATTGGTAAAACTGTTAATCATTCAATCAATAAAAACCATCTCATGCTTTAGGCACCCTTACAACGCCTGAAATTTTCTTTCCCATCTAAACTGTTCATAGATATCATATGCTGACATTTTAGAATGGAAAAAAACAAACTAGATTTATAGAGTGTCCTCCACTGTATTCCAAAGTGATGAGTTAAACACTAGAGGCCTTATTCTGTTCTTATTTTACTGCTGTGTAGATTGGGAATAGCAGGACATTTTGTCAGGTACACTGAGATCAAAATTAGGCCTTCAAACTGCAATGTGACTATGCAAGCAAAACTCAGCAGTCATTGTATACTCAACAATAGTTCAGACATTAGGCATTGACATTGGACACTGCTTTTATTAAGAGAAGGCATGTTAGCCAGGATTATGGTGCTCTCACCAATCCATTTAGAAAAGAGCAACTGGATCTCTCTCCATAACCTAGGAAAGCATTAGGGAAACTAGGGTATATCCTCATTATATCTGGAGTACTGTGGTCAGTTTTGCCCCCCCCCCCCCCAACTACAGAAAGGATGTGGAAAAATTGGAGCGAGTCCAGTGGAGAGCAATGAAAATGGTGAAGGGGCTGGGGCATATGATTTATGAGGAGAGGCTGAGTGAACTGGGCTTATTTAGTCTAGAGAAGGGAAGACTGAGAGGGGATTTAATAGCAACCTTCAACGACCTGAAGCGGTGTTTGAAAGAGGATGGAGCTAGACTGCTCTCAGTGGTGGCAGATGACAGAACAAGAATCAATAGTCTCAAGCTGCAGCAAGGGAAGTTTAGGGTAGCTATTAGGAAGATGTTGATTAACATCAGAAAGAGACAGTTGAAGTTTCTTGGGCACATTAGGAGGAAAGAGAAAATTATAGTAATAGCTAAAAAGATTAAAGAAAGGAACGATCATGGAAGATGAAGTTAACTTATGCTCAGGCATGAGGGGGAAGCAAAAGGGCCCAAGTTCAGTACATGGGGTCCAATCTGGTCTATGGACTGGATCCACAGCATTCATCTGGCCTATGGGGCCAAAATGGTGAGCATCACTGTATCACAGGACTGTTACAGGTCACTCAAGAGTGTCCCTTTTTGATCCATATATGTGTGGTAGGCTTCTCTTCAGGGACTTTCCTGCCACATCTTGATAGGAGAAAACAAATGAATATATCACAAAGGGAAGGCTACTGGTCCATGCACTATAACCTGTGTCCAATTTGGTGGCCATTGTTGCAGAGCTCCACCTCTCCTCATACCCCATCCATGCCCAACCAGTGTTAGTCTAAGGATTCTTAGCCATTGGACAACAGAGAAACTTCACCCAACTCAATTCTCCAGTGGATTTGTTCTGCTGCCAACCTTCTCATTAACTATTATCAGATATGCAGTCTCTTTTCAGGTTGTCTATTCACCTGTATCCGTGCATATTCCTTTCCTATAGTTCCACCAAATAATGGTCTCTGGAAGGGACTTCCACCACTCCACCACATAACAGAGTTCAGGAGGGGCTCTCTTGTTATTCTGTTTCCCACCCTGCCACTTCCAATAGCCATTAAATTCATGAGGGTTCACCATGACTCTCTCTGTGATCCTGTGGTGACAGAAGCCATTTGCTGTCACCCAGTGTCGAATCAGTCCTTTACGGTCTATATCTCCATGTAAACCATAACAGCTTCAGAGTGTTGCTACTCTGCCCCCTTCCTGAGGGAGAGTGGGGTCTAATCTTCTAAATGTTCCTCCTTTTCTAGGTCCTTCCAATTCAAGTGGCCACTCAATATTGTTCACCTTCCCTCTTTGGCAGTTCTGGGTGCTCTTCAGGTGGACTGCCATTTGATGACACCATCTGTCCATGCCATATTCTGTCCTCTTATTTCAGAAAGGTATTTTTGCATTTTTTCCCCAAAACAGGGGGCAATAATGGCCTCCTTGTTACCCACTGGTTTAGACAGAGATATTCCTGCCTAATGAAGGGAGGTAGACTATCTGACTTCTGTTTTAGCCTTATTTATTAGTTTTTTCTGAACATTTTGAGGTACTTTTCCAGGTTTCTGATAGGTTTCTTCAGTTTAATCTGTTTTGCCTCCAAGACTACCTTTGAAAAAGTTAGATCTGGAATTACTGAAGTTGGGGACCTATAGATCAGGCTCCTCAATCCATATTCAGTACTCCATTAATAAATAGCCTAATTGTGAACAGTACTGAAAAGAGTTGTCATTGACTTGCAAATTTTCTACAAGCTCAGGTCACTAGTAGCAGAGGTACTGCCAGACCAGGGACCAAAGGCAAAAGGAGTACATGAAGAGTGGCCATTCTTTAAGGACACAATCCTTGAAGGCCAAAGGAAGTCCACATGAAGGGAAAGTAGCAAAGGGCTGGGAAGTCCCCTTGGCTAAACCGGGAAATCATGGTCCTCTTAAGAAAGAAGGAAGAGGCATAAAAACAATGGAAACTTGGGGCATGCCCCAGGGAGGACTATACAACAATAGCCCACATTTCTAGGGAACAGATTAGAAGGTCTAAGGCAGCTACAATCTCATAGGGAAAACGGAGACCTGGTGGGACTCCACCCATGACTGGACCACAGGTATAGATGGCTATACCTTTTACAGGAGAGATCAAGTAAATAAAAGGGGCAGAGGTGTAGCTCTCTATGTTAAGGAAAGCTACGTGTCCCTCCAAGCTGATGTTGGCAACCACAGTGGACAACTGGAGTGTTAAAATCCATGGGGAACACGGCACAGGGGACACAATGGTGGGAGTCTATTACAGACCTCCCACCCAAAGTCCTGAACTTGACCAGGAGTTCACCCAGGAACTGGCTGAGGCTGCATGCTCCAGGACCATGGTTGTCATAAGTGACTTCAACTACCCAGACATCTCATGGGAAGATCACTCAGTGAAATCCGAGCAGTCACAAAGCTTTCAATTGTGTGTGGATGACCTCTACCTGACTCAAGAAGTCTATGGGCCAACGAGAGGTAAAGCACTGCTCAACCTGGTACTGGCTACGGGATGACATAATCAGTGACCTAGTGATCGATGAGAAGCTGGGTGACAGCGACCATGAGCTGATCACCTTCACCATCCACCATAAATCTGGCAAGTCAGTCAGCAACACTGAAGTCCTTGACTTCAGGAAAGCTGACTTTGACAAGCTCAGGAGGCTTGTCAGTGAGGCCCTAAGGGACCACGACCCCAGGGGGAGGGGAGTTCAGGAAGAG
>NW_017728950.1:44772150-44840080 GCF_001723895.1 Crocodylus porosus
TGAGGGAGATCCCCTACCCTCCATCAATGCCGACCTCGTGAAGGAACACCTTGAGAAGCTGGATACCTTCAAGTCAGCTGGCCCTAACAATCGACACCCCGGGGTACTCAGGGAGCTAGCGAGCACCATCACCCAGTCTCTGGCACAGATCCTTTAAAACTCCTTGTGCCCTGGTGTAGTGCCCAAGGACTGGAAGAAGGCCACTGTGGTGCCGATCTTCAAGAAAGGGAGGAAAGTGGATCTGGCAAACTATAGGCACTTCAGCCTGACTTCTATCCCAGGGAAGCTCTTAGAAAAGTTTATTAAAGAGGCCATCCTTAATGGACTGGCCCATGCCAACATCCTGAGGGATAGCCAGCACAGGTTTGTTGCAGGTAGGTCTTGCTTGACCAATCTCGTTTCCTTCTAGGACCAGGTGACCTATCACCTGAACAAGAGAGAAGAGATAGATGTTGTATATCTTGACTTCAAAAAACCCTTTGATCTGGTATCCCATGATCACCTCTTGGCGAAACTGGCTAGTTGTGGCCTTGGATCCACCACGATCCACTGGCTGGGAAATTGGCCCTGTGGTCAGCCCCAGAGGGTAGTAATTGATGGAAGTCAATCATCATGGTACGCTGTGACCAGTGGGGTCCCCCAAGGCACCCTGCACACCCCTATATGCTTGGCAGTGCTACGTTGGCTAGCTCTATGGAAGAAAGAGACTTGGGGATCATCATTGAACACAAGATGAACATGAGCCTGCAATGCGATGCTGCGGCTAGTAAAGCGAGCAAAACGCTGGCTTGCATTCATAGATGCTTCTCAAGCAAATCCCAGGACGTCATTCTCCCCTTGTACTCGGCCTTGGTGACGCCACAGCTGGAGTATTGTGCCCAGTTTTAGGCTCCACAATTCAAAAACGATGTGGAGAAGCTTGAGAGAGTCCAGAGAAGAGCCATGCACATCATCAGAGGCCAGGAAACAGACAACAACAGGCTGAGAGCCATGGGGCTCTCTTTAGCTTGGAAAAGCGCAGGCTCAGGGGTGATCTGATGGCCACCTATAGGTTTATCAGGGGTGACCACCAGTACCTGGGGGAACGTTTGTTCACCAGAGCACCCCAAGGGATGATGAGGTCGAATGGTTATAAACTCCAACAAGGCCATTTCAGGCTGGACATCAGGAAGAATTTCTTTACTGTCTAATCCCCCAAGGTCTGGAACAGCCTGCCATTGGAAGTGCTTCAAGCACCTACATTGAACACCTTCAGGAGCAAATTGGATGCTTATCTTGCTGGGATTCTATGAGCCCAGCTGACTTCCTGCCCTTTGGGCAGGGGGCTGAACTTGATGATCTTCCAAGGTCACTTCCAGCCCTAATGTCTATGAAATCTATGAAAATGTTAACAGTTCCACCTGGGGATAAACAGTCCCCTGCACACCTACAGGCTTGGCAATGCCAATCTAACCAGCACTATGGATGAAAGAGACTTGGGGGTAATAACTGACCACAGTATGAACATGAGCTGGCAGTGAGAGGCTATATCCAGCCGGACAAACAATACTCTGGTGTGCATCAATCAATGCATCTCCAGCAAAACTAAGGAAGTGATTCTTCTGCTCTGCTTGACATTGGTGATACCACAGCTGGAGTACTACATCCATTGCAGCACTTCAATAAGGACATAGAAAAGCTCAAGAGAGTCCAGAGAACGGCCACCCACCCATAGGATAAGAAACTTGCACAGCAAGCCATACAAGGTAAGGCTGAGGGACCTGGGACTCTTCAGCCTGAAAAAGAGAAGGCTGAGAGGGGACTTGGTAGCAGGTTACCGCTACATCAGGGGCAGACATCAAAGCCTCAGTGAACAACTATTCAGCAGGTCACCCTTAGGGGAAACCAGGAGCAATGGTCACAAACTCCTGGAAAGCCATTTTAGGCTTAACTTCAAGAAAACCTTCTTTACAGTCAGGGTGTCCATACTGTGGAATAAGCTCCCTCCAGAGGAGGTGCAATTGCCTACCCTGGAGATCTTCAAGAGGAGACTGGACGGTCACCTTGCTGCGGTCACTTGACCCCAATTGTCTTTCCCGCTTGGTGCAGGAGTTCAAGGTCCCTTCCAGTCTACATTCTATGAATCTTATGACTCAAGTATATTTCTAGTCTCCCCAAATCAGAAGATGCAAAGGCTGGTCATAAAAACCAACACACTCTTGAACTTGTGCCTTCAAAATTAAGGTCTTTGATTTTTCCACTGAATGAATGCATCCAGCCCATGATTAATCCCCTGAATCAGATAGATTGTTATGAATGCCTTAGTGATTTTTTTAGTAAACCTTGCCTTATTTCAGCATGGAGCATAGTAGTCCTTTAACACTATGAAGTTCTATTTTGGAACAGAAACATCTCACCAGTGGGGACAGTAATGAATGCAATACCAGCTGAGTAATACCAACACCTACTTTGTACTTTCAGGAAAACACAATCTAAAAACTAACTCTTCTGTTACATGATGCTTGTAAAATGTTCTTTCGTGTAACAAGAAATTCCTTCATTTACTACACCCAGATACTTCAGCCAAACACATGGTTTCCTGATTTGTATAAAATTCTGCTTGAACCAACCAATTAAATCAAGATGAAAGAAATAAAAGAGTTAATGAACTTTAGTTTCAAACAGTTTATTCTCTATGTGAACTTTTAAGAAAGTGTAAGCTGCATTTTTGGTGTCTTCTCACAATGAGAAGATTTTTCACTTTGGGAAAGGCATTAAACTGGTTACAACAGGTCATCCCAGAGGGATTATCTTTTTTCCAGGTTCTGTGTAGCCTGCTTTGTTAGTTTACCTTTTCATACTAACGTACTGTGAAGCTAAGACTGGCTAAGATCTCTTAATTATTCATTTTCTATTCCCCATGTTGACTTATTGTAACCTGCTTATTCGTCCAGCGCCCTGTCTGCTCAGAGAAGCTTGGTCTGATTGACTTTTTGTAAAGATAACTTTTGTTCCTTCTTTTATTCCAGAGGCATTTGGAGGTGGCTTGAGTGAAGTTGAAAAAGTTCAGATATTTAACTGTTTGTCTTCTATACCTTTTGAAAATGTGCTGTGCACTCAAAGAAAACAGTCTGCGGTAATCATGTCAAGTCTAAAAAAGGGAAGGAATATTCGTCTCACAAAGGGGAGCTTTGAAAAGAACCTTTTACTCAGTGCATAAATTGTTGAAGGGATAGTATCCATTAACAATAGGTCTGTTACTAATGAAAAAGATTATGTATATAGATTCCAAGGTTTGTTTTGTCATTGTTTTGACAGACTGGAAAGTCTTTAAGTGCTTTTCCAATATTCTCAAGTATTGAGTGAAACCAATGTTCATTAACTAGCTTTTGGCTTTCCAGTTTGTTTTCAACTTAATTAATGCGCTTAGGCAGTTGGAGTTTACATTTAAATGAAAATGTGTTGAAAGGGTAGCCAGTAGAACATCACCTAGTTATTCCCAATGTGTAAAATACATGTTAGAGAATGGACAGTGCTTCTGGAAAAATCCAAGCAAAAGATTAGTGCACCTAAACTTCAATTAGTCTATGTGACACATTGAACAAGTCTGTTGAAAGACTTACAGTGATGACAGTTAACATAAACAAGAGTTTCTCTGAAATTTCATCTTGATTAGCCATTTCATTACTCTAATGCTTTTCATCCTGTAGTTAATTAGGTTTGGCTGGTCACAGAAATAACCTGAAAAATATTTTGTACTGTATTGATGTCTCCTCAAAGCCAGTACAGGACTACAATTTGCCAAAAGGCTTCTCAGATCTCTCTCCCAAGGTCAATAAGCTTCCATGGAAAGGGATTATGCATTACAAGTAGTACTGAATGACAAAATGAAATTGCCATACACCATACATGGTACAGCATGTTTGAAACTAATCTTCATGGAAAAGAAATCAGAACCTGTGCATGATAATGACATACAAGCTTATGCGGATGTTTATCCATGAAAGTATTCTCAGTCTTTTAGCAACAGAAGGGAAGAAATATGAACGTGACACCAACTACACACTGACCAAACTGAGAAAAGAAGACAGGGCAGTATGCGACTTTCACGCTTTCTTTACCTGGGCTGTTATATTTTGGAATTTTAACCTACTGTTTTTCAACCTGGGTTCATGAAGAATTCATCTGATAAATCTAAACATAAAAAGAATTTGAGGGAGAAAATATGGGTTAAGAGAATCACCTTGAGGATAAAAAACACTTGGAACAAAAAAAGATTAAAATTGCCTACCACCAGTTATGACATCATCTTGTGAGAGGGTTGTTTATAATAATAATAATAATAAGTATTATTATAAGTAGTACTGAATGACAAAATGAAATTGCCATACACCATACATGGTACAGCATGATGGGAAAGAAATCTAAACCTGTGCATGATAATGACATACTGACATAATGACAATGATGATGTAATGACAAGTATTATTATTATTAATAATAATCTTCTAAAAGCAATCTTAAAACCAAGAATTGACAGGCCTGATCATTTCTTCATTGTTCTGATCAAACCCTCATGTATTCCAATAATGATTTTGCATATTCTGATATAAAAATTGATGGAATACATGGCAGAACTATGGACAACTGATCTGCACAATACATATCTATTCATATGAACCAGAACAAACATTTCATATATGAAAATTAAATTATCAGAACCATCATTTGTTAAAATAATAGAATAAAATAACCTTGACCATCTGTTTTTGATTATTAAGTAAAGAGTTCAGTTCACATTTGCTGTTAATAGAAATGGAGGAAGATGATACTCTTTTAATAGAGGAGATTATATCTTAGCTATTTTATTTTCTCTTTCTTTTTATTTACATTTTCCAGGGGCTGAATGACATGGTGTTGAGTGGTGAAAGCACAAGGTTTGGTCATGACATTTTTGCTGCCTCAGTTGATTCCATTAATCTTTGAACAGTAGCGCAGGTGGCTGTGAGGGTATACCCTCCAGCCCGTGTGCTCATTAGGCTTTTCATGCAAGTGCAGAAGAGGCAGCCTTGGAACACAATAAACTGTTCCTGCTTATCCTCTTGAAATTGCTTCCTTTGTGAGGCGATTTTATTGTTATGACTCAGCTGCTGTGGCAGATGATGAAGTCCATAGGAATGCAAGCATATAAAAGGCCTACCTGAGTTCAAAGGAAGGATCAGGAAATTGGGGTGCCTCAATTTTTGGGTGCTCAACTGAAGATGGCATGAAAGGAGACACAGTTTCATTAGGCACATTATTCCCACTGATATAATCACTAAAACAGTTTTTCAACTCAGAGAGATACATAGCAAGTTGCAAAGTACCCCTGCATATAGAACTATGCACACACATAAATACAACTATTTGATGAGTTTGACAAGAAAGAAATTGAATACCAATCTACCCACTGAACCACAAATATAAAGAAGCTTGTATTTTTCTTTTCTAGATAAGAAAGGAATCCAGTATTTCAAAATTCAAAGTTCATATTGGAAGTGAATATAATGGTTCATACTAGAAAAAATGAATGCAAAACAGATTACAGTATTTTAAAATTCCAAATACTTATCTCCTTCTTTCCCTAGCCTCCTATTTCTCTTTCTTTCTAACTTCCTGATGTCCTCTTAACTTTCCCCCGCAACAGTCCAGAGAAGATAACCAGGTCTTCTCCTTAATAAAGGTTAGATCATCCAATTAGGGAAAAGAACTCAACATTTTCTTGGTTATTCAGATTCAGAGATGATTGCAAGGGCCTTTTAGATATAGTGGGACCAGACCATCATAAGCCCATTGAAAATTGGATAGAGGCCACCAAACTCATTTCATAAAGGTTACCAACCTCACTAATATTCAAATATTTCTAATTTAATCTAAATGTGAACAACTTTTCTGAAGATAAAAGGAATTGTGCATTGTGAGCTATCCAGTCCTCCTAAATGTCTGCTTTATTACTACTATAATGAAAGTTCTTTCTGGTTCATAACCATTCATAAAAACTCTGATTTTTCTAGCGAAATATATGTTTTCTCTCCTTACTACAGAGCACATTCTATAAAAATATTGTCAATGGGCTCTATAAGCTGAGTAAATAAGAATATATTCTTTATCTCTCCGATTTTAACAGCCAAAAACTAATTCTACTCACTGTTTATAGGGCTTAAGAAATTTGCCAGACATAGACTTCTAGGAGGAAGCCAGAATTTCTGAAACATGCATGAGTAACTCCAACACCACTCTTCTAGTTAGACTACTTATCTGAGGAAGCAATACCCACAGAATATAGGGTTACAGAACTGGGCCCTAAGCCTAGTAGGAAGCAGTCCCCTTATTTTCCTGACTACTGCTGTACTAGCTGAGCTCAGGGGCAGTGCTCTGGTGAAAATTCAAGCTTCTGAAAAGGAAGTATTGCAATTATCATGAGGGCTAGGGGACAGATGTTATACACAAACCAATTTAAACCTGTAACAGAACAGAAGCTCAGTGCACATAAACCAGTTTCAAAATGGCTGGAACTGGTTTAAAATAAACCTGATTGAATGTAGTATCAGACTTAACCAATCTGGGTCAAACCAGTTTATAAAACTTCTGACCCAGACCCCTTCCTGGTTCAAGTTAAATCACAGTCCCCCAGTATCCCAGCATGCTTTCCATCCCTCAGCTGGGCTGTTCTGTCTGCTTCAGAGAGCAGGGCTGGCCCCGCCCCTCTGCTCCCCAGCTGGAGCATTGAGAGCTGGCTAACAGGGGGTGGGGGAGCAAGCCCAATTAGGGGTGCAGCCCAGTCTTCAGCGGGGGAGGCAAGAGGGACTGCCCCGCCAGGCAAACCCAAGCTGGGGGTCTGGGGCCAGGGAAGGGGGTTAAGCACCCCTTCCCAGGCTTAAACTTACTGCTGGCTGCAACTGTGGACTACAAATCCCGGAGGCACCTGGAAGCAGGAAGAGGAGTGAACAACCCTTCAGAGTCCTGCTGCTGTAATTCTGGATTGGAAATCCCAGAGACCTTGGGGGCAGCTGGAAGTGGAAGTGAACACATATCCAGAGAGCTGTGCTCTAGCGCCCCCTGGCTTCTGGCCTGAGCCTCTGCAGGCATGTGGCTGCATTTCCTGAATCGAAGTTAAATGTCTAAGCACTTCTGTTTCAATTTAATCTGTGCAGCTTAGCCTAACCTGCAAAGACTGAATCAATTCAGCCTCAGGCTTTTTGACTGTACCTAGCCCAGAAGCCTGAACCTTTTTTGAAAGCAGTATTGCTCAACGTTTTGAGGCTCAAGGCACCCCTCCCTAGACTGAAGGCACTCTATAGAAAATACCAATTCTTTTTGACTTTAGAAAAATAGTACAACAATTTTTCTGTTGTAGAGAGCTCAAAAAGACCACAGTGGGTCAGAATGTTTTAACCACTATTGATTCTTATTTGAAATCAATGGGTTCATCCTATGAATCATGTTTATACACCTAACAGTGCTAATATTGCACCCCTGAAGGGATCTCAAAGCACCCCAAGGTGCTGCAGCTACCTTATTGAGAATCAGTGGTCTAGGAACTCTATGTAATGCCTCAGGTTTGATGAAAAAATATCTCATCAGTTGTCCCCTTCCACTTGCATTACTTTCTTAGCTGGCTGGAAGGAGGATGGATTTTCTGTTGCCCCTTTTCTGTTCATTCCTGAACTGGAAGTAGTGTAGGTGGCTTAACGCAGTGATGTTTACGTGCCCATAAGCTCTTCTGAGAGACCCTAGGACTGTACTGGAGCAGTATAGACATGCCCTAAGGATATGCTTTTCTCTGAGGACAGCACAACTATGCACTCAGAACAGACTGCAAGGTACTAAAAGCCTCAGATACAGATGCGGGGTAGGAGGGAGGAAGCTAGTGAAATTTTCAACAGTGTCTTGGCACTTATATCCCAAGTTCCTTTGCCAAAGGGTTTACATTCTCAGTAGTCTTGAGATGGGAACTGTGTTAAGTGGTTTAACGACTTAAATGCAGAGTTAGAAGTAAGCACAAACCTCCCTAGATCCATTTTTGTTATGTTTTCAGTCATTTTATCCTATTTTCTAGCTGGTGGTGATGATGATGATTTTGCAATCAAACACAGCATTAGTGTTATTTTCCCATCTGTTTGGTATTATTTGTTCAGTACACTAAAAAAATATTATGGTGATTAATGTTAGCACAGGAGCTGAGACTGAAACCTGAGTGCAGCTGTCAAGGAAGTGTTGTTGGCTGTAGCCGCATTGGTCTAAGGACATAGGCAGACAAGGTTCTTTGGGTAAAAGTGATATCTTTTATTAGACCAACAAAATGGTTGGAAAAATTGCTATTAAGGAATGACTTCAAGCACATTTTCATTGCTGCGGCCACTTTCTTCACAGTATTCTTATATCAATATGCGATTACTACATCCTCTGCAAATCTCTCTAGTAAAAAGCCAAAAGCATAGTTTCTGAAACAGCTAACTTCAGGATTCATACAAAGTGTCTGCTTAAGCTAGCAGTGATTTTAGGGATAGTCCCAGAATTAAGTGAACACCTCGTCAGCCCTTTTCTGTAGTTAAGAGAATAAACTGGATAACATTTACAAGAAGATGCTCAGTGCTTCTAGAAACCAAATGACAAGGGAGCCATCTTTATTTCATTCCAGGTTTGCTTTCTGATTTAATGTAGTAATGTTCAATCATTTCTCAAACACAGTGACTCCCATGGCCATCTCCTCAGAAACCTTTTGTATAGGAATGGGGCAAAGTTTTCTCTTGTCTTCCTGCCAAGTCTCTAGTTTCAGAGACATGGCTTTTAGGATTTCCCATAAAAAGCTGAAAGAGCAGCAAAAATACACTTTACCACAACAATTACTGTGTAAAATAGACCCTCCTACACTGTCTGTCACAAAACTTCCTGATTTTACTTTTCAGCTTTGCCCCTTGATAAAACTGCATTAAGGTTACTACCTAGCTTAAATTAGTGTTGTTATTATTTATTATTTGTACTATGGTAGTGCCTGAGGGTCTCAGTCGGTGGTTGAGGCCCTGTTGTGCTAAGCAGTGCATATACATAAAATATAAAGACAGTCCTTGACCCAAGGCACTTATCAACCACAGACAGCTGATAACATACATTTTTCCCCTTACAGTGAGATACACTGCTTGATGTTGCCATGTCTGTGCTGTATCTTTAATTAAACATGGAAAAACAGCTGTAATAATATTGTGTCTGCTTTCACTCTGCACACAACCAATTAAGTCCTGGTTACAGTTCTCACAATTTAGTATGTTCTCACCATTGGAGATGACACTGCAGAAATTGTGTCACACTGTTTCCTAACATATTCAAGAAAAGAGAGCGTTATTTGACTCCCATAGTAGTTCTGCCTGATAGGATTAGGCTCAGAAAGAATAAGAACCTTTAACCCTGAGCTCCCTGTCCTTTACAGAACACAAGTCTTACCTGTAAGGCTTTTTCACCGCTTTATAGTGGAGCTGGATTCTGATCCTCTCATTCATGCTGAGTAGCATTCTACTCCTCAAGTACTCCCATTCTAAGAATATCAGTATCTGGCCCTTGGGTCTTGTTTCATTTGGGAGACAAGAAATTTATAAGAAAGGAATAAGGGAAAAAACTTATCTTCAAGATTGTATATGATGCTTATCTTGATCATCATTATTCTCTCACTGGGAAATGAGTGGTTTCAGATTCAGTAAAAGTGAATGAGCTGGACAGATTCTGATTTAATTTATCTTGGTATAAACATAGAATGTGTTATTGCTTTTAGTTCATTTATTTAACATTTATTTTCAGCAATCCCTCATACCCAAGGATGACTGTCTTCCATGATTTCTTATCTGTGGGTCCAATGATGGCTGACAAGGCCAAGCTGGGATCAAATGACTGTGTTGCAATTTGGACACGTTTCCATGTGGGGTGGGTGGCTCTGGTTTCTTGATTGGACCTGCAACATGCTGTTTCTGCTGCTTCTGTTTTCCATCCCCTGTTGTCATCACAGACGCAATCAGTTTTGGAGCCTGGAACATCAGGACCCTCATGAACAATCCTAATAGTGAACACCCAGAGTGCCGCACCACAGTTGTGGCACAAGAACTCATGTAACACAATATTGATGTCATTGTACTGTGTGAGACGTCATGAGTGGGAGCTGGGCAACTCAAAGAACATGGAGGTGGCTATACCTTCTTCTAGAAAGGTAAACAGGAAGGAGAACACCAGCTTCATGGAGTTGGTTTTCCCATCAGGAATGAACTCATAAACCAAATCAATAAGTTCCCTATCATAATTAATGAGTGCCCCATGACTCTCTGTCTTAGACTGGTGGGGAGCCAATATTGCACTGTCATCAGTATATATGTCCTGATGCAACACCACCAATGAAACCAAGGAGCAATTCTATATGAACCTTGACCAAGTCCTTTCTGATATTCTGGAGGGAGGGAGACTTAGTCTTCTGAGTGATTTCAATGCCAGTGTCAGAAGGGACTCAAACCTCTGAAATGGAACCCTCGGCAAGGAACGAATAGGAAAGGTCAGCTCCAGCATCCTCCTCCTTCTGACTTAATGGGTGGAACATAGACACACCATCACCGACACCCTGTTCCACCATAAAAACAGACATAAGACATCACAGCAACACCTGCAATCTATGCTTTAGCATCTGATTGACTATATAATTTTTCATGCTCAGGTTCACAGAGATGTCTACATCACCTGAGTTACACTATGAGCTGACAGTTGTTGGACACATCACTGACTCATCTGCTCAGTTATGCCCCTCAAACTGGCTCCCAAATGATGGCTGCAGAAGCAGCAATGCTGACAGAACATCAACATTGAAGGAGTCAAGGACCCAATCAAGCAAAATCTCTTCCACCAGTGCCTCAGTGAAAAACTGATTAATTCCAATCAACAAAAATGGGAGAATGTCAGCAGTACTTGGGTATCTTCAAGTCCACCACCTTCACCACCTGTGAAAAGATACTCAGATGATTTATGAGGGAACATCAAGACTTGTTTGATGAGAATGATTGGGAGATCCAAGAGTTGATCAACCACAAAGGCAAGGCCTTTTGTGTTTGGGAGAATGACGCCAGCTCCAAGCAAAAGAAATGTAATCACCAACAAGCCACAGCAGAGGTTCAAAGGAGGGCCTGCAATATAAAGAACAGATGATGGGAAAACAAGGAGAAGGAGGTTCAACATCTCACTGTCATTAACAATCTGCACAGTTGTTTCAATATCACCACAGCTATCTATGGTCAGAGCACACAGGGGCCAACCCCTTTGAGATCTACGGATGGATGAGACCTGATCAAGGAAAGGAGAGCTATCAATGCCCATTGGAAGGAGTATTTTGAAGACTTTCTCAATCAAGATGCTGTTGTTGTTGAGATGACTCTCAACTCCATCCTGCAGTACCCAGTCAGAGACAATCTTGGAATCCCTCCAACCCTTGACAAGATGAGGAAAGCCATCAAGTAGATGAAGAATGACAAGGCATCTGGAGCAGGTGGAATCCCCGCTGAAATCTTCAAGCCGTCGGGAGAGGACCTCACATCTCAGCCCCAATGCCCTCATCTTAAGGATTTGGAATAATGAGGAAATACCAGATTACCTCAGCGACACCATGATCCTGACAGTCTTCAATAAAGGACACAAGTCTGACTGTGAAAATTACAGAGGGATCACTTTGCTGTTCACCACAGGAAAATTCATTATAAGAACCCTCCTGAACCATTTCTTTCCACTTGCTGAAGAGCTTCTGGAACCTCAGTGTGGGTTTAGGGCATCAAGAGGCATACCTGACATGATCTTCACAGCTCCCCAGCAGCAGAAAAATGCCAGGAACAACATAAACCTCTTTACATGGCTTTCTTTGACCTCACAAAAGCCTTCAACTCTGTCAACTAAGAAGCACTGAAATACAGATGCCCACTGAAATTCATCACCATTCTTTGCCTGCTCCATGATAGTATGAAAGAAGTAGTTCTCAGCAGAAGATCTATCACAGATCCCTTTGAAGTTAAGATGGGAGTTAAGCAAAGCTGCACCATTGCTTCAACACTCTTCTTTATATTCCTTGCCATGATGCTACATCTGACCATCAAAAAACTACCAGTCAGAATGAGGCTAAACTACCAAATGGATGGTAAACTGTTTAATTTCAGCCAACCCCGAGGCAAAGACCACCCTGATTTCAATTATCAAGCTTCCAGTACACTGATGATGCTGTAGTGTGTGCTCACTCAGAAGCAGACCCTTAGAGAATCATCAACATCTTTGCTAAGGCATACAAAAAATGCCTTCTGATGCTTAACGTTCAGAAGACTAAGGTCCTCCTGCAACAAGCTCTTAATGAGCAAGTCTCCAATTCTAGTAATGCAGCTTCATGGTGAGATTCTGGAGCAGGTCAAGTATTTCCCATACCTTCAAAGCCATCTCTCACAGAAGGCTGACATAGATGAATAAATCCAATATTGTCTCAGATGTACAAATGCAGCCTTCAGGCACCTGAAGAAATAGGTCTTTGAAGATCTTGACATCAGACCCAAAACGAAGCTTATGGTTTATCAAGCAGCTGTGATCCTCACCTTTCATATTATGAAATTCAACAAAGCAGACCAGTATATAAAGAGAAAAAGACAAAGTACAACACAAACATGGCTTTTCTGAAAGCAGTTAGTTCCCATAAAACTGCTAAAGATTAACTGCAAATTATTTAAATTCAATGCCTTATATGTGTCATACAGGTAATATCTATTGTATAAGTGTATATGTTCATTAAACTATTTGGGCCAGAATGGGACAGGGCTTTATATAAATTTCTGAGGGAAAGGGCCTCTTTGTGTTTGCATACATTGCTAAGGACCTATCGTATTTGTACACCTAGCAGTTAGGGAAGCACATGAACTGCTCCTTCAGTGTATCCCCAGAGAATAATGGTATTCCAAAGAAGGCAAGAAAGATGGGGGCTAAGAAACATACCAGATCACTTGGGATAGTATGGCAGCAACATGCTGTCCTTTATTTGTGCTAGAAGGATATTATTTCTCATTCAACCTGTCCATGTCATATGTAGACTATTACATATATTACACATCACCAGGGATCCTGGTTCTCTCTCATAACACCGCCCCCCCCCCCCAATTATTGGATTATAAAAGTAACCCCAAATCCACATTTTTCCACAATTATGATGAAACACCCCTATAAATAGTGGTGGTTCATTTTAAATGCAGAAAAATATGGATTTGAGGTTCCTTTTTTTAATTAAAAAATTGTGGGGGGGAGTTATCAGGGAAAACCAGGATCCTTGCACATCGCACACAAAAGACTGTGTTAAAACATTATTAATTACTATAAAGTCAAACACTTCTTTAGGAAATGCCAGCATTAAGGTTATCTCTGAGAACCCAGTTCAGCCCCCTTATATGTGTGTTTTATAATACATTTTAATTATATCATCACAAAATCATTTTTCCACAGAATCCCTGGCTCATTCAGTGCATAGTATGCATAGTGGCCAATTAATGGGCAGCTCTTCACTATAGTCAAATTCAATTTTCTGTTCAATACTGTTCAATTTGTAGCCCCATTCTTTATTTAATTCATGCAATTTAAACCCACCACAGAATTAAGTCCTGAGGGCCTTTTCTGCCTTGTCCTCCACTACAGAGTCTGTGGCCCAGATCCAAACAAGAAACTCAAGCACAGCAACACTATGTATTACAGTGGCTAACATTTAGGTAGTTGGCTGCTGTAATGGAATCAAAACTTGAGTTAAGTGCCTAGACTGCTTTCATAATATATGGGCAGAGCTAGGCACCCATATATAGAATAAAGCAGGGAGCTACTTAAAGTTGCCAATAGGGAAATTCTGAAGAGAAGGGTGAGGCTGAAATCTCACTTGTCTCTAGGTTTTAGGCATTTTGCTCAGCATCACTGAAAGGGGTCTCCTTCATCTGGGATTCAGAGGCTTGAACACTCTCCTCAGTGCTGGCACCTACATTTCTTCTTTCAAAAATGCGTCAGGGAGCTATCTTTTCTTTACAACCTGACCCACAAAGGAGGATGTGGTACTACTACTCCCTTCCTGCTCCTTCCCCTCTCTTTAGTACAATGGCTAAAGAGGGGAAGTACAATTGCACTTTTTAGTAAAATTGCCTGCCATGATTTAAAACTTTTTCGCTTCCTTGGTGAATTCCTACCCACTAGGCTAGAAACTATTTGGGGCAGTGGAGAGAATTCCTATCAGCACTGCTGGTTGAAGCTGTACAACTGTGCAGAAAAATAATCCAAGGTTTTTAGGCCGGAAGGAAAAGGAGTATGAAAGGAATAACGTGATCTTAGTGTGAGAAAAGGTGCCTTAGTAAGTGCCTTAGTAATAAACAGCATTACCTTCCCCTCTAATATTAAAAATCATTGCCTTTAATCCAGTTTTATTTTCTGCTCCAAATTCTTCATCCCTATGGGACTAGAATCGGGCTCCCTTGCTCAAAAAATGACTAGTGCCTTACTTCCCAGTTAATTCCATTCAGTTAGGATCAATTACTCCAAGTAAGGTAGAATGGAGCTAGTAGTAACTAAAGTAAATACAGTTCTTCATAGATACCTATAGTAGATTTTTATATCACATTAACTCATTTTTTTCCATCAGAAGACGCCCAGAGACACCTTATGGATATACATTATGGATTAATAGCGTGTAAATAATAGTACTTTACACTAGAGCCCTGATTTGTCAATTCACTGAAGGCAGATGGACAGCTTCACCCATGCACAGCGAACTGCAGTGTCAAGACCTCACATAGACATCTCAAATTTTCCTCAAAGGATCTCAAAGCACTTTCTAGCCTAAGATTTGATTTTAGCTTCCCAAATCATAAAACAATGTTCACCTTCCCAAGCCCCTGGTAAACCAATATAAGCTCCATCTAGCAAAGAATAAACAAATTTGCTCCTCTGCCAAGTTTCAACTGGATCCCACTATTACAGATGAGTTTGAAAAATGGAGTTTAGCAAAATGAAAAGACGAAGTCCATCAGGGCACTAGCAGATGCTCTTCTAAGGCCAGGGCTTCAGGAATTAATTTTCTCTCTTACCACCCTGAGTTCTCACCCCCCTCTCCCATCATTCTCAGCCGCGATGAATTTGTTCTCGTGCTACATTTCCTAAATGTGCCATGAGATGGCATCGTGAAGGGGGGAAAAATCACGGCTTTTAGATGAAAAATGTAACAAAAGCAACAACAAAAGAGGAAGCAGGCAAGAGCTACTGCTACAAGGTTAAACTTCCATTTTAAAAACTCATTATCAATTGTCCTTTACTGTCCTGCTCCCCTTCATTGTGTGAGTTGTTTTGCAGCATGGCAGGCTTCCAGAGCCGTTTTTCAGATGCTATGCAGCAGATGTGATAATTACAAGATGAACCATCATAGGATTTTGGCATTTATCTGTTTTCCTTCATTTCATTTTTACTACCTTTCCTTTAAAGACAGCAAGGCATAGACTGAGGCCATAAACTGTCAGATTCTGTATCTTACGAGGTTATCAATATCCTGAAATGGAAGAAGATTTAAATTTCCAATCAAATGGGCAGAAATGAAAAATTCAGTACAATTCCAGGGGAAGCAGTAACAGCTCCCAAGTGAATTTTTCTCCTCCTCATCTTTATAAATCCAGTATTAACACTAAATTACACTTTGGAGAAGATTTTCACAGTCCAAAATTAGATCAGGTTGGTAAGAATCAGATTCTAAATGATTGAGTACAGGTTGTTTTCCTTTGCCTTTTCCTCAGTGATTTTAGGAACCTCATTCCCAAAGGAGTCAGGCTATACAGCATGCTAATACAATAATTCTTTCTGATAAGAAACAAGAAGGTTATGGCACTTGCTAATCAGAAGGGGGGGCAAGGTGAAAACGGTGGCTGTTCCAGTTTGAAAGGGGTTTTTTTCTGTCTGAAGATCTAAATATTAATAAACAAGGAAGGAATGAGATTGACAATTAGACTAGGCAAAGTAGCAGATGTTGCTATTCTTTTTTGCTAAAAAGGAGGATCTTGAATGAAAGCTTTAAACTGCTCCTCCCCCACTTACAGTTTCATGTACACACATACGCTGTTCAGCAAGGAAGCTGCTGGGCATAAGCCAAATCAAGCAAATTGATCATTGAATAGCAGTTAAGATTGCTGTATACAACCTGCAGAGCAAAAAGAGAAGTAAAGTTAAGGACATATGGTGATGTTTCACTATGCTTGATATTGTCTTGACATGAAAGGGAACTCTGCAGGAGGATTTGCAATGCCCATCAACATGCAGAGGGGGCTTTCAGCTAAGCAGTTCTGATAGTATTCAGTAACTAACAAGCATGGAGAAGTGTAGGCCACCTGGGATCAAAGGATAATTAAATGCAATCCTGGTTTTCTTTCCTTCACCATGAAAAAACATGAGCCCTAAACTCCAAAAAGCAAAAATTTTACAGCTATTCTCATCTAATTAATTACTGAGTCTGGTTAACTTTATTTGCAGACATGGGCTCTTCTACAGTAATTTCATATATCTGGGCAAGGTGTCCATAATAAAAACCCAACGAGTGAAAGTGAGAGGTGGTTGGGGGAGAAAGGAAGTCACATCTCCATCTGGGCTGCTGAAACCATTCATGCCAGTGGCCCTTGTCCAATTATTTTCATCCAAATTGTATCAGTAATGTAAAACATTCAGGTGTCAAAAAGGCATAGGATCATCTGTTAGGCTATTGATGATGTTGTATCATTCAATATACTGTGACAATACACAACAAAATAGGCTAGACAAAAGGACTACATATGCAAACGGTCCTGCAACCAGTTACCTGCTCAGCATTCAACTAGCAGTCTGAAGCCTGTCTGGACTGTATAAGCTTTACAGTCTCCTTCTGACTGAATTGAGAACTAGTTTTAATGAGCTGTTCACAAGTAGAAGTCAGTGTAACTTTTTATGGGGTAAGGCTGAGACAGGAAACAAACCTCTCAACACAAAGTACTTGTGCTACCTTCTTTTTTAGTAATCATGATGCTGTAGCTCTATACTTACATAAGACTTTTACATTTTGGTACGAAGGTTTTTTTATGTGGGTAGGGATTTTGCATATGTAACTACTGCACTTGCAGGTTGATTCCATTAGGTTCCATTTTATTAAAGAGATGAGAATTCATGCTAGTGAAAGCTATGGCTCACAGAAAAAATTGCTTTCATTTTTTTAAAATGAGATAATAATACTTAATAAAGCTATGATAATACCCCTTCGCACTTACATAGCATCATAATCTTTTCATTTTGAAAGTACTTTACAAAATAAATTAATCCCCATGAGATAGAGGAATATTATCTCCATTTTACAGATGAAGCTGAGGCAAGAAATTAAGATCTTAAAAACTGACTTCACCTATTAAAAATCTCTCCTCTTTATTTTCCCGCATTTCCACTGTCCATACTCTAGTATGTGTAAAATCACTGCTAATAGCATTTTCACACATCCAAATAAGCATCATCATGCCACTTTCAATCCCAGACACCTTCCCTTTCCCTCTGCTTCTCTTGTCATCGGGAAAACCCTTATATATTATTGTTATTGTTGTTGCTATAGCATTGAAGTTATCCATTTATAGGCCACTGTGCAAGGCACTATGCCAACAAAAAACCAAGAGACATTTTCCACACTGAGGAATAGTACATCTCAACTAGACTTGGTGAAAAATATTCTGACAAAATGGCTTTTCTTTGGAAAATGCCACTTAGTCATGAAAATATTTGTATGTGAGTATGTACCAGTGTAGTGAAGCCAGGTATTGGAACCTGCTATTTATGACAACCCAGAGAGGTAATCCTTTCCAACTTCCTGCCATGCCTTTGATGTTAATGTAAAAAAAAAGGAGAGAGTCCAGTGATGTAAGGTCATTACCTCTCATTAGATCTACTCATGTCACAGCAGCTGATGGTCTAGGGCTCCACTTCCCCTATACCCCACAATGTTGTTCAGGAACTAGTCATTACCCAAGCCAAGTCTGGGGTCTCTTGAATGTAATCCTGTCCTGGATTTTCAGCAACAAGGTCTGTTCCTTGCCTCCTGTGAAATCAGGTGCTGATAAAACATTCTTGTGAAAATAATCCAAAAATACATTAAATACTCATGCACCTTTGGTCAGGCTCTCCCAGTGAGAACTCAAAATGCAGCCCCTTTGGGTACTCCAAAACTGGTAAAAGAAACTTGAATAAAGTCCATAGTCATAGTCCTTAGTAAGGTTGAACCCCTACTGGCTATCAAAGTTGGGGCTTCTGAGGTTTCTTGCTCTAGGGCTTATGGCAAGACTCGCACCCCAGCACCAGGCACCACTCCCCAGCTTTATTTCTTGACTATGGGTCCTGCCCTCCAGTATGACTTCTCAATAGAGGGCTAGCATGCCTGCCTCTCCAGGGTCCCAGACTAGGCCTGTCAGCTCTTCCTCATACCTGTCCAGCTCTCCCAGTTCTCCAGCCCTGCACCAGGCTCACTCTCCCAGCTCTTGGTCCCTGCACCAGCTCACTCTCCAGACTCTTGGTCTCTGCAGTGGACTCACTCTCTCCTGGCTCTTCAGCCCTCCTGCCATACCTAGCAGCTGTCCCTTTTAAGCTCCTGGCATGATACATCTTTATGATGTCATCTGATGTGTCCTCTTTAAGCCAAAAGGAACAGGAACTTATGAATTGCCACAGCAGCACTGCCACACCACCACCTCCCAGACTAGGCAGTGCACCTCCAGGCAAATTTCCCAGGTACTCAGCCTTCACTGAAGCGGATTTTATGTGACTGGCTTCCAGCCAAAGTTACAGCTCTGCATGCTGGCATCTCACTGCCCCAACCAGCTACAATGAAATTTAAATTGAGAAATGTTTCTCTCTGGTCTGCGATGAAATTTTTGTTCCAAACCAAAGAAAGAGACTGCTTCATAAGAGTCCACTAATCAAGCAATTATTTGTACCTTAGAAATCTTGGTTCAGGCTCCTTACTTGATTCAGGCAGAATAAAAACTTTGAACCTAGTGTTCCTGCACTGCTGGTAAATTTCTTAGCCCTGTGGCTATTCTGGAACAAGAGCAAGCTCTAGCTGTTTCATGAAGAAAAAATCTATAGAAGTTCTCAGTTTCATCCCAACACAGAATGGGAAAAATTTTGAAATCTCAAAAACCTTTGTAGAATAGAAAATCCATTTCCTGCCCGGCTCTGTTTTCAACCTAATTTACCATGAGGTATATTTATATACAGATTTACAGCATTTCAATTAAAGATATGTGTTTAAGCTGAGTTAGTTAAACCAGTGCAGATCTGTGAATTCTTACTTCTCTTAAAGTAGCTTAACTTAAATTAATGCCTGTGATTTTTTTCAGCCAAGGCGAATAGGGGTGGACACTTTTAAATTGGCTCCAGTAGTAGTTAAATTCTACCAAAGGAAATAATTATTTGACTGAAATACAGTTGCTTACACACAGACTTTCACTAATTTAATTCATTTAGCATCTGACTAAGTTTGTTGCCTATGAAAGCTTCTGCCTCTCCAAATGAGTTAGGGGCATTTGTACACATGCTCATGCCACAGCCACCATTTTCCATGCACTGTCGTGCATTTTTCCACTTACACAACTGCAATGTGACACAGTGTAGTATGTGTCAGCTGGCATGTGGAGCAGACTCGATTAATCAAGTCTGCTCCGACGCGTCAGATCTCCAGTGCATTGCATCACAAAAAGGTATGTGTATAACTGCCCTAAGACAGGGGTTGTCAACTAGGGGTATGCATACCCCTGGGTGTACTTTGAAAGGTCCCAGGTGGTATGTGGGGGCAGGCGGAGATGGAGCACCACCACCCCATGCCTCTGCCTCACAGGAGCAGGGCCAGGGCAGGGCAAAAGCAGGGCTGTGCAGACACTATGCTGCTTCCCACACTCCTGCTCCACAGCTGGCTGCTTGCCATGACATCCTCCTGCCCCTTAATCTCCCCACTTGGCATCCAGCCACTTACCACCACCCCCCCCCCCATGTCCAGCCGCTTGCCACCCCCCCCAGGGGGTACACTTGCTAAAATGGGGGTTGCCAGGGGTACACTTATTTTAAAAGGTTGAAAACCCCTGCCCTAAGATATCACCCTGCTCTGCTCCCTGCCATTGTAATACGATCACTTTAAAATATTAAATGCTATATTCCAAAGGTCCATCTAATTCAGCATCCTATCTCTGATAAAGACCAGCACTATGGGTGCTGACAGATGTGGGGGGGAATAAACAAAAAGAGTGCTTTACCAGAAGAAGAATCCTGTCAGTTTGACCCATCTCCCCAGCATCTGTACAGCTTGAGCACTTCCGTGGAGCTTTTTGGCACTTTTATCTACTAGCTGATTCAATCTGGGTGAGCTGGGTCAAACTAATATGATTGCTCTTCTGGGCATACTCTGCGCTCAGCATCATAGCATGCCAATATGAAAGTCAAGCACTGTTTTGGAGGGGGGGGGAGGTTTACCAAGTCTGTAAGAGTCCAATAATATTTTAAAGTAAGACAGGTAAGAACCCTTCTTCCCACCCCTCCCCCCCCCAGCAGGTAGATGTTGGGTAATTTGCTCCTTACAAGTTTTCATATGGAAAAAACCTTATTTTAAAGCTCAGCTGAAAATTCTTGCTCCTTCTTTGTCTATATGTCTTCATTTCTCTCTTCCTTCAGTTATATTTATCTCTGTAATGATATTAATGAATTTTGTAAACATTTAGAGGGTGTAATCTGTATTAAAGGGACTTGACAAAGTACAGCTGTATTGCATTGTAATGTTTTATGCAAACTGGGCTTGATTCATAATCAGTGGAAATCAGTGGAAATATTGCACATGAGTTCTGCATGCTTTGGATCAGGCAGTTTCCAGAGAACATTGCAGTAGTTTAACAAAGGGAAAGTCGGGAATTAGCTGAGTGTTACAATGCTATTTTAGAGATTAACAATGCCCTATTGCCCAGCAACATCTCTTACTTAATGAAACAAACGTCAACTATTCTTATTTCAATTTGAAACAAACCACTTAAGAATGGATGAATGGTGAATCAGTTCATTTCAGGTGGCAGCAGGGACTCTGATGCTTTTAAAAATACAAGCAATGCAGACATTTCATCCTCAAGCCACCCGTCGGCATGCCATTTTTCAATTTACATTATGTAATACTGTAGTATGGTCTCTCATGAAATGACATGACTATGTGGTAATATGCCATATATTATTGGCATGCTACAATTTATTAGATTCTGTAATGGTATGACACACTGTACTGCAAGAGATAATATATTTTATAATAATCTTTTTTTATTATTGTTCAAGTGCGTATTTGCTTCTGGCTCAGATAGTGACCTGTTAGTCAGTAGTATCCTTTGGCAGCATCTAACAAAGGCAGAATTCTTGGCAAGCAGGACATCCTCCACCACTCATGAATTGTAAACTGCTGTGCTTGCTACACATCCAGCACAGTCTAGCCTTAAGTCCTTGTTGTAATCTCAGCACATGGCACAGCCTGTGTAGACCATACAGCTGCATGAAGAGTCAGAGCCATTGTTTTAGCTTCAGTGAATGGAGTGAGAATTGAGAAATTAGCCAAGAAACCTGTTTCTGAATCTTTCACTAATGTATTGTTAAGTGCAGTGCAAGCTATGGAGTGGGTAACACATTGTATTCACAGCCAGAACTATGATATGGAGTATTTCCAAGTTGTCCTTTACATGCTTTTTCTGTTCATCTAATCAGAAAATGGAGATCACTGTATTTTTTATTTCCTTCACAGTCCCTGAAAGTAGCCATTTCTGACAATGGGAAAAATAAATCAATAGTATTAGTGCATCTGAAATCACAGCACAAAACCACCACTTTCAGACTCATGGTGATGGCAGGTGAGTGTGCATTATGTATTTGTGAGACTGTATTAATTCTCCCCCATTTGACATAAGTGGTTAACAGAGAGAGAGGATTTTTTTTATAGTATATTGTTTATTGGTTTTTTCCAAAACAGAGATCCATTGATCATGCATTTTATGGAACTGAAAAGCACTCTACAGGTCATCAGCATCCAGAGCAGTAGAAAAAGCAAAAGGGAACACACCCAGCAACGATCAGCTATTTAAATCCTGACTTAGACTGCAGCATACTGTTAGTCGTGGAGAGAGGAAGAAAGACACTCTATGGGCCCATTTTCAAAGTTTTCCTTTTTCATAGGAAAGCTGTATTTTGATTTGTAACCATAGAAATAGGAGTTGAAGTCTAAGAAATGTATTAATGACTTACATCCTGCTTTCTGCTTGATTTTCAATGAGCTGAAAATGCTATTTATAATGGGGGGGGAGTAACTCACTATTTTCCTTTTTAGCCCTTCCCTCTCTTTCCCCCCCACTGTGTTATAAATCAGCTGACAGCAAAGATGCACTGAAAATATTTCCCAGAAGACTCAAGAAGAGAGAAAAGACATTCTGGAAAACAAGTTGCATTGGCATATCACTGAACTTCATTGAAAATGTGAAATGGCACTATACTGCTGTACACAGATGCCCCTACTCTTTAATTAGACAGTAGCTGTCAGATCTGCAATTCCTATGAAATTAATTGTCAATTTGCTTGGGATTACAGTATAATTCTATGTAAATTCCATGCAATCTGTAGTTTGCAGAAGGTGGATATTATACTTGATTATAGCCCACAATTAACCATCTAATCCCCCTAAACCCAATTCTGCCACCCTACTCTACTACTCAAACTGAATTGTCGCTTACTTCATAAGCTACTCTGATCTTCACATGAGTACTCATGAGCAAGGGTGACAACAATGGACTCCAAATCACACAAAATATTCTCTGGTTCAGTTACAGTAATATTTAAACTGATAGAAACATTAAAAAAAAACACATAAATCTGGCAGTTTTATGTTAACATAAATTGTTGTATCACAAATAAAATGACCCTTATCATTACAAAAGATTACATTTTCATCCAGCTAAGGGAAAATTATTCTATGATACCTCTTAGTGATTTTGAGGACTGCACAATAATAGCAAACTTCAGTAACGGTAATACAGTTTATGAAATCAGATTTTCAAGGCATTTTATGACTGTTCAGTTTAGAGTCATTAGATTGGCCTCTACAAACAGGGGCAAGTTTCAGAGGAGCTCAACCCTTTTCGAAATATCAGTTAAGGAGAGGATTTTGAAAAGTACTCATCAACTAGCAGTGGTCATTTGTGAAACTTGTAGCCACAACTTCAAACAATCTTGGCAGTGAATTATTATGAACATCTTTTGTCACATGTTTTTGAGATATTCTGAACATTTAGGCCATAAGGCAAAATTTTCAAAAGTATTCAAATGATTTTCAAAAAGAACGCAGGCACTTAGGAGCCTGTCTCATCAAAACTCAATGAAACATAGTCTCTTAACTGCCTACAAATCAGGACCAAGATCCTATTTTGCATTTAGTGAGGCACTTATGCAGCTTCACTAAACATGATCCTATTCCACCCTGACACAGGATCCAAAATTCAACTAAGATGCCTAGATTCCTTATGCATTTTTTATCTTACCATGAAAAGATCCCCAGGTGACAAGATGTTCCCCTCTGTCCATGCTCAGAAATAATCAGATATGACCTCTGAAGCATTTAATTCCACTTGCAATCCTATTCCAACTGGGAATGGATCTAAATGTCAAATAAATTCCCAAATCATTAATCGGACAAAACCATACCTGGCATCTATTAGCATCAGTCTCAAGCACAGTGGTGCCCATCTCTTGCCCAATAATCTAATGGTCAAAGTTGTTAAATTGGGATGTCCATGAGGTTGGAAACTTGGATTCTAGCCTAGCTCACCCTGAAGGATTTGAACCTACATCTTCTACATCCAAATAATGCTTTAGTCTCCTTGGGCCAAGCAAAGTTAAAAGTATCCTTCACTCCTCCTGTTGAAGCTAAGCTACTGGGCAGATAAAAATGCAAGAGCCTTGGGGCCAAAATATAAATAAGAAAGAGGAACCATGTTTCTGTAGCCCACCTATTCTGGAAGAGGGGAGTCTTGATTTTTGGTTCCTATTGAAAAGGTTTTTCTGTTTTTTAACCAACGGCAGCCTTATGTAAAATGTATAAACAGCCCAGTGGATAGGGAGCCCTGTGTGATTCTGTAGCCTAATGCTTATTACACACAGTTTGGGGGGAGTACTAGATTCCCCACCTCTTTAGAATGCTATAAAATATTTATAAATTTTTCATGTAATAGTATTGGATGAAATGGATAAATACCATTGAAAATCAGTGCCTAGAACCTAAGATTCTCTCCTTACATAGCAGTACAGTAACCAATAAGTTGCAGAGACATTGTCCTTCCTAAATTTTCTCCTTTAGGCTTGATAACTTTTGCAAGCTTTTTCAGGAAATGGCACAGCTTTAACAGGAAGGGTGAACAATACTCTCAACACTACCTAATAATTAAGATAGTCTCCTGAGAAGTAGAATATGTGGTTTCAACCCCCCTGGGGAAAGGTGGGCCTAGAACCCAGTTCTTCAGCTTCCTGAGCAAGTGCCTTAACTATTGGGCAAATGGTGGGCATCACACTCTCTGGTTCTCCTTACCTTTTCACTGAAATAAATGCTGCTATCAGTCTCAACAGTAGACCTCTCCTCTGCATTACCTGGATCCCGGGAAGGTTCCTTCCCTCAAAGCAAGTTAAATCAAACTGGATCCAGAATTAATGGAAAAGCAAAGCTGCCCATAACTCAGGTCACAAGAGAAATGCATGCATATGTGCACCTCCCTAAATGGAATAAGGTAACTCATAGGAAGTAGACAAGACTATCACTTGCCCAATACTAGCCATCTCTTCAGGGAAGAATAGGATTGACCTCTGGTGTACTAGGCTGCCACTAAGAGTAGGAAACCTAGGTACCATAGAGGTAGAATAGGACCACTCTAGAAAGAGTCTCAAAGAGTCACAAAAAGATGGGCTAAGATGTCTAACTGATGGAATAGGATCTAAACCTGGATTTTAAGTGCAGCTAAGTACCTAAACACCTTTTAAAAGGCTTTGGAATTCCCGAAGTGCATAAGCATCTAACTTCCATGGGAAATAAACCATGTTCCCTGTAGGAAAATCTTACTAGGCACCTATGTGCATCTTTGGCAGTCTACTTGCCTTTAAAAATCTAGCTCTGAAAATGAGACTTAGACTCAAAAGTCTCTTAGATGCTTTTGAAATTCTTATCTGTTGTATGTATAGTAAAGGTGGCTGAATAATTTAAAGCTAACAGTACATTCAAGGAACATTGCCTTTTTTCTGTACAACTATTATTCACAAAGTATTGCATTCACAAGTGTAGTCATTCTTTGAAAAGTATTTGCCGATTTGTTGAATGAATAATTTTTGGTCTGCAGCTCATTCAACAATAGGTCATTGCAAATATTCAAAACTGAAGATGCGCCACTTAGTTATATAAATTACATGATATTGTTTCTTTTCCCTGACTGGATGACTTGTGTAACTAACTGGCAACAGCAAAAATTTCAAATTGCACACTTGAGTATCAAATTAGTCATTCAGAATTACTGATGTAATTATAAATTTGCTTGCAGTGAATACTTGTGTATTCAGGACTAGATCTTCAACTAGTGTAAATCAACATAGCTCTATTGCTGGCAGTGGATCTGGCTCTTAAGCTTAAAATTCACCATTCACAGTAGTGCTAAAAAACCTGCTTATATTTGCATCTCCTTCCTGATACCTGAAAGGAGAGGACCTGGGACCATAAGCTGAATGTGAGCCAACAGTCTGTTCTTGTTGCAAAAAAAATACTGGGTTGTATTAGCAGGAGTGTCACTTGCAAATCAAAGAAAGTGATTCTTCTACTCGTCACTGATAATGCCTCCCCATGGGCAGCTCTAGGATTCTGAAGAAGGGGGTGGAGATGTCATGGTGCATTATCAAATATAACACAACACACATTTCTCCAGGTAAGAAGAAACCAGAAATTTTACTAAGATGCTAGGTGCCTAGGGCTTTAGTATTCAGTTTAACATCAAAGCAAAAAACAAATATGTTTGTTGAAATGTGCATTAAATTTGCTATCTCATACTTTATGTATTAAAAACACAATAGATTGGGCAAAAATATTTTTTCAATTTTTTTTCTTTAGTCCTGTAGGCATCGGAATTAAATGTACATCTTTTTTTGGAGTCCTAAAACCAAATCAGCCTTCTTCATTATCTTGACAATGCATCCAATGCTTCATTGAAAGTTATTTCCACACCTGAGTTAATGTTTTTAGCTAAAGTTAGAAACAGTCTGCAGGGCTATGAAATAGGGGCTGCATTACCTGGAGTCACTAAGAGACAGCAGAATTTCAGAAAAAAGAATCCCTTGATTAGTGGGACATTAAGACAATTACAAAAGGAGAAGAGATCATTAACCCCTGTGGAAAGATAAAGTCAAGTGATTAAATGTTGTTGCCACTGCCAGGCAGTTTGTTTTAAAGTTTGGGTGACCACGAATCAAAATGGGGTGGGCACAACTGCACCACTGACCTTCCTCTGGATCTGCCCCTGGTCCTCCCCTGGAATACTGGTAACATAACTAGGGTGGGGAGAGGGGGGTGCCAGCCTTGGGTACTGACTTAGAGGGGGTGCCAATATGGCTCCCTCCCCCAATGAGTATTTCCATGGTACACAAAGTCCTAAGCAGCCTAGCCATAGGGAGCTAGGAAAACACAGCTGGATAAGGGCAATACCATGCCCAGCTGTATATCTGGTGGTGGGAAGGAGTGTGGAATGACATCCCTTCTTCAGAGTCTTTGTCATGGAAGGGTCAGCCTTGCCTCTGGGGTTGTGGGCAGTGGGGCAAATGGGGTACCAGGAGAGTGCTCAGCCAGCTATTTTTAGGTTGTAGAGCTATGGTAGTATAGTAGTTCATTAGGGTATATTCATACACGAGGGTGTATGAATTGCACCTCTGAGGTTCGTTTCCCATGTCTGCCGGTCACTCTGTAGTCTTGGGAAACTTGCTTCATTGCTCAATGTAAAATATTCATATGATATTTATCCCCCACAAAGGGCTCTTAGTTGACTTAACCAATTTTTATAAAACTCTTTGAGACTCTTCTATGAGAGCAAAGTACCATTACTGTCATATTATACTATCACTTGGCATATATGTAGAAGGTTTTGTCTGACTAGCAAGGTGAAGTACAGTATGGTTCAGTTGTTCTAAATATGAGAATAGTGTACCTTATGTTGTCTGCAAACCCAACCACACTAGCTTACAGTCATATATTTAGTATCTGCTATCATACATTTTATATACAGCCTTCCCAAGATAAGTCTTAATAAAAATATCTTTTACACAGTAGTATTGAAAATATTTTGAAAAAAAGCTGCCCACAATGTTTTCCTTTTTTCAGTCTGCATCAAATCCTGTGCATTGAGGTACATAATTGGGAACCTACTGATTGGAAGCAAAGATACCAACCAAAAAAGCAAACACCAACAACTAGCAAAGAAACTCATTATGGCACAAGCTTCCCTTTCTGTTTGTAGGAGCAATGTGAGCGTGCCTAATCTGAGCCTACTACTTTGCTTCAAGAATTGAAATGCAGGATTTTGCACCTGCATTTCAAATACAAGAGCAAATCAGAGGAGTAGCTTTTCTGCCTACCTTATTGCACGCAAAAGATTAATTATTGCACAAGATATTTAGGGAGAGAAGTACCCTGGAAGTAACTCTTAATTCACTTTTGCAATGAACAATTTTTGCTCATGAGAAGGACCCTTTGAAAACCTCAACCTCAGCAAAGAATTCTGGAAATGTTTAAACTTTGTTTCTCAAGATATAGTGTCTAGATTTCACAGTGATCAACTTATGAAATTAGAAAGGGAGTAAGTTGAGTGAAAATCTTGTTAAGGCGACCTAGTGTATCATACACTGTGAAATACATTCTGTGATATTTATCCCTGCCATTTGATAAAAATTTAGCCATTCCAGCATCATGAAGCTTGCTATACGGATATTTTTAAGGCCCACGAGTATGTCCTCTCTTGTACATCCTCTTTTACAAAGAAGAGTTAGCAGTAACCAAAGACTAGCACCTTTTATAAATAGGGAAGTCTCAGAAAAAAAAAATCGTCCTTCAATTTGCCTGCAAATTTTACCAAGGAGCAACATGCCATTGAGAGAACTCACTTCAGTACATCATTTCTTTAGTACAGTCACGTTAGTCATGAAGTGGAATGTTTCTGAAAGGATCAGTGAAATAAGTATCACTGGAAATCTACACATCAAAGCCATCTACTCAACTTTTCTAGATGGCTTACAAGATACTAGCATCCCATGTCAAGGTATATGATGAACTAAATACCCTTCTAGAAGTCTCTTATCTGAATAATTCTGTAGCCCTTATTCTAGTTTTATGACAGTATAACCTTAATGGCTTCACTCAGTGGAGTTGTGCTGACATAAAACTGGAGTTATTCAGGGGTGAGTCAGCTCTTATACTTCTTTGGAGAGCATTCTTTGATGCCTTTCAGCTCAGTCATGTTACTTAGTTATTTTAATTGCTCTGAACTATGTATATTTTAAAAGCAGTTGATGAAACAGGAGTGAGTATCCAGCAGCTTGATAGTGACTAGTCTGTGAACCTCCGATTATCAAGACAACTACTTATTTGTTGCGTTCTTATTTTTTACTGCTGTATGTGAATTAACATTCTTTTCAGATTCACTTCTACTGTGATGGTACAAGACATTGTAATGATCTAATAATTGTCTTGCTGGAGGGCAGTCAAGTATAGCTGCTGTGAATTTATTTAATCAAGAAATACATATAGGGCCTGATTATTAGACATGCTGAGTAATCACAACTCCAACTGAAGTCAGTAAAAGCTCTGAGTGTTCAGCATTTCTCAAAATCAGGCCAAAAATTATATACTATAATGAATGTATTTTCTCACCTTCTTCCATCATCTTCTTATGTTATAGTTATATAGACTGATCTACTTAGGTAGGCTATTGTGTCTAAGTAGAGTCCATGGAAATAAATACAATTTGCTACAGAAATCCATCCATTTTGATCAAATGGCTTTACACTGTAAGTTGTCTGGGATATGATCTGTATCTTCCTGTGAGGCTGGGCAGTACCTTGTTCATGAGGGCCATTATCAACAACCAATAAAAGTTTTAAGTTTATGGCTATGCAAATTTATACACACTAAGGATCTGAACCACTAACAATCCAACTGGTACTATAAAGATCTACAATCTGTAAGACTCATTGAAGCCTTGCACTTTTAGGGGTGAAATGCAAAGCGAAACAAGGGTTGTTGAAGTGCTTAAGAAAAGAATAAAGGAAGTGTTTTAAGAAAAGAGCAAGCAAACATTTTTCTTCTCACTTCATTTCCCTCTCTGCCCTATGACACTGGGAGTTTCTTGAAGGCATCCATAGTGATGTCCAGGGATCCCAATTTTCCATTTTCAATGGGAAAACATAGATAAACATGGATTTTCTCCTTTAAAGTGGGAAATAGCAGGTTTCCCCTTGCAGGCTGGCAGAGTTTCAGCCTGCAAGGGGCTGCTTGTGGCTACAGGGAGTGGGAGGAGGGCAATCAGAGGCAGGGGGCACCACATGCATGTAAATGCAAATATATGCACATGGCAGCCCGGCAGCAGTGGAGAGCAGCTCCCACAACTCCTTCCAGGTAAGTTGGGGGGGGCTGGCAGATTGAGATCTCCATGGTGAGGGAGGGAGATGGGAAGACAGGAGTAGAGCAGGGCTGGGACTGGGGGCATTTCCCAGCTGGGGTGGTGCATGGGGCCCAGGGCTAGGCAGGAATGTCTGGCTGCGGGGCCTGGCTGGGGACCAGGAGGGGAGCCATGGGCCGCTCATCCATGGGGTGGCAGGGGAACTGGCTCCCCACTGCTGTGTGCACTCCCAGGGAAGGAGGCATGAGGGGGCAAGGGGTGCCTTGCCATGGCAGTGTAGCTGGTGTGGGGCTCCTGGCAGCGGCACCAAGCCTTCTTGTCCCACTCTGCTGTGGAGCCCCTGAAAGGGGGGCAGCAGGGTGGGGCCCACAACGGGTAACCCACATCTGCCTCCCTCCTCTCCCACAGGCTCCACTCCAGCCGTGCCACCTGCTGCGGTAGGGGGAGTCAGGGTCTGCGCTCCACTCCAGCCATAGCAGTTGCTGCTTCCCACGGGCAACAGCCAGGGCTCAGGCATTGCTGTGGGGGGCACAGGACTGCGAGTCTTGGCCCTGGTCCCACAGCTCTGGCAGCTGGGGCCCCCTCCAGCCCTGCTAGAGGGGTTAGGGAGCTGTTGGTCAGGAGTGGAAGGGCAGTGGCAGGGGCAGGGTGCAGTGGGTCAGGAGTGGAGGAGCATTAGCAAGGCCAGGGGGCCGTGGGTCAGGAGTGAGGGGCAACAGCATGGGCAGAGGCAGAGCACCAGTATATTAGGGCTGCTCAGCACCACAAAGTGGGGGGCAGCCACTGTAGCTGGACCCACGTCCTGGTGAATGAAGTGGGCAGGGGTAGCTCCAATTTTCTATGATAAAAAAAATATCAAATGCCAAAATATATAGGTATTTAAAATTTATTTTATTACAATGATTGAGGCACTGGCAAGTTTCCAAATTGCTTTAAAATTGTAAATACATTGATAAAACATTGTGTTCAACTGATACCTATATATGTAGTGATGTTTCATTTTAACTGCAGAAAAATGTGGATTTGGGGGAAGTTCATCAGAAAATTTTGGATTTTTTAATCAGGAACTTGCCATTTTGAAACAGGAAAAGCCAAGATCCCTGATGATGTTGCACACAGCTGTTAAGTGATCGGTGGTTTTCCCTTCTCTAATAAGAACTTGTAATGGGTAGGAGAGCAGTGGTGATGCTGATTCTCAAAATCATCAGAGTTTTTAGTAACTCTGGGAGATTTTGCCGGTTGTAGTAAACATGTCTTTGCTGGTTTGCCTGGGGAAGCAGAACTGCTACAGCTGGCATTGTAATGCTATTCTGTTTTGGGCTTGGGTTTTTTGGGGTTTTTTTTAATAAGAGGTAACGCAGAGGTCATTTAACATCTCTCAGCATTTTTTTTTACAAAATAAGGACTTCTACCCTAGTGCCATAGACTAATTCCGGTTTGGACAATTAAGTTCCCACCCACCTATGGAGAATTCCCTTGAAATTAAAAATTGGTTATGGTATCCTTCATGTCCTGTCAACAACTCCTGGGTGGGGCTGCTTTTGGCCTGATCTAAAAGTCACTGAAGTCATTGGGAATCAAATCAGACCTTCCAGGGATTGCTGCATTTTGTCTCAGAGATTACCTACTTTCCTGTGGTTGACACAGTGATTCCTTCTGCATATTTTTTATATGGGAGAAGTTTCAGGCCCTTCCCCCATCAGATTTTTAATTGCCTCAAGTAATCAACATCACGGTTTTATACCTCATCCAATAAGCAGTGGAGGGGGTTTACTGCTGTAGGCCAACTGGTCAGATCCTCAGTGCTCTTCCTGACTGTTTCACCTCTCTTACAGGACAAAGGTGTCAGGAAGTCAGCCGGCAGAACCAAACATCTTGTGCTATCTCCCAGATGATATAAAGCCCATTGCATAAAAAATGTGTAGGGAATATAATAAGGAACAAGGCTATTTTACTAGAGCACCACTGCTCTCTCACAATTCCCTACTGATTTACCAGTTGAGGCTATCTCAGTTGTATTGAGGAGCTCAACAGAGTAGAACCAAACAGAAAATCAGGGAACAGCAAGAGTGAAATGCTGTTTCGGTTTATGCATCCAAATGGCAGCTTTCCAGCTCTGTAAGTGGCATTGTTTGCACTTACTCATACTTTGCAGTCCTGCACTATATGCAGTGTGTATATGTAAGTGTCCGCATGGCTACTGAGCATGGCCAGTAACTGACAGAGTGGCTAGGCAGCTACATGGCTGTATATGTAACCCATGAGAGGAAGGGGTCCTCTCGTGTTCTAACCCCAGTAACTAAGTAATTAGGGCACTGACCTAACAAACAGGAGAACCGTATGCATCTCTTGACTTTCCAGCAATATCCTAGTGTTCAGGCCACAAGTTAGATGTTAACCAAGTTCCTCTTGAGCCCCCTGAGCAGCCAAGTAAAGGTGGGCTATTGGACCAGAGGGTGGTTGTGTGGCTCAGTGACATGACTGCTGCTGGGGAATGGAGCAGATTTGGGTTTTAGCCTGGACCCTTGCTCCCAGTGGGGCAGAAAATTTCCTGCCGCTCTCTATCTTTTTTAACCAATGAATATTAAATGCAACTTGTAGTGGCTCAGGTTCAAAAAGAGTGCTGGAGAGTAGGAGGAATGATGTCTGACTAATGGCCTGATAGAACTTCCTTGGAGTAGCTGAGGGCTAAGGTCACCATGGCTAGGGACAGACATTCAAAAAGCCTGAGCCTAATTGATTCAATCTTTGCAGGTTAGTCTAACCTGGCTAGGCTAAATCAGTTTTGTAACCACACAGACACCCCAGAAATGCAGGCACATGCCTGCAATGGCTCACGCTAGAAGCCAGGGGGCACTAGAGCAGCCCTCCCATCACTTCCACAGACCTGAGCTGAGGGGGTCATGGCCAGGCCCTGGCAGAAGGCTCTGATTAGGGTGGGGTCCCCCCTGCCCTCCTAAACAGCCCAGCAGGGAATGTTTATCACTCCATTAAGAAAACAGAAGGACATTACCAGCTATATGTTGATTCTGCCTTTGTCCCCTATGCCACAGCACAGAGATAGCCACCATGTGGTCTGCTAGCGAATGCTGAGAGGTGTTTGTGAGAGACGGGGGGAATGCCTGCTTAGCAGAGAGTGGGGAGGGGATGGGGGGAGGAGGTAGATGTTGCTGTGCCTTCAAGTCACTGCTGGAGCTGCAGCCAGGGAGCAGAGGGGAGGGGCCAGCCCTGCTGTGGAGCAGAGAGCCCCAACCAGTCCCGAGAGCATGCTGGGGGTGTCTGGTTTGTCTTAAACCAGCAAGGGGTCTGGGACAGACAGCTCATAAACCGGTTTGAGCCAAATCAGTTAAGTCTGATACTTAGGATGGCCTTCACAGAGGACAGTCCGGTTGTCCTCTGCCCTCTATTGATACAAAACCCTACACCTTATGTCCTCTATTTTTCTCTTGAAGTTCAAGAGAAAAAATAGAGGACATAAAGGTGTTGGGTTTCATATCAATAAAGGACAGACTAATAGAAAACTGGAATGTCCTTTATGATGGCCACCCTACTGATGCTACATTTAACCAGATTTATCTCAAACCGGTTTCAGCCATTCTCAAACTGGTTTATGTGCACTGAGCACTTGTTCTGTTACAGCTTCAAACCAGTTTCTGATCACTTAAACTGGTTTATGTGTAATGTCTGTCCCTAGCCCTGCAGCCGCACTGATATGGCAGCTTTGCAGCTGCAGAGATTAAAGCTGCTGGTGCCAAAATCACTCATAGGTCATCCAGCCTGCCTAAAGCCTCACAGTGCAAATCCAGCCCGCAGGGCCAAATGACTTGGACACCTCTGCTATGCACCAGAAGTTCAGGTTTGCGGTCAGGTTTGTTACCCTTTCTCATCCCCATTACTCCATATAGTGAAGGCCAAATTATTCTCCTTTGTGTAGGGTGGGCAGTTTTCCATTTTCAGTCTTAGTTTTACTGCATGCAGGGCCTAATTCTGATCTCATATTCCACAGTTTTACCTCAGTGCTCTAGCTTTGACTGGGGTGAGTTACTCCTCACTGCAAAGTAAATTACACAGAATAAGGCCCTTGGATTTAACAAGCAATATTCACCATTGGTATATTGACTTGTATAAGTGATCTAATAATTCTCCCAATCTAGATATCACATGCATTCTCTTTATTATTACAGTTATAATAGGAAAGAAACAATTACTGCCAAACTATATCAGATCCCAAATAATACTTGAAGATGGCCTGTCTAGCCTGTAAGGGTTTTGGAAAACAAATTCTCTGGGAAGATTTAATCACTAAAAGCACTGCAACTGCAGATAAACAAAAATAACAATCAAATGCATATGAAGCAGACAAAAATTAGCAGTCCATTACACCAACATAAACTGAAACAATAAATACTGTGTGGGACTGGAGAGCTTTCATTGTGTTAGATCAAAATGCATCTTATTATTTCTGCTTGTACTCAGCACTTGGTGAGACCAGTTGTCTCTCCCTCCCCCATCCTTTTCATATTTACACAAAATGCGTCTTTTTTTATGTTACATTTACTAATTCACTTTGTTTATGAAAGAAGAGAGAGCTCTGTCATCCATGCTGTCTTTCCACTACTCTGTGAAGGGCTGGGGGACTGAAAAATATGTGTAGTGCAATGAGTTGATTTTGTAAAATTTAGAAAGTTACGTTCCTTACCAATTCTGTAAATAAATATGAAAGACTGTCAAGCCAGAAAGACATGAAATCCTACCATTGGAAAATATGTTTATAGTGTCTTTTGATTTTAATTTTCAGCTGCTGTAATTATCAGTGAGTGAAAGCTTAGAGTCTTCTGCTTTTGTGAAGAACTTGCTAAAGATTTTCTCTTTTAGTATAAAGAATATGCATAATTTCTTCTTTGTATTTACAGTAGGCTTTAAGTATGGGTTCTAAATAGAGCTAGAACATTTCAGCTTTTAGAAATTCATGGAAATTGCTTTTTGTCTTTCAAGTTATGTGGGTTATAGAGAAACCCAGAAACTGAAGGCTAATTACAGGCACACCTCATATTTTCCTACTGGTTTTTTAATCAGAAACTTGTAAAACAATAAGCTCTGCCTAATATTAACATAAAATGGCCTGATTTACTCAAAATCAACAGGTTCATCAAGTCCTTTGCTCTACTTAGTCCCCTTCCATTGCACAGGGGATGAAGAGGTGATCTAGTGGCATAGTTAGTTCCCCATCCTGTGCAAGGCGTGCCCAGTGTTAGATGGAAGATACAGTACTGGAGAATTCTCCACCAATCTGATAGTCTTCGGGTTTCCTTTAAGTTATGCCAAGGGCCAATATGACTCTGACTTACTGGAGGGCATAGAAAGGTGATTTTAAACTACATTTACTATCCTTATGCTCCCCAATTCACCAAGAGTTGCAGTAAGAATACAGACTTAAAGGTTTACAGATCTTTGCACAACAATCAGCAGATCTTGCCTGTACTTCGATTTAATAATACCAAGAACTTTTATATGCTTTACATGTTCACTTTACAAATAATTGGCAATGACTTCAGTTATACAGTGTAATTTTGGCATAGCTTTTGAGACCAATAGAATTATTTGCAGTTTTATACTGGTGTAAATCTAGCCCACTAAAAACCCTTCTGTTATTGGCTACACTCTATGAGATGGTGGCAAAATATGTGAATTAAACATAGTTTTATTTTTTTAACTCTCCTTTACAGGTTTTTGTAATTTCCCTTTTGGCTCTTACTTCTCCATTTAATTATGGAAGGCTCTAAAATGCACTCTCATCAGCAAGCCAAGATTTTGAGTAATTGAAATAAGCAGAGGATTTCTTGTTCTGATACACACATTAGCTAATTTTCCCTGGGTTCTGATACTAAATATCAAGTTCACCACCTCCATGTCTCTGGGGGGTTTTCCCCAACTGTAAAGCAAACATCTGGCAGTTTCTGGTAGCAGTGGCTGAAATGCTCACATAGCATTTCTGTTTTATCCTTCTTTTTTTTTTATAAAAAGGAGGAGAAACAAGGGTCCAGCTTTAGGACTTTATTCAGACCCAATAGATTTATCTATGAGGTTTCTTATTCTCCTCTCCAACACCTAGCCATTTCCCCAATAATCTCAGTAGACCCCATTTAAGGAAGAACCAATTTTTCCCTTCACTTGGAAATCCTGGAAATCCTTTCTAATTCCTCCATTTTCAGTCTTTGTCCTTATCAGCAGAAATATCCTCCACTCACAACTTCTTCCAGAACCGCCATAAAAAAAGGACTTATGAACTAGGAGATCTCACCTCAGTATTGCCATCAGGCCATTCCAGTGATCTCTGTCACAAAGCAGCTCTCCACGAAAATACATCGTCAGGAGTGCCCATAACATTACTTGCCTCTGGGAAGAATACTCAAGGGGATGCCATGACACAAAAGAGAAAGCAAAGCAAGATTTCATCTGCAATAATTCAACATGCTTGTCCCCTGAGTTTTTGAGGGGAAACACAGCAAAACCCTGAGGTTTCATTCTCATATTTCATCACCATTCAGACCAGTATGACATTGCCTATGACTAGATAAATAACACATTTTTTACTGATAAATGTTTTCACTCCAAACTGTCACTTAATTATGCTCTTCCTGTGTCTATTATGTTTCACATGACTACATTTTTTCATAGATCATGATTATTTTCATTGTAAAATAATCCCCACATGCCCTTGGGTAATTGTGAATATTAATTACTTCCTATTCCATTACCTTTTACCATCCATAACAAACCCTCTGAAGTCCTTGGGGATTCAGATAAGAATGATCAGATTTTATTCTTATGCATGCTACTTGGTACTAAAAGACTTCATCTTTCATGTCAACACTGACACAATTTTATTGTCAAAACACTTCACATCATTTATGAAAGGCTTGACTTCACATGACATTTACCTCGGTCTCCTTACACAATGGAAAGTCTTGAAATGCTTAAAAGTCTTGAAGTGATTCTGATATTTGGTTCTGCCTCTATTTGTTTATATTGTTGATGGATTTGCTGATCACTTTTTCCTGCTATTTGCCCCAGCCTTCCAGGTCTTTACTCCAGTTTAGTTAGTCTCCCACTATTTTGTTTCCTAATGCTAAAAAGAACTGGAAAGACTAGCTGTGGCTATTAACCAGCACTGTCTCTTTGCCAGGATGATGATTATGCTATGTCAGCCTAGAATAATGCCTTCAAGCCATTTTCTGAATAACATTGATCATTCACTCTCAAAACTGCATTTTTCATATTCTGAACAAGCCATCATAATGTTCAGAATTGTCATATGAATATGTATCATAAAGCTTTAGAACCCAAGAATATCTGAATTTCTAAATATGAAAAAAAAGGCTGAAGGAAAATTAAAGCTCTTTAAAAATGGACTTGTGTGATTAAGCAAATCAGTTTGGAAATTTCTGAACTGAACTCTCAGAACTCAGACATTGAGCATATTCCATTATCTCTGACTCAATATCAATCTGAATCTGTCAGCAGCTTTTAATGCACTTGATTAAAGGACCCTCCTGGAATGTATGGTGAGTGGACAAATCATTTGCAGCCTCTGGGTTTTTTTGGCTTCTGGAATATTTGCAAGAAACTCATTATTTCCTCCAAAGTGTGCATGTGTGTGTGTGCATGTATATATATGTATATATAGAGAACGAGAGAGAGAGAGAGAGTGTAGCACACAATATTTTGGAACATTTTTAAACTTTATTGTCTAGATACTTAACAGGTGCAAATCAGAAGAGTTCATCAGTGCCAGCAAAAACTACTGCATGCATGTTCGTGAAATTCAACTTTTTAGGAGCTACAAACATAGCAGAACCTGAATTCCTTTTAAAATATCATAGAAACATCTCTCTAGTATTTACCTCAGTGTAATAGAGATGATTTTTCTTGTGCTGCCCTTCTCTTATTTATTTCACATGTTGTTAGCCAGTCCAAGATTGTGACCTTTCAGTTTCTAAACACTCAATCTCTCAGACTTCTCCATGGTCAAAGGTGCAAAATGATTTTGAGGCCCCTTTAACTGCAGAAAAGTCTAAGAGCCGGTGAGGGTTGAAAATAACAGTGTGGATCTTGTATTGTTCTTTTAAAGCTTGCACAGAACAAGGCAGGAAGGAAGCTCTAAGCTGCACCTAAGTAGAAGTAGAGCAGGAACTTCTACATTAAAGCAGGGGGGAACAGAGTAATAGCAATAATACTCTCTTTTCCTTGTTCTAATAACAACCCTCAGTTGGCTTTATAAGCCCTTTCTGTGATTCTTTCCGATTACCAAATGACCTAGCAGCTGGCCCAAAAGACACTACGACTACATTGCTCCATCCTGCTATAAAATCATCATGGTATCACCCTGCCCACAACGTTCATTGAGGAAAAAATAAGGTTTTACCAGCTTGGCACTATACTTATCCAAGCCCCAATCCATTAAGAACACCCAGAAAAGATTTGGGTAAAATTAGTACTGAGAATGATTCTAAATTTTCTTGCTCCTTACCTCTACACACTGTATGAAGACTCCTGATACCAATAATTTGCTGAATCTGAGCTGATTGGTCTTTTTGCTATTTAAAATTGGGGCAAGATTGTGCTATAGGCTCTGTCTGCCTGCCTGATTTGTCACTCACAGAACACAGCAGGAATTTAGCCAACACTATTATCACAGCCTGATGTAGTGCACATATTTGTGATCTGTAAGATAGAGTATTGTACTGCTTTACTTTATGGCTTTTCTGAGAAAATGCTGCATAGTCTCTACCATGTGCAAAATGCTGCTGTCAGAATTTTAACTCAAAGTAAGCAGCCTCAGCATGTCACACTAATCTTCAGGGAGCTACACTGGCTCTTTGTCAAACATCAAATTGATTTTAAAATTGCTTTGATGACTTATATAGTTGGGGAACAGTTTAGGGCCTATGTATTTTTCTGTCTGTATGAGGCTAGTCACTGAATGAGATCACGTGGAGCTGGGCTATTGCCCATGCCAAAAATATAGGTTAAAATCATATAGTCTGTTTGTGCTTGTGGCTGGTCCACATCTTAGATGTGGAGTTCAGAGCTAGTTTAAGCTGGTGGAAGTAAAACCCAAGTGAATAAACTAATTCAAAAGGAAACTACTATTGAATCTGTTTTATTTTAGATATTCCTTGGCATCTCTGCCTTTTTATCTAAGCTATATTTTTGCTTTTCTTTAAATGTGTGTATACACACACACATTTATAATTTTCAATGTACAGAAGTATCAATTTAGTTAATATTTTCAATGCATGAGGAAAAGAAAGCCAAACTCCACCCCCCCCCCCAGCTATGGGTTTGTGTACTCATAAAAATTGTACTGCTTCAAGCAACTTTGCACAGTTAGTGGTACAACACACCCAGTGTGGTTGCAGTTATACAGACATAGAAGTGCTTAAATCTGCACAGCTTATTCTCGTAAGGGAAAAGGGGTGAGCTGTAACATCATAAATCTCATTTATAACAGAGTCCATTGTAGAGGCATTGTGCTGATTTACAACTTCAGTAGAAAGGATATAACTACACTTTGTGACTGCCTCTGTGCCAACTCCTGGGAGCCCTCCACAAAGCACATTCAGCCCACTCTCTCCCACCCTGCATGCAGCATCTCTTGAAAATGAGGAAGTGCAGCTGCTTTACAGCAGTGTTTAGCTGCATGCCCAGCAGGCATGGACTGATGCCCGCCCCCCCGCGACCAGTCAGCAACCAGTGTGGGGTGTCCTGCCGTGGCCAATCTCGCTGACTGGGAAGCAGCCGCACCACTTCTAGAAGTGGCCACGGCACTTCATCCTGCACTCCCACTCCCCAGCTGGTGCTCACAGGGGGAGCACTGGCACTCCCACCTGCCCTCACCTAAGTGGGGAGTACAGCCAGTTGGGGTGCACCAGCACTCACAGGCAGTACACATGCACCCCCATGCACTCCCTACCCCATCGCCACTGCCTGCAGGCCACACCAGTGGGGAGCCACGTGCTGCTCAGACTGCACCAGCATGAGCCACAGGCCCCCTGAACTGCATACCATGTGGGTGCTTCCCCACTGCACTACATGTGGGTGCCCCAGGTGGCAGGCTCCCCCAACAGCACAGATGGAGAGGGAGTAGAAAGTGAAAGCCAGAGGAGGGAAGGGAGCCCAGAGACCCCAACTGCTGCTGCAGGTAGAGTGACAAAGAGAGCAGTACCTGGGTAGGAACCTGGTGGCCTCAAATCAACCCCTTGCGAGCAGTATATGGCCTGCAGGCCACCAGTTGGACAGCCCAGATCTATACTGAGTGTTACTCAGCAGAGGGGCTGATTCTTACACAAATGACATACTTGGAAACTAAAAAAATGTATACCAAGTGTAAAATGTCAATTTAGTATTGGATTGGCAAGATTAAAGCATTTCTAAAGTGTGTCATAGAAGAACTTGATATTTTAAAAATTAAGAAATGGAAGACCAGGAAAAAATATGAACCAGAGGTTGTGGTGAATTGTTAAGCTTTTTACATTATGTGTTAGTTTGGTAATGATGATAATTAGGGGAAATTAGGAAGGTGGGAAGTAAGACAGTAACGTGAGAACCTGAAAACAAGGTTCACTAGACTGCTTGCATGAGCTTAATTTGAAACCAGGGACCCATCTCTAATATATTCACCATTCACAGAGAAGCAGAAAAGCACCAGACCTCCAGACATATTTGATGGATTAAACTAAAATCTAACATGGAATATCCATTATATAGCAGCATGTATGCACAAAACATGAGTTGTCAGAGAACTGTGTGTGATGGGAACCTGGGTGGCTCCCAGAATGGATAATGAAATACAAAGCCTTTTTACCTTATATTATCTGAAAGTTATTGCCATCGACACTTGTGTAGTAGCACATGTGAAATGAGTTGGTAGCATTAGTGAACCTTTTTATTTTTTTCTTCTCAGGAGAAAAGTGAGAACTGAAATGAGATGATGGTTGAGCCCTCAGTCCCACATATAGTGCTTCCAAAACAGATTTCAGTCCATAGCACAGTAGTTCATTCTGACAGTGCCCATGCTAAATAAAGAGAATGTTAGAGGACCAAAGACTCAGCTGGTGTAAATCTTATGAAGTCAGTTGTGAAGTTTAGATTCATGTCCAAAGCCATCTGGCTGATTGCTTTCAGAAAAACAACAGTTTCAAGTACAGGAAAAGAAGAAACAAAAAAAGAAAGCTGTAACAAGTAAGAACTAACTTCTATATTGACTGGGCCTGTGCTTTTATCCTATACGCTGGTGTAACTCCATTAAATTCTGTGGTATAGCTGTATATACCACCAAGAGGCAGCAAGAGGTAGAGTCTGACTCTCCGAGGTAGACTTGAGTTTTTCTTTCTCCTCAGGTAATCCAGTCAAAATCATTTTAACTCAATAACTACAGTACCTATTTTATGAAACTATAATGATCAAAATCTGACCCCCACATAATTAGCTTAATAATGAAGGATTTTCCTTTGCCCATGGCTAGCTGAATTCTTAGCTCCAGGTTTTTACAAAAACAGAAAAACTAATTTATTTTTATCATTAGATTTTATGATCAAAAATACCCTCGGATATCTTCATGGCACATATATCAGATCTTCCCTGAAGAATGTAAATTAACAAAAGGAGACAGTTTAAGCAATGCACTGTGGCATCAGGGTACATTGTCACAGACCATTCCTCTGGCTTATGAAGCATATTTGGGATATGCTGATCTTGCAACTGCTCAAGTCCATCAAATGAGACAAACAGATTTTTTTGAGAGACGTAAAATGTCTGAGATACAATTATCCTCTACATGCACAGCAAGGTTGAAAACAGTTCAAGCCAGAAAATAACAGCTCATCACTGTGAAAGGTTAGAACTACAATGTCCCCCTTTAGATCCTTTTATTATTAAAAATGACCAAAAATTGAGAGGTGCGTTAATAAGCTATTTAACTTAACACACTGCAGTGATTCTCTTCACATTTCTATGTCTAAGGTGGTGGCTATAGTTCCATTGATATAACCAGAATCTGGGTCAGATTCATTTCCAGCTCCCATAGGTTGAACAGAGAAAGAAGAATATCACCATGACTTGGAGGCTTGGTGTAGAAGTTACATTTATTGCACAGTAAGCATCCAGAAAATACTTAACAACTGTAATTGAACAGACAGGGTACATAGAATGCTGTAAAACTGGTGGATCCCGCTCTGAGATGACCCCTGGATAGATTTGGTATCAGACTTCAGCACTGTACATTAGAACGCCATAATGAACTTCTGTACCAGATACGATCTCAGCTCATGTTAGGTCACATTCCACTGGCAACCCATGGGCTTTGCAGCACCCTGCTCATCCCACCTCCCAGGCCAGCACGCTAGCCTCAGCCAGAGCTCATGTGGTCTGCCTCACTACCACGCCGGTCCCACCCCTAGTGACCTGAGGTGGTGAACTCCCTGTTAAAAACCCCTCCTCCCCCAGCCCATTCCCTCCAACCAGCTATGTGCCATTGTCTGGTATTATTGCATAGTATGTGGATTCTGGTTACCTCATCTGCGCATATTTAAAGTTTTCAGCTTTTGAATAAGTGCTGTGCTGTTTGCTGGACACTTCACCCACACAGTGAGCTGTCCAAGATGTTCATCTTATGAAGTGTTGTTTTGAAGCATCCATATCTAGATCTCAGTCTGTTCAGCCTGACCCACACTTCTCTGTCAAGGTCATGACCAATGGAGGACTCATTTGGTGTTGGCATAAAAAGGCTGCAGGAATTGATTTCAGACCCAATTACGAGTGCCATAACAACAAAGTTTGGCACCCAGAGCAGTCTGCAATGCCAGCCCACCCTCACCCTGTGTACAGATCCACGGGGCACATGCCCTCCCATGCTTGCCCCGGAGCATAGGCAGAGGGAGAAAATCTTATTTGGAGGGGCTGAGTAAAACTTAAACTTAAAAGATATTTCTACATGCACAGGCACACACACACACACACACACACACACACACACACACACACACTGCCCAACAGTAAGTGTGTAGGGGGAAAGGGGGGAAGGGAAGGGTTATGGGGGGGTAGATTGAGGCCCCCATGGTGAGGGAGGGAGTAAGGCAGGGGCAGGGGCAGAGGCAGGGGCAGCAGGGGCTGGGGTGAATGAGGCCCTAGGCCTCCCTAGCACGGGAGGGCTGGAGCCCAGGAAGGTCATCCAGGGGCATGGGGGGCTACCATCACTGTGTACACCCCCAGGGCAGGCATGGGGGGCACATGCCCCCTGGATCTGTGCCCAGGATGGAGGAGGGCTGCCACTGAGGACTGGGGCTCTGTGTCTCACTGCCTCTGCCCTGGCAGCCACATGATACCATGTGCCTCCTGCAGACTGGCTGCACTGAGACCCCTGCCCACTCAGTGATGGGAGGCACGTGGCATTGCACAGCTACCAGGGCAGTGGCAGCAGATCACAGAGCCCAAGCCTGCAATAGCAGCTCACCTCCATCCTAACCACTGATCGGGGGACCACCTGCCTCCATGACTGCCCCAGGGGTGCACCCAGTGGCAGGAGTCCCCCATGCCCCTGGACGAGCCACTTGGGCTCCAACCCTCCCACAACCTGCCCAAGAGCCCCATTCACCCCTCCCCCACCATTGGGACCATGATATGCCCCCCTCATGACCTTTCCCTCCCCACTTCCCCCCTACACACTTATGTGCTGGGCACTGCTCCATACACGGTAGAGCCGGGCTGAGTTTCTGGCTGCCTACAGGCTTTCGCTGCTCGTCTGTGTCTATGCATGACCCTTCCCTGATGCTGCATCCACCCAGAGCCTGCACTCAGGCTGCCCTGTGGTCCAATGTACTGCCATCGCTGCCCCGCGTTTGGGCTAAGACCTGTTAGCCACAGCCTTCTACCACCTATGCTGAGGAGTGCCCACAGCAGCGGGAGCCACTCTTCCCCTGTCCCTGTGTTCCATATGAGCCATTTGCAGCTCCATCCCATGCTCTTCCCTGGCTAGGCAGTGCCTGTTGATACCCTTTTGCTTCGGCACCCAGAGCAGTCTCCACACTCACCCCCCGCCCCTCTTGCTACAGCACTGCCAATTACTCTGAACAATCGCTTCATTTCCATTCACCTCCCCCCTTACCTAAATTTGGTGCAATACACAAGGCCACAGTACCTGGCTTGCTGAGCTGTCTGCAGGCTCCAATACCTGGCATCAGGGGAGCAGTTAGTCTCTGTCTTCTTACATCACTTGGTCTAATGCTCAAGAGTCCAGGGAACACATCTGTGTGTGTACACATTGTACAACCTGTTATGAGTCTCTATGCACTGTTAAATACAGTGTCAAGCTTTTTAGTGTGACAGCTACTGAACCATACAGGAACACAGTAATTTGCTGGGGTGTATGCCATTGCAGGTGCAGTGGTTCTGAGCACTTTGAAGTTGGCACAACATGTTGTGCTGCCTAAATGTCTTCAGGCAGCTACCCATTCAGAGACTTTACAGCTGACCTTTTTGAATGTGATGTTTATAGGTGAGGGAAAGGTTTAATGTCACTCCATGGTAAGTTGGAGTATGCTCATGGGGGAAGGCTATGGTTGCCTACTCTGATATTCAGCGTGTTCTTGGCTCAATGATTGTCCAGGTGGAAGACTAATGATATAGATTTACTCATGCTCCCCACTGATCCCATGCCTTTCAAACATCAACCCACATGCCACTGGCAACTCCCACAACCCACATGTCACTTGTCTGGAGGGAAGCTGAGGCACCAGGGTCAGTACTCCCTACTGTTGTTGAGGGCTTATCAGTCTGTTTCATGGAGTGGGACCATAAATCTGGTTAATTAACAACTGGCTGCCCCCATCCCTCAAGGTTGTGTTGCTTTCATGAGGCCATTGTGTTTATCCAGATCCACCTGGTGCAAGCCCTATTCCAAACACACCCTGAAAAACACTGAAAGGTTTTTTTGAGCCCCACAGCCAAAGTGTTAACAACAGTTACAACTCTAGGCTTCACTGGCATGCCAGCCAACCAGGCCAAGCCACTCCAAACCTCAGTCCCACTGCAGGGGACTAACACAGCCTCTGTGAGGACATGCAGTCCCCTGGGGTTGGGGCCAAGTTCCAGAGTAGGCAACATTCCACATTTTTTTCTTTATTATGCACACAAAAAGTTTGGCAGCTGCAACATTTCATTAAACCAAGTGGCGGCAGTTTTGCATGTGGCATTCCCCCTGCTGCCCCAAGGTTTCATGTTTGTTAAATTGAGCCCCCACAACTTCCCACCCCTCTCCCCCCACTCAATGTCATAACTATCCAGTGCAGACAGGGTATTTCCCTACTCTTTCAGTGTCAAGTAAAAAGGAGGTTCCAAGTTCCAAAGTGGGCAATATTGCACAGTTTTTGTTTAATAAACACACTAACACTTCGGCAGCTTCAACATTTGATTAAATGAGGCATATCTCTTTCTTGAGATGCATTCTCCCACAGTCCTGGTGTGTGTCCTTGGTAGGCATTGGAGAGGAAGAGGGGAAAGGGGTTGGTGCCCAGCCAGCCCAGGTTGTGGGTGGTGCTGCTTATAACACAGACCAGAGAAGCCCAAGGCTGGAGACCCATGGCCCAGTGCCACAAGGAGAGACTCAAAGCCCTCTGGCCCCACTCATCCAAGGAGGGCTCCCGGTTCATATGGGTGAGGAGCTACTCAGCAAGGGCTTCATGGATCCAAATAGCCTGCTGCTTTGTAGGGCTAGGGCCACCAGCATTGATTGGCAGGGGTTGGGGGGGAATACAGGCATCCAAGACACATTCACACACAAATACACATCCAGGACACACACACACCCCCATGCAGAACCCAGGTGGCTGGGGCACTCACACAGAACCCAGGCATCTGGGACACACACACACACACACATTTCGTGGGTGCAAGGTGCACTGGGTGGTCATACATGGGACACCTAGCTGATGGCTCATGGGGATGATGAGCTGCTGCCATATCAGCTCCAGGTGGAGTGCCATGATGTCTTCATTCAGGGGTGGCTTGGCCATTCAGCTCCACTTGGGAGTCTTTTTCAACCCAGGGAGCCCATGGGGCATGCTGGGAAGCATGCAAGAGCCCTGCCCCCATACCTGCTGGATTCGGCCTGTGCAGGCAGGCTCTGAGCCCTCTCTCCCACACTACCAACAAGTGATAACATGTGTTCTGTTTCCTCCCAACCTAATCTTAGGCACTTAGGGCACCTATATATGTGCAGAGAGTCTGCTCTGATGTGCAGTACTTACAACATGTCGGAAATGACTCAATTAATTGAGTCTGCTGGAGAGTGGTAATTACCATGCTCACGCAGACTTCAGCATCATATGTATCAATATCCCTGCACTGAAAAATGGCAGCAGGGGCACTTTAACTAAAGCTCATTCAACAAGCTTTAGTTAAATTACCCCTGCTGCCATTTTTCAGTGTGCATATGCTGATACACATGATGCTCCAGGTGCTTTAATTAGAGTGGTAGCACAAAGGAAAGAGAATGGAGCAGAGATTCGCTCTTTTGGGTTTAACAGAATGGACTTAATTTTCTTCTTACTGGACATGTCTACATGTGCATTAATGTGACATAATTATGACACATTAAGTTTAGTACCTGTAATAACAGGTACTAACTTAATGTGCCATAATCAGCACTAATGCCGGTGCACATCTTTTAAGTGATGCTGATACACACTAGACTAACTGTACTGTGCAATAGTACATTAGCATAGCTTTCACTGTGATGTGTTAATGCGCAGTAGAATTGGTCTACTTTTAGCATCCACTGAGTGGGTGCATCTACACATGCAATTAATGCATAGAAAGCTTGCTGCACAGTAAAACCACTTATTTTGTGACAGCACATCTACATGTGCACCAGTCAGAAGCAAAGTTGCTCCCAAGAGGAGCAGTTGGGGGCACAGATATTCCTGCCATGCTTTTCTGCCATATGGCAGCCAGGGGGAGGCTCCCCCAGGTACCAACCCTAAGCTGACAGGGAACACCAGGGTAAGGCCTGGGCTCCAGGGTATGAAGCACAGATGTTTTTCAGCCCTGTGCCCTGGAGGTGGAAAAGTCCCACAGCTGTTTACCAGCCCCTTTCCCTGATCAGCTGGTGGAACAGTGGGTGACACAACTGGCAGCGAGCCCCCAGCTGGGTGGGGAATCCCTGCCTACCCAGGGGCTTCCTGAGAGCTATTCTACCTGTGGAGCAACTGGCAGTGAGGCCCCTGCTGAAAAATCAAGCTCCTGGGTGCAGCCAGGAGCTGAGAAACACCAGGACTGGGCCTCCTACTGGTATGGCTGACTGGAAGCAAATTTGCTCCCAGTCAACATCTACACAAGCTCTACTGTGCAGTAACTACTGTACAGTTAGTTTACTATCTGAATATACAGGTACTATCTAACTGTAAAGTAGTCTAATGTACTGTACAGTAGCTTCTGTGCATTTTTATATGGTGATGCTTTACTGAGCAGTAGATTAATCTACTGCACAGTAAAGCATCTCATTCAGACACACCTGTGTAAATTGAAACTAATTATACCAGGGTCACTGGACTTGCACTAGCATAAATCTTGAGTGAGTAAGAGGAGAACCAGGTACATATGGGTATACAGATATATATGAACCAAGTCTGCCTCTCTCACCTTTACTGGTTTTACATCTACCTGTATTGATAGACTTCAGCTCCTGATTTATGTGAGAATAAGTGAAAAGGGAATCAGGTCCAGAGCTATGAACAAAAAAGTGCAGTTAGACTATATATTCCTGATACAAATAATCTCTTTGGTAGGCTAGAGGCTCTATAAATGCATTATGAGTACATGAGAGTGCCAACAGCTATTAGTGGTATTTTTTTAGTTCATATTCATTAGTACTGCTGTATCACAAAGTTAAAAATTAATCCCCCACATTTGAGAGACATGTATAAAAATGATACCATACCGTCTCTATAAAAGGGCAGGGCTATTTCAATCTACAATTACATTTACTTTGAGAGCTATCTTGAGAAACCAATTAAGACTTTTCAGAAAGTCTGAACTTATGCAATACGTACAGGAAAGGAAAGGTCTATTTTATACCCCAAAGGAAGATCTTTCTTGGACCCTTCTTGTCATGAGGTGTAGTTAGGAACTGCAAATAAGAAACAACTACTATTGTTCTCTCCCCCACCCCGCCCCCATAGATGGAAGAGAGAAAATGTTATTTAAAGTCTGAAACAGAGAAACAGGGAAGAAAGTGAATGTAAATCTGCTTGGAATGCAGTCATAGGAACACTCACCCCTCCCTACAGGCCATACTTGCTACAGATCACACTTTCTACTCTGGAGCACAGGTCATACTTGCTACTGTTCATGACAGAGTCAGTATCCTTTCACAACAGTAAGATCCCCTGTGTACTTAAATGTCATAAGGGTATTCATCTACGGCACAGTAAAGAATAAATGGGAAAGCAGGAGGACATATGGAAACATCCTAATGTCCACATAATACAAGAACTCAGTTTCTTTACAAACTGTAATCCATGTTAGAGTGAAAGTCTAGCACTGTGGTTCAGGAGCTGACTAGACCTCAGAAAATCTGGGTTCTCTCCCTGGTTCTGCCACAGGCTGTCTTTGTGACCTAGGAGAAGTCACTGGGGGTAAAACTTTATAAAGTACCTACATCCTGTTTTTGAAAGTGACTTTGGGTACATCTAATGTTATGACAGCAGGCTGTAGCCAGGATGTCCTTGGGCATGCCCAACCCATCTTCTCTCTGTGACGCACTCCAAACCTGGAAATAGGACTGTAAGGATGCTTGGGGTTGTCCCCAGCAGCCTCTCTCAAGTGCATGACAGACCAAGCTCTCAAAATGACCACAGAAGGACATCCTTGGGCATTTTCACTATCATATTTCCAGGCAAGGAGCATGCATGTGAAAGTGAATATCCAGGCCTGCTAAGATCAATGCAGCAGGGCTACACCAGACCTAAAAGCAATATAGCCATGTGGGTGCGGCACTACACTCACTCTAGTGAATTTATCAGATTAGGCTCAGTACTGCACTAATGTGGTCTGACTGCTTCCAGTTTCAGAGCCAGTGTTCTGGAGCCAATTCCAATCACTTAGTGCTAGGTATTTCCATATGGTGTTGATGCTGCCTTCCACTGTATAAGCTTAATGTAAGTGCCTAAGTCTCTTTTGAAAATGGGAAAATCATTTAGGTACTTCTGAATATTTTTTGTCTTCAAGCTCTCTGTGCCACAGTTCCCTAACTGAATAACATCTTATGAGGATACATTCAGAAGGTACCAGGGATAAAAAGAAGGTACCAAGTAACATGGGGCCTCTGCAGGACATGCTTGGTAATCAGGTGGTAGCACCAGACAACAAAGCTAATCTCTTTAACAGACTGTTTTCTTCCATTTTTCTGAGCAGGAACAGGGACATCCCCCACCCTGGGATTCTGGATGGACCCAGGGGAGGCGCAGCCAGTCCCCGGGTCAGTGCGGACCTAGTCAGAGAACTTCTGGAGGGACTAGATGTGTTCAAATCAGCAGGTCCTGACGATCTCCACCCTAGAGTGCTGAGGGAATTGGCAGAGGTCATTGTAGGACCCCTGGCACAGCTTTACGAGCACTCATAGTGCTCTGGTGGGGTGCCAGAGGACTAGAAAAGGGCCAATGTGGTCCCCATTTTCAAAAAAGGAAGGAAAGAGGACCCAGGAAACTGTAGGCCCATTAGTCATACTTTGGTCCTGGGGAAGCGCTTTGAGAAAATTATCCAGGAGCACATCTACAAGGGACCAGCAGGGGAGTTTATGTTGACAGCAGGGGGCAATCAACATGGGTTCATTAGAGGCAGGTCCTGTCAGACCAACCTGGTTGCCTTCTACGACCAGGACACAAAAGCCTTGTATGCAGGTGTCGTGGTGGACGTAGTCTTTCTGGACTTTAGGAAGGCCTTTGACACTGTCTCTCACACCATCCTCATGAAAAAATTGGGTGACTACACAGTCAGATGGGTAGCAAATTGGCTTGAGGGCTGCACCCAGAGAGTGGTGGTGGATGGGTCATTTTTGACCTGGAGGGATGTGGGCAAGTGGGGTTCCCCAGGACTCGGTCTTTGGGTCTGAACTGTTCAATATCTTCATTGGCAACTTGGACTAGGGGCTGAAAAGTTTGTTCAAGTTTGCAGATGACACTAAGATATGGGGAGAAGTGAGCATGCTAGAAGAGAGGGACAGGCTACAACTAGATCTGGACAGGTTACAGAGGTGGGCAGATGAGAATAGGATGGGTTTCAATATAGACAAGTGCAAGGTACTGCACCTGGACAGGAAGAACCAGCAGCATACCTACAGGCTGGGGAACTCCCTTCTCATCAGTGCAGAGGCAGAAAAGAATCTTGGAGTCACTATTGATTCCAAGCTGAACATGGGCTGCCAATGTGGGGACGCAGTCATGAAGGCTATCTATGATACATCACGAGCAGGTCCAGGGTGGTGATCCTCTACCTCTATGTGACATTGGTCAGACCACAGTTGGAGTACTGCATCCAGTTCTGGGCACTGTACTTCAGGAGGAATGTGGATAGCTTCGAGAGGGTCCAGAGGAGGGCCACTTGCATGATCAGGGGGCAGCAGGGTAGGCCCCATGAGGACAGGCTACGGGACCTGAACCTGTTCAGCCTCCACAAAAGAAGGCTGAGAGGGGATCTGGTGGCCGCCTACAAACTTGGCAAAGGGGACTAGCAGGCAACGGGAGAGTCCCTGTTCCTCCAAGCACTACCAGAAGTAACAAGGAATAATGGCCATAAGTGGACTGAGAGTAGATTCAGGCTAGATATCAGGAGGCACTACTTCACAGTCAGGGCAGCTGGGAGCTGGGACCAATTTCCAAGGGAAGTGGTACTTGCCCCCTACCCTGGGGGTCTTCAGAAGGAGGCTGGACAATCACCTAGCCGGGGTTGTTTGACCCCAGCATCCTTTCCTGCCCATGGCAGGGGGTCAGACTTGATGATCTGCTTAGGTCCCTACCTACTATGAAACTATGTTTGTGAGGTGCTCAGACACTCCGGCTCAGTGCAGACATATAGGGGCACTAGGGGGAGGTTACATTGCTTTAAAAATGGCCACCTGATCTAAGGTAAGTTGGGATTGGAGGGGGGTGCTAGCAGGGGGCCTTAGGCATATAGTGGGAGGCAAGCAGACTCAGGGGGAGCATCAGGGTTCTGCAGGGGGAGTCAGGAGGTAAGCAAGATCTGTGAAGTGTATATCGATCCAGGTCTATCTTAGATGACGTTCCACCATTTTTAGACCAGTCTATGTGCATGGATCTTCTGTACTATTACAGCTTTAGATTGATTTCCAATCACTGAGACTGGGCCTAAGTGTAAGAACCACATCTGGATGAACTACGACCGGGTGGCCATTTTTAATGTGCTCTAACCTCCCCCTAACCTCACTGAACGTCTGCACTTAGGCTTTAATGCTAGGGGCCATATACAGAACTTTATGGGCAAATATTACATTCAGCCTTCAGGATTTCAGTCCAAAACAGCACATTAAATTTTCTCTCATTTGTAAAGTAATGTGTAACAACAGAAGGGAGATTTCTGATGAACTCCTATTAACAACAGAAGGGAGATTTCTGAATGGCAATTTCTTTTTCCTCCATTGAAACGATTAACTAAGAAAATGTGCTGCAAACAATGGGCAGTGTTATACACACTGGCCATGCCATTCCAAGTAGAAAATAGTAAGGCAACAGAGATAAGTATTAGCAGAAAATTCTTGAAAATGTCTTGTTTCAGTTGTATGTAAGCCATCTATTCTTTCCAAGTCTTTTGTATTCTACAGTTTGCACCTGGGAAGCAAAACTTTATTTACAAAGGAAATGAGAAGTTACATAAATAATGACTAGTAGATTAAAAATAACACTGTAAAAATGGAACAGGGAAACACTAAAGATCTATTTGTTAGTACTTTCTGGCTGTGTGTACGTCAACTATCACTTGGCAACAACTTGGCAAATAACCGGTGCGCAGTGCACTACAAAACAATCCAATTAATGCAACTATAAATTCATTTCAACTGCTGCTTGGTAAAAAAACCAAAAATTATTATTTTCATTTTGAGGTGGTCCTTCTTTTTTTCCCATTCTATTTTTCACTAAAAATATTATAATTTCTCATCAGCCAGATTTCTGTGTTAAAACACTTTCCTTAACATTTTCAAATATAAGCATTCAGTGGCCACAAGTGATCTGGGTTGCTAAGTGAGAACTCCTTTTACATTTGTACAACTGCTGCCCACTCAAGGAACCTTCTGCTTTACAACAGCAACAACTATTACAGGTTTCTTGTCAATCTCACTGTTCTAAATGCCTTTAAAATTCCATCTGTCTTATGTTCTGTATTGCTTTAGGCTATTTTTCAGATTTTATTACAAGCAAGATATTAGAAGCCTGATCCAAAGCCCATTAAAGTCAATAGAAGTTTTTTCCCCACTAACTCCAGTGGGCTGTAGAGAAGGTCCTAAAAGGGTTACTCATGTTGTTCTATGTCAGATTAATCAAAACTTTCCTTGGACTATACCAGTCAATTGTGATTTGTATTTGCACACTTGAGCAATGAAAGCAAAGGAGCTAGGGTGATATCTGTTCTGCAAGGGAACACAATGAAAGAGCCTAAAGCGTTTCTGCAATTTGTTCGTGCTTTCATTTGAATCTAGATTGGAGAGAGCTGATGAGGGAAAAACTGAGCAAAATCAATCTTTTGGAAAATGCAGGCTCTTAAAGTATAGTTCTATTCATAAAATAAAATTCCTGCAAGGCACGTCAGTTGATTGGTTTTTAATAGAGTGCAGACTTTAATCCAGTTAAAAACTAAGTCACACCTAAATCAACTTAGAATTCCCTCAAGCTGATATAAGGGAAGGAATATATCACAAAGTGGCCTGCTTGTTATTGCTTTCATAATAAAGTTACTGCAGTATATTACAGATATTGCTATGGGACACACATGTACAGGGTGCATAAAAAGATGGTACTAGTATACACCTTATTGTTAGCATTACTAATGAGTGTACCTACAGGACTGTTCCAGAAACCATTATTCCACAACATTCAGGATGCACATTTTTGTGTTCTCCCCTCATTTATCTAGTTACGCTGTAATTTATTAGCAGACAGTCCTAGTACAAACCTTTTGGTATCTTTACACGATAAAGTTATCAAAAATACCCTTAAATAAATGCTTGAAAAAATATCTCAGCTTTGTGGCATGGGTAAATAAACTCAGACTGTGGTGGATTATTAGGCAATGGAGGGATAAGTATCACAGACAAATGCTTCTCTCAGCTGACTGCCTTTCTCCAAAGACTAAGCTTGGCAACAGAAGCACCTACCCTTTACCTCAATAATAGGGATAGCATAGATGTGTTGTTATGAGCCTAAACCCAAATGATAGGGGGGTTCATAGAAAAAGGCCAACACTTAGAAATGCACTCAAAAGCAGCTTAAAATGACCAGAACAGTGTGTTAAGTTGAGCTTACACTGATGAGCAGATAAGCTAAGTGAGCTGAAGACTCCCAGTTTTGTCCAGGAAAGCACTGATGACTTCCGTTGTGGTCTAACCTAGAGGTGACAAAAGCACAGATGCTTCTAGAGAAAAGTAATCTATTCTACTGAGCACAGGCCACAGCTCTCCAGAGTCATCAGACTACACACCAGTTAGCTGTAATGAGAATCTCGAAACTTCATTGATTTTTTTTTTTTTGAAGAGCTTAACACAAGTCACTTGTGGGTTGGTGTGGCACTGCCATAGACTAGCTAAATTGTGAAAATGCTGATTTTGCATAGCCACAAAGGCTTTGCCTTTAAAAAAGAAGCATATATGCCATTTTCCCCCTTTTCTCATTGTACACCAAGCTCCATTTTTATCCAAAATGAACAGCATAGTTTAGATTCTATTTGATAGGAAATAACAACAACAGCAACAACGTAATGCGTTAGGACTATTTACATTTTCAAAGCCCTGCAGGAACTTTATCTAAGCAGCCTTAACAACACCCAATGACTTTCTATTAGTGTGTATAGCGCATAAATATAATTTATGTCCAGTGATAGAGAAGAGGCTACTTCCTTGGGGCCACTTTGCTCTGGTGCTGTCTATTTGCTTTCAGGTCAACAGCACAGTTGTATATTCTGTGCTTCCAAATGTAATTTATCATCCAAACTATGTTGGTAGACAAAATGGTTTCAGTTGAGTATGTTCATGAGTTTACAGTCAGAACCTGCTGCTAAGTTGCCAGATCTTTTGTCAGACCAATTATATAACATGCTGTGCATTTGCTGGGTTTTTTGCTTTTGCGGGGGTGCTCCCTGAGATAAAATATGAGAGAATTTCTTTAAACATAGAAGTCTAGGAGGGAGGGTAGAATTGACAGGTGAATATTAAATGCCTGAAAGGAATGCTGCCCTCTCTCTTCCCTTATAGTACATTCATTGTTGATAGAGGCTGTCTTTCCTTTGTTCATGTTCATTGTGGAGGGAAATGCACTAGTTATTTACTGGTGAAAATGAGATGGCTGTAACAAGCGGTGGAAGACAGTGTTGTTTTTCATTTTGCATTGATGCCCCTCTACAGAGGCATGCATTTCTCACATTAATCTTCTCAAAGCCTTTATTGTCCTGGCTTCCTGTTACAAATCAAGCTAGTGATGGCAGCCCCATGAAATCCCATTAGAATACTGAGAGCAGTGTATTACAGTACCAGGCAATAGAATAAATGCAAAACAATAAGTATAATAGGGAATGTATTAACCCAAAATGAAACAGAGGCACTGTACTGCATGCCAATACCATGAAGGTGCCTTTTCTGCAGTTTGAAAACAAACAGATGGAGCAACTGCAATTCAGCTTTATAATCAAGTAAAAGTGGAGGAGTTCAAACCAAAAAAACTCAGATAAACAATAAGAATGAAATGCTCAGGTGCTACTGCCTGTCTCCCTGACTGTTCACAGAGTCTAATTTGAATTTCCCAGAAAAGAGATTATCTTGCGGGCATAAAAAGCTTTCTACATTGGATTTGAGGATCTGCAGATACAAATTGGAACCTACAAACACATCAGTTCATTTGGAGATGCCTTCTTTTTTCTGTAGTATCAGCTGCAGCATATGATGATGATCATTCACTTTCAGGAGACAGGCTATCTTTAAAAGCAGCAGGGTTGATTTTTAGTGTCAGCTCTTGAAGGCTAGAGTGCAAGGGAACTTGCAAGTTAGTAGCTAGACAGTCCAGTGGCCAGAGTTGATATGGGTGAATGGAAAGACAGCTGGGTCATCACCATATGCCAACATAGCAGTTATGCTGACAGGTTCCCAGGGGAGGGTCTGTATATGTCCTCTCTACTGGTGGTCTTAATGGTATTGCAATAAAAGCATATAAATAGGCAACTTCAAGTCATGTGTGGGAAAGAGTGTAATTTTGTACAAACAACGAGTTGCGATTCAATTAAAAGGCCCCCTAAAAAAGAATTAATACTTACCCTTCCCTGGAAAGAGCAGAGTTTTATAAAGACCACTGTTTGAGCCCGGCCAAAATTATAGATTCCCAGGGGCACTCAAATATGTATGTAAGCGTATGGTGAGAAATCAGCTTGCATACATCCAGAAGAACAGGAATTATCGACCAGAAATTTTTTTAAAAGAGATGTTAGTCATTTTAAAAGAGCAAATCAGTGTGATCTTCTCATGCCGTTATTTCTTATGACAAGCCAGTTCCAAAACGAAGCAAGCACACTGTAGTTCTAAGAATGGAAATTGGCATTTAAAAACATACAAACATCACGTTTTCTGTTTTGGCAACTCAGTGCAGCATTTGAACACTTGCCGTGTTATCCTTCTGATATGGTTTTGTTCCAAGCTGGGTCCTGACTCTGCAAGCTGATCCAATAAGAAGCCAGTGAGGCCCTGTGTGTGCTCAGGGTTCTGCCTAAACAGATCAGCTTGCAAGATCAGCATTAGGGCTGCAATCCATCCTAATAAAAACAAGTCTCAAAAGGTTTATACTGTTGGGATAAGCACCCAAGTGTTCAGTTGTTTTTCTAAATTCAGCTCATCCATGTTGTTTGGAAATGGGTATTGTGTTAATATTTATTGTTTTATTCTATTGCAATTTCCTTTGGAAAATGAAAAGTTATCGAATATAATTGCACTGAAATGTATTGTTATTAATAATTATTATTAGATTAATTAATAATAATTATTACATTTCTATCTCATGAAGACAGGTATTTCTATGAATTTCACATCCTTTCTCGCTCTAAAAAGATTTTTAAAAAAAGACTTGGGACTTTGTTATTAGCCACAGACCACAGTCAGTAATTCAGCAGTGTTTAAAAAATAACGCAAAAATTTGGAAAAAGATTTTAAATAAATAGTTTGAAGTTTGGAAAAGGTTCTATTCAGATTTAGTTTAAACTCACACCAAATATTTACTTTAGGTAGGGTGGGAGCAGGGGGAGAGAGAGAGTTTCTTATTCAGAATCTGCAGAAGCAGGAAAGCAAAAATACATATGGCAGTGGTCAAAAGCCTGATTCAGATTGGTAAACTAGCTGCTTACACAGGACTTGGGACCTAAAGCCCAATAGTATCTAAATCAATCTCACTCTAACAGCTATAAAACCCCCATGAGTGCTTACATTTATTTGATACCTCCAAAGCATGGCAGCAATGTCACATGAAAAACATGGCCAGTAGCAGTACCCACCTCTTTAATATTAAAGTTGGAGTAGGAGTTGAGGTTCATACCACTGCCACTGATCCCCCACCTCCAACTTTCCAAACTTGTGGGGAGCCTCTGGGGCTGAGTGACACAGCTCCATGGGTCAGATCCAGCCCCTGAGCTGTATTTTGGCCACTCCTGAGTTAAAGCATTTGTCCAGGAATTGGAAGACCTGGATTCCAGACTTTCAGCAGCCTGCGGGACTCAAGCCCACATCTCTCACAAAACTGTCCCACCCACCAGGCTATGGAAATATCTGGGTGAATACCCCCTCCAGAAACCTAAATGGAGGTGCTTATGAAGAAAGCTAAAATATATCTGCAATAATTTTGGTAGGGCTGCGCCTCCAGGATTTCAAAGAGAATATTAGCTAGACCTCTTTGACATGAAAGTAAGTACCTCTACCATATCAACTTCATCAAGATAAATACATTGTCCTAGCAAAGTAGTGGTTGTAAACTTTTTCAGTGTTTATCAAGCTTGTCATGTGTGCATCAGGGGACCCTACTTAAAATCTTACAAACTTCCTAGATGAGTTTTACAACCCTACTTCCCATGGAGCTTCACTAGTTCAGCAGCATACATGCTCCTTATAGTTCAAGAGCAGACAATGAAAGTGAAGTTTATGTCACCATGTTCAGCTTAAAGATGCTTTTAAGATTCTCCAGAGATAGCAAACTAGAGGCAACATCTTTACTATCATCATTCTTCTCCTCCAAATTTCTACAGTATTCTTCTTTCAAAACAATATTAAGTTTGGAGACCCATGTTATATCATAAAAGTATAAATATTGCAAGAGGTAATATGATAGCATATAATGGCTTGTAAGTTTAGATGACCAGAATACTATAGTATTATAACTATTAGTATTATAAGAGAACTTGCATCAGTATGATAAGATATTGAAAAGAATCTCAAAAATTATATAGTCTAACCCAGGAATTATTAGCGTTATTATTGTTGTGTTTTATTTTTGTACATATAACATTTTACAGATTTAAAAGGGCCAAATGGCTATTCTTGTACCTATAAAAGGCAATGGTGACACTTTAACTAATGTTATCTACAGTTCATTCAAATTAACACACTTTGAAAATTCTTCTTACAACTACATTTAAGTTACTTCTGTTTATACAGTGCTATGTACCAGGAGTTCTTCTATGCCTTAACACACTCATGTCCCAGCTTTCTAAATTGATATAGTCATGATAGTTACACTATGAGATTTTGAATGATCATTTAAACATGGTAAAAATGAGACAAAATATGTTTTGGACCTATGACAGGGAGCCAGAGGCTCCTTTCACTTTAAAGGGAAAGTGCAGCAGGCTAACTAAGCTGGTTGTGCAGGACTACAGCAGAGGGGAGGTTGGCCACTCAAAGAAAAAACACCTGTGGGTGGCTTAGGATCCACTTGGTCAGAAGGGGTGTGCTTAGAGGCATATAAACCTAGTATTTGGAGCAAAGGGCACAGTCTAGCCCACATACTGCAAGGGAGTAGATCTCCTGGGAGACACAGGGGCTGCAGGAGACACCCTGGCAGGCACCCAAACCACCCATGAGAACTGCAAATTGAGAGCCTGAAGGGAGGTATGGCTTGCAGGATGACATTGACCCAAGTGAGGGTGACTTTGAGTTTGGAAGTGGGTGCTTGTGTTCGTGCTGCAAGTTATATCCCAGAGGACCAGATTGTGGCTATGAATTGTGGTGTGGAGGCTACAGAAGAGTGCCTGAAGCCCAGCCTGGGGTCAGAGACCCAGAGGACTGAGGGATTGTGTAGCTAAGGCAGCCTGACCTCAGGTTGAGGCCCCAAAAGGTAGCCCAGGCTTGGGCCAGGGGCCCAGAGCACACAAGTGCAAGGTGGGGTGGGGTCCAGGAACCAAGGTCTGGGGCAGTGGACCTAGGTTGAGGGGCACAACCAGAATAAACAGTCCAACAGAGAAAACAGGGAAAACAGAGATCATGAATACCACCTATAAAGAGGCTGGTCCCCGAAGGCACTAACAGATCTGAATAGGTCACAGTTTCTTGCCCTCAGAAGCAAGACTGAAACCAACTCCTTGAGGACTTGAGTCTCACTTTGGGACCCTGGGCAATTCCCTATACTCTATAAAAAACATCAAGGTGTGGCAGAAAAAGTAAAAAAGGAGGGTACCCCAAGGAGTCAGCATGGGGCAGCGTCTGCATGACCACCAGGGGGATCACAGCTACCCCTCTGGGCCTTGGTCCTGCTACAGGACCCAAGTTTGAGATGTTTATTTATTTTGGCTATTAAGGGGAGTTCATATTACTCAATATAAGCAATCAAAAACCCTTTAACATTTCAAAGTATGCATGGAACTTTGAAAAAAAGTATGAATATATAATATTTCTCAGTCCTTAATACAATAAAATCATTAACAAATATTTTAATAAAACACATCTGTCTCTAAATCTCTACACAGAAACCTTATTACAAGAGTAATCCACACTATAATACTCCTTCTATGTGCTAAAGGCAAAAGGGATGAACATTTTCTAAAAGATGTGTCTGAGCATAACTTATATTGAGGGCTAGCATGTAAAGTGTCATGACTGATGGACTGAGCTTCATTTATAGCTAACCTGAATAAGTTTTGTAACAATTAACACACGACTACCAGGAAAAATGGATGTGATATTTCAAACTATCCTTTGGCCTATTTCAGTGGGGACCAAACATTTTGGCAGCTCCATACCTTCCCCAAGTGCCACTCTGATTCCCCTGCCCAATCTACTACTCTGTTTCCTGCCTTACCTAATGTTGCACTGCCTATCCCCTCCTCCGTGTGCTCTTTGCCATGCACAGAGCCTGCCACAGGTTGGCCAATCAAGCCAAGGAAGATTTGTTCTTTCTTTCTGTCTTCCTTTCTGTCTTCCTTTCTTTCTGTCTTTCTTTTAAAGAAAACAAAAGAACTAGCCTGGGAGTTATACTATTCACTGTAGAATAGTAGTGCTCAATCTCTAGCCTGTGGGCCAAATCCTACAGGGCCATGTCATCTGGCCCACGGGACAGAAATTTGGCAACAGGGAAGTGGTGGTAGCTGTGCAGCTGTGAAAGCCATGGGCAATTCTACCATTGCTCCCATGCTGCCAAATTTCTAGGCCTAGGGGGAGCCCTGTGGGCCAGATGACATGGCCTTCCATGCCAGATTGCACCGGTACACACATGCTGCTTCACAGCCAGATCTGAAGAACAGCCTGCCACTTGCAGACTGACCCCACACACCAACCCCATCCTGAATCTGGCTCACAGACCCATCCCATCTGTGGGATCCCACCCACAGACCAATACCATTGACTGATAGAGCCCAAAGGTTCAGCAACACTGCTAAAAAAAATGAACAATTGAGAAAAATGTAAAGTTTAGTTAATGTTTTTACTGTTTGGGGTGTTTACAGGGTTTCTGCTTTCAGCCAAAACCAAATCTGAAAATATCACACTGGAAAAAAAGACGTCATGCCTCCTGAGTGTTATAGCACTGTTTCTTAAGGAATCTTTGCATAAATAAGCAAAACTTAATGTTACATTTAACTTCTGTGTAACCTATGGTTGATTCATCGCTATTTTATGACCTATCAAGACTGCATAACCCAATTGACCACTTCTCTATGGTTTCACAATCGTTTAACATTGCTGTAGTCCCAGTGGTGGTTGCATCTGACTTGCACAGGTTTAACTGAGATTACGAACAGTCCACAAAGTATCTTCTGTTTGGAGCCAATCTTTTCCTCTATCATGAAGATTTCTTTGCAAAGATTCCCTGCATCGCCACGCCAAGGAATGATTTTTGACCACATTCACAGAAAAGTCATAAAATCCATGGCCTGACAGATCTTCATGGATCTCAGAAAAACTAGGAGATCTACCAATCTTTGTGAAGGCCCTGGACCCCGACAACAGCCTACCATGACCTTCTGGTTCTCTGGTAGCATAACATCAGATAGCTCTTTTATCCCTAAAAACCATAATGAGTCTCCTCATAAAGGCTGTTACAGCCTAATACGATCTTCTCTGAGGGCTGGAAAACATTTTGTTCACCTCTCCTCTAGTCTGTTTATCTCTTTCCCAGCCTTGTCCTGTCTAGTAGTGTTACACTTCCCACACATTGACTCCTGACCCACAGTGAGTCATCAACAGCCTCCAGAATGGGAAAGAAGGTGCATCAGAGGTGACTCACTTCCCCATTCATGTAGGCAGGGAAAGACCCTCAAATGAAAAGCCTCCTTCTTATTTCATGGATCTCAGACCCTGATTTGTAAATGAATTATGATTTCTAAGATACCTAAGTGTTTTGGATGAAGATTCTAAGTAATTAAAAAAAATGTGCAGCATATGAATAAAATGTATAACGCTGTTAATTTTACTAGGCAGCCCCTTGATAAATGAGGCTAGGTGCAGTATTTCTTTCTTTACACAATGGCTAAAGAAAAAATAGAAGAAAAATGTGGGATTTTCTTTTGTAGCTGAATCCTATTCAACTTTCTTCTGACTGAGCTAGAAAGAGCGTCAGAAAGGTAGTGAACACCCTATTCTCAATCAGAATGAAATATTTTGCTTCTGAGCAAAATAGATGAAAGTAGAAAGGACTGTTAAACACAGAATATCTCAGATGTCTATCAATTCCCTGTCTTAAGTAAAGCAGCATTTAAGGACTGAAATTTATTGTCTTCATTGTGTAGTTGTCAGCAGCCTTTGTTGAGTCTTCAACCTGTTCATAAGTTTCTATTTTTGACTTCAGGAATATGTAGGAAATCAAAACTGTCCATTATGGCAAAACAAAATCTATTAATAGTTTTCAATATTTAAATCATTTAGGAATGTTGCTTTAGAAGCTTCAAATCCTTTTATTTTTAGAACTATTATTAATATTGCTCCTAATTTCAGCTGAGAAAAGCGTTACAAATAAGCCTGGGAGTATAATTATCGTTTTTGAATGTTTTTTTAATACTCCACATCTTTTCCTGAAAGCAAAATCAAATGATCTGTCCTTCTTTTAACCTAGAAGATTAGAATAATCTCTTAGGGTCCTACTGAGAGAGAATTTTACAAATACTGCATTAAACATATTGATATAAAACCTCACTCTGAGAACCTCCGCAATCTGCAAAGAGGCATTTTACCGTAGCTCAGCCTGGGGATTTTTTCCTCTCTTTATCCAACAGTGGTATCCTAGAAAATAATGAATACTTCAGTCAGAACTCCCACAGTTCCTTAAGAATACCACCAGGACTTTGCTGCTAATTGAAGAAATAGATAACATGTGTCTTCACTTCAGCAGCCTTTATTTATTTTATGGACATTTTTCATCAACTTTAAGAGATTTTCTTTTTGAAATGCTATGAAATTTAATGTTCCCCATCTGGAATGTTAATACCATGCATCAAGACAAGGAGGTAAGCAGAAAAAAAGCATCTTAAAAAAACATTTCTTTAACTCCTGAGTCGGTAGTACCAATTAGCTACATCAATTTCCATCTGTTTTAGCAGAGAAAGAGGTGAACAGCTGCATCCTTCAGGATGACAGTGTGACAGAGCCCACAAACACTTTCAAGCACTTGGTCATCCTTCCTCTTCACTCATGTTGCAGGTATCAGTCAGCTAGGTTTTGTATAGCTTTGGAGAGCCAATTAAAAAAAATCAAACACCATCATGTTTTTTTCCTTTGCAGCAAAATCCCTTTGCATATTTATTTGTTTAAATGGTTTTGGATTCTATTCTGTTTTCTGAGAGCTGGACTAAACAGCATACCATATGTATAGTAACTTGTGGGCTTTCCAGGCTTCCCAACAATAAGTTCACCAGAGTAATACTGCAAATTACAGAGCAATCGATGAATTTCTTTGGCACAGGCTAAATAGGCCATTAATTGGTAATATATATTGGGTTGTGTGGTTGTACTTAGCTAACTTCTTTACTTAAGGAAACACCTACCACTTAGGCATAGAGTCTCTGATTGCACTATGAAAAGCAACTGATTTTTCACATTTAAATGGAAATTTGCTTTTCTTGTGGGAAACAGAAATGTGGCTTTACTGGAGAGAGAAAAACCTCAAACAAGGCCAGATTGAGCTGAGCTCAGCAAATAAAAGTTCATAAGTGTATCTGAAACCTCTGAGTGTGCAAAACAGGAACCAGGTTTTCTTGCAGGATTTCTGACACATTTGTTTCTGGCTTTGGCTGAAAATATTGAGGGAACAGCCTTCCTCATGATATTTTGGCACTTATGATTTCAGGCCAAGGCATAAACTACATCTCTTTGTGAACATTTCCAAACCTTATGTTCCTCTTACATAAGATTGGTTCTAAGCCCCAGTTCAATTTGGATTGGTTCTTATTTCATCTGGATCAGTTTGACCATCATTAATTTAATAGCAAGGAAAAAGATCAAGAGATTAGAAAACATCAAACTCTTTATAGTGAATAAGATACATAATAAATGTCAAGCTTTTTTCTGTTTGTAAATTATTTAGATATTTTGCATTTACTATATTATCTACTACTCGTCATTGGTTTCCACTGTGGGGTTAGTCCCTTGGTTTCGTTTCCTTGAGTGCACAGGCAGAACTATAATAAACAGGGAGAGAGAGGCTGAGTACAGACTGTTCAAAAAGCACAAGGCAGAATTGATCCACCTTCACAGATTTCTTTAAGCTGTGGAGATTGGATCAAAAGCACACATAACCCACATTCACCTTGGCAGGGGGGAGGCAGGCAAATACCTGCAGTGGCCAAGCCAGAAGGTGGGGGGCACTCCCACATACCTCCCAGTATGCCAGACATTGATGAGGAGAGCCAAGCTGAGCCGTCTAGAACCATCCCTGATTGGCTTTCCAGGCACACACCCACAACCCCCTGCTATCACTGGAGAAGCTCCTCTGCACCAAGCCCTAGGCTTTGAGAGCTGGTCACCATGGCAGTCCTAGGAGGGGGCAGGAGGGGCTGAGGAGGGCTAATGAGGCCCCAGCCCCTCCCAGCTAGAGTCTGCACAGGATGCTCCCTGCAGTGGGAGCTTTCTCCCTTGCAGCCAGGCTGGGCGATCACCCCAGCACTGCCCCAGGCCTCCCATCTGGGGTCTGACAGGGCAGGTCTGGCACGGGGACAAGGCTGGGGCAACTGCCTAGCTGAGCTGCAGAAGAGAAAAAAACCCTGCCACAGGAGGCTCCTGGCACTGTGCGGATCCCAGCTGGGGCAGGCTAGGACAGAGAGGCTCTATGTCTCCCCCTGTCCCCACCCTCAGCTGAGAAACTGGGTCTGGTGTGGGTGCAGGGCTGAGGCAATGGCCTAGCTGGGCTGCAGAGAGAAAAGTCCCCACCAACTGTTCAGACCCCAGCTGGCAGAGCTGGGGTGGGGGTCTGTATTCCCCGTTGCTGCCCCACCCTCCATACCCCCAGCTAGCTGGGCTGGGGAGCAGAGGCTTTGCTGCCTCAGCTCTATGACAGCCTGGATGTAGGGCCACCCAGCTTGGCCGGAGCAGATGTGGTTTCTAGGATTTTCAATCCACAATCACAATAACAGGACTCTGCAGGGTTGCTCATCACTTCCTTTTTCTGCTTCCAGCTGCTTCTGGGATTTGTAGTCCACAGTCACAGCCAGCACTAAGTAAGCCAGTGAAGTGGGGAAGCTCCATACTTGGGGGAAGGTGAGTTTAAACCCTATCCCTGGCCTAGCTCAAGACTGCAACCAGGATTTGCTGGGGTCGGTGGCAATGAGCCAGCCCTGCTCTCTGAAGCAAACAGAACAGCCCAGCAAAGCATGCTGGGATGCTGGGGGACTCTGATTTAACTTGAACCAAGATGGGATCTGGGACAGAATTTTCATAAACCAGTTTGACCTAAATCAGTTAGGTCTGAGACTACATTCAACCAGGTTTATCTTAAACCTGTTTCAGCCATTGTGAAACTGGTTTATGTGCACTGAACTTCTGTTCTCTTACAGGCTTCAACCAGTTTCTGATCACTTAAACTGGTGTATGTGTAGCTTCTGTCCTGGCCACACTGATTAAGTCTGACACTATATCCATCCAGGTCTATGTTATTCTGGGTTCCACCATTTTGAAATCTGTCTATATGCACCATTCTGTTACAGGTTTAGACCAGTTTCCCATCAATTATATTAGTTTGCGTGTAATTTCTGTCCCTAGCCAGTGTCCAATTCAGTTACCTATTCATCAGCCAAAAGTGAGACTGGGAAAAGTTTCTATCTTTGGGAGATGTTCAGAGAGAATAAATAGGATTTTTCTCTGCTATTTTAACCCTTTCCTTTATAAGTCACTTGAGTGTGTTTTTACCTGACAAATTGCTACTAAAATTTAGGCTATTATAAATATTATTGGTTTGTATCACATTGAAAAGTAAATTTGTTCCCAGAACATTCACAAAAAATAATTGGTTATAACAAGTTCATGCACAATTCTAGCCGTGAAGTTTTCAGCAGGTTGCTGCTGGAGCAAGGGTTTTGCTCTGGGAAACTGTCTGGTCATATAGCAAAGATACAGGCTATCTCACTTAAACTTGCTAGTGCCAGGACTCTGGTCATATTTTTTTCCCTTATAATGTTCTGCGTCCTATATAGAGAAATAGTTCATGCATCTTGTCTAATCCCGACTTAATATATTCATCTTCATTTAGCTGTCTCTACCACCAATATCCACAGTTACTGTTGCAAAAAAAGCCAATAAATGCAGTATAAGTATCTCTGCTCTTTCAAAGCTGGGAAAAGTTTTAGAGTCTCACAATGTCTCTATGTTGGTCTGGGTCTTGTCAGAACATTTTAATATATCTGTTTTATTAAATTATTTAAATTACTTAGCAAATAAATATAATCAATAATAAACATAAATCCTGTTGTGCTAATTAAGGGTTGCTCAATACATGCCACTGCTGTTTGTCCCTGGGAAATGCCTGTCCATGCATGGTCTGGCTAATGGCACGTTGTCTGGGTGGGGTAGGGGAAGCTGAGGTCAGCACCTGGGCTGGTCTCAGGAGCCTTACCTGGGGTCCTGAGGGTATCCAAGGGCTGCAGCAGTGGCAATCTGGCAGCATGGAGCCTGGCTGGCAGCTGGTGTGTGGCTCTGCCTGGCTGGGCTCCAGTTTCCAGCAGTGCATGTTGCTGCCATGTCTACCACCCTGCTTTTTTAAGATGCAGGTTTTTTTGACACCAGGATCTCCTGGCGTCAGCCCCTCCCCCCCGCTGTGCAAATTGGCAACACAGCGAATGCCTGCATGTGCAGTACGTGGAGTATACTGTCACACGCTGCACATCTGCACTCATCTGGACATACCCTGTGTGTCTTTGCTAGTCATCATCATGCACAATAAACAAGTGATCAGAAAAGGGGAGAGAGAAATTTGTATCTCAGCTTTATGAATACCTGTAGACAGTCCTAACATGACTTACACCAGTGTAGCTTCATCCTCACAATCATAAATTTGTGCAGAGTGGGATGGTGATGTGATGCACACTTTGACTGGGAAAAGAGGACAGTTTGTCTTTCACTCTTTCTCCAGGTTTTGACTGATGTTGTTTTGCTCTTGACTGTAACAGTTATATTCATTTGGGTCTGTATGCACAAAGAATCTGCTAATAGGTCACTAGGAGTCCAAGTTTTTCACCCTAATTAGCTTATTTTGCATGTATTAGCAGCACAAATCAGCTGTTGTGGGTAATCACTTTGCATTACTATTCCCTTGAATATCTGCCCTCTGGTGCGGAATAGAGTAACAGAGCCTATCCAAATAGACTAATGGCATTAAAATAGTAGTTAAGTAAAACCTAGAAACATTTACCTTGCATATGTGTAATAACCTAAGAAGCATGATTTTATATCTGATGGACTCCTGCTTTATACAGTTTAATTTACTGTATGAGGTTTCAGTCACATGGCTGCTGATTTTTTTTCTGTTTAAAAATAAAGGTGGTTTTAGGAGGGTGAGCATGAGTTGATTACCGTGAGGTAACAGAGAAACAGGGTCTACTCAGAGGTGTAACTGGTGCTCCGTACAGTGGTGGCACAAGGTGCTGAGACTACAGTCAGAGGCTTCCTGCTACGATGGGTGATGTCACCTCCTTTTTTTGCCACCAACACATGTCCAGCAGCCTAAAAAACACTGTTTTTCAGCAGCAAACTTCTGACCGCTCCTATAAAATGCAATGCCCCTGTTGCTCTTTCCTCCATGCTGCAGGAGCCAGAGCCACTACAAGGAAAGTGCAGGGTGTGTGTTAGTTGGCAGGGGGAGGGAGGGTGCTTTGGGGGTGAAGGGAGGGTGAGGCATCTCCTTCACTCCATTCCAGCATGGCCCTTCAGGCAGCATCCAGCTCTTTCCCCACTTGCCCACCCATCATTATGCTACTAGATTTAACGCATGTCAGTTGCTCCGTGGTAATGGTTGGCATGTACACTCTCACCCTGTGGTGGGTAAAAGCCAAACAAATAGCTTATCCCTCAATGGAAACAGGCAAGCTAAGGTGGCTTTCATCTAGCACAAGGTAAGAGAGTGCACACAGATGAGTACTGTGGAATAGCAAAAGCATGACAAATGTATACCTCGCTATCTTCATATGTGTATAGGAGTATGAAATGGGTTTTTTATACAAATGTTCCTGGGAAAACACTTCTCAAATTCATGTTCACAAAATATAAAAATAAACCCAGAAATATGTAAAAATCTGTTAAAATAACATTTATTTTCTATGTCAAAGAATTCCTCTAAAATAGTTTTTCTGGCTATGATGCACACCCAAAAGAAGGAGTTTTTCCCCCTCTAATAAAATAGCATGGGATTAACTAAGGCTCTAATTCCACCAAAATTAAAAACGTGTATAAAACTTTGCAGAAACAAGTATTGCCATTAGGCCCATTTTGATATCCAAACCATCATGGTTTACAAAAGTAGCTGATTATAATGTAGTTCATAGTTTCATAGTTGGTAGGGTCGGAAGGCACCTGCGCAGACCATCAAGTCCGACCCCCTGCCATGGCAGGAAAGAGTGCTGGGGTCAAACGACCCCCAGCAAGGTGCTCATCTAGCTTCCTCTTAAAGACCCCCAGAGTAGGAGCCTGCACCACTTCGCTTGGAAGTTGGTTCCAGATCCTAGCCGCCCTGACCATGAAGAAGCACCTCCTGATGTCTAGTCTGAATCTACCCTCTGCCAGCTTGTGACCGTTATTTCTTGTCACTCCTGGTAGTGCACGGGGGAACAGGGACTCCCCCAATGCCTGCTGGTCCCCTTTGACTAGTTTGTAACAGGCCACTAGATCCCCCCTCAGCCTTCTCTTGTGGAGGCTGAACAGGTTCAGGTCCCTTAGC
>NW_017728950.1:44840180-44892700 GCF_001723895.1 Crocodylus porosus
GGTTGGCCTTCCTGACTGCTTCCCCACGCTGCCAGCCCATGTTCATATGGGCATCAATGATGACTCCAAGATCCTTTTCTGCCTCTGCACTGACGAGAAGGGCGTTCCCCAGCCTGTAGGTATGGTGCTGGTTCTTCCTCCCCAGGTGCGTCACCTTGCACTTGTCAGTGTTGAATCCCATCCTGTTCTCATCCACCCACCCCTGTAACCTGTCTAGGTCCAATTGCAGCCTATTTCTCACTTCTAACATGCCCACTTCTCCCCACATCTTAGTTCAAGCCTCATGTTACCACCAATTTCTCACTATATACTCTCTATGGTTCCCCTCTATTAAGAATAGTTTTAACCAACCACTTTCACGTTAGTAAATATTAGAATTAAGGTTGCCTTGCACACAGAGGCTTGGTTTTACCTTTTTGAGGGCTCTGTGCAAAGGTTCAATTTTGTGTCCCTGCTCTTTACTCAATAATGATACTAACACATAATCATGGGTGACTGGTGCCACCTTAGTCGGGGGGAGCACAAGCCCCCACAGCAACCAGTCAGGGTCCACCTGTGACCAGTCACACACACCTGGAAGTGGCCACTTCATCCAGTGCCAGAAGCAGAAGCAGCAGCTTCATCCGGCGATCCCAGTCCCCAGCTGGCACTCCCACTCCCTGGCCTGTCACCTAAGTGGGGAGTCCAGCCTGACAGGGGGGACGCATCAGAGCTCTCAGGGGGTGCATGTGCACCCCCATGCACCCCGTATACATCGCCACTGAACATAATCATAAGGCAGTGGGAATCCCTGAGCAATTCAGGACCCTGTCTACTGCACAGTTTGCACAGCTTTCACTGCTGTAAACCAGGTTGATTGTCTGTCCCATAATCACATACAATTTTTTTCCACAAAAATCCCTGCCTCATTCAGTGCTCAGGATGGATAGGCAGCTAAGCAATATTTTTCTTTATACTTGTCACTGAAATTTTAGCTCCACACATTATGTACTGACATTATCCCTCTCTGCAATGAATACAGAGTTACTAATTTCTGCATAGATTTTTCCATGGTGCCTTCATGTCGTTCTTTACAAATATTAATGAAGTTATCTCTGGAACACTCCAATAAGTGAAGGTGGGATTATTGTCTTTTTTTATATATACAAAACAAATCCATAAAGATTAAAACCAGAATTACCAGGAGTGGCAGCTAAGTTTTGGCTCCATAATGTAAGGAACCCAGTGCATGTTTTTGAAATTCAGAATTTTGCAGTACTTCATGGTTCTTTGTAGAATTGTGAGGGCTCAGTATTTTTGCAAATAAGTTTTCAGTTGTACCATGCTGGGCCCTCAGAAAATGAGGGGAACTCATGAGTGGTTGCCAGCATTGTGTGGATACCTTTAAGACTGTTCTGTATGAGTTGTAACATTTGCCCAGGAATGGAAGGAGGGAACTGGAGGGAGCAGCACATCAGCAGACTAAGGCTTTCTGAATAAATAAGCTGTCTCATTCTATAAGTTTAACTCCTTGTTTTTTTGAGAACAACACATGGTCTGAGGAGTGGGATACAAAGAAAGATAGCAAAATGGAGCATCTCAGAATTCAAGAGGAGTCAAATAGCAATGCAGCAGAAAACTGGAAGAAATTTAAGCACAGCTTCACCATATACATGACAGCCACTGGAGCTACAGAGAAGGAAGATCCTTCCCTCAAGGTAGCTGTTTTTTAAACATAGCAGTCTCTGAAGCTCCATCTCTTTATAATAGCCTACAACTGTCAGAAGCAGGACAGAAAAGCTATGGCATGGTAAAAAAAAGTTTGAGGAATATTGTATACCTAAACAAAATGAAACCTTTGAACCATATAATTTCCACATGAGACAGCAGAAAGAATGTGAGACAATAGAGGAGTTTGTCAAAGACCTCAGACTGCTGAACCAGACATGCAACTCTGGAGAACTAAGAGTCCATAATCAGAAACCAACTAGTATTAGGTATAAGGGATACAAGGAAAAGACTGCTAAAGGATCCTGAGCTTAATTTGGAAAAGACAGTTAGACTGTGTCAAGCAGCTGAGATAACAAATGCCAGGCTGCAGAAGCTGAAGGAAAAAACAGAATAAACTGAACTAGACAGGATTACAAGACTGCAAAAACCTAAGGCAACACACAAATAATATAGAGGACCTCACTGTTAAGCAGACAAGCAGAGGCCAAAGAGAACTGCTTGAAGAAACAATGGCCAGTTGCAGATGCTGTGGGGGTTACCCCAAACCCATGCAATGCCCTGCATTTGGTAAGCACTGCAACAAACACAAAAGATTCAACCACTTTGCAAGAGTTTGCAGAAAGGAGCAGGGTATACTGCACAAGAAACAGCAGGTGCATTCTCTATGCAATGAGGAAGAGGAAGAATTCCTCATTGGCACAAAGCAAGAAGTTCATTCTTCTGAGAACAGGACACCAATGGACTAATGATAACTTTCAAATTAGATAAAAAGGCACAGGTAATACCAGAATAGATTATTCAAAAATGAAAACAAAACCTGTGTACTGTGAGAATAAGAAAGTGAAATTTAGAGCATATAATGGCAACTTGATTGCAACCAAGGGTGTTTGCACACTGCATGTTAGACACGATGGTTACATAGTAAAAGTTCAGTTTGTAACAGTCCCAGGAAAGCTAGTGCCAACTATTGGGTTGCAAAGATGTAAAACTCTAGGTCAGATTAAGAGAATGGATGGTATTGAGGGACTAGAAAGCAAGAACATAAAAGAAGAGTTTTATGATGTGTTTCAAGGCATAGGGAAACTGTCATCTGAGTACAAGACAGAATTAATATACTATACATGGTCAAAGAAATGTTTCCCTTAAACTAAGGGAGAAACTGAAAAAGGAATTAGATAAGTTGGTTAACATGGACCTAATAGAAAAAGTAGAGCAACCAGCTGCTTGGGTTCATTCACTGGTGATAAAATGAAAAAATGATGGATCCTTGAGACTGTGTCTGGTTCCTAAGCAGCTACATTAAAAGGGAGCATTTTCCCACTCCCACCAGGGAAGAAGTTTTTAGTAGCATGGCAAAAGCTAAATATTACTCCACTTTGGATGTCTCTTCTGGGTTTTGGAATGTTCCCTAGAAAAGAATAGCATTAGATTAAGTACCTTTAATACACCCTTTGGAAGGTATTGATTTCATAGGCTTCCTTTTGGACTATGTTCTGCATCTGAAGTATTTCACAGGAAGGTACAACAAGTTTTCAAAGGTCTTCATAGAACTATGGTTTATATTGTTGATGTATTAGTTTGAGGAAATACTGTGAAAGAACATGACTTGAGTCTAAGAAAAACACTAGAAAGAGCTCACAGAGCAGGTTTGAAACTGAACAAACAAAAATACAAATTCAGGGTCAATGAAATAACCTATCTAGGAGAAAAGCTCTCAAAGAAAGGTAGGCAAATTGATCCGGCAAGGCTTAAAGCCATTACAAACATGCCTCCCCCAATAGATAAGGAAGGAGTGCAGAGATTACTGGGAATTATTAATTTTGTTGGGAAATATCAACATAACTTAACAGAGCAGACCAAACACCTTAGATCACTCCTACAAAAGAATGTTCAGTGGATACGGGAACATGAACAGGAAGCTAAATTTAAAAACTTGAAGGAAAAAATAATGAAATCGCTAGTATTAAAATACGATGACCCTAAAGGACCCATTAAATTGTCAACAGATGCTTCTAAAAGCAGCTTTGCTTCAAAAACACAGGGATAGCTGTAGACAAGTAGCATATGCATCTAGTGCACTTCTAAGTCAGATTGTCTATATGCATAAACTGAGAAAGAAAGTTTAGCTCTGGTATATGGCTGTAAGAAATTCCCATATTCATCTATGGGAAGCCTGTGATAGCTGAAACTAATTATAAACCTGTGGTAACTATAGCAAAGAAAGGGTTATCAGACATGCCACCCAGATTACAGAAACTTTTCTTTCAGCTGCAAATGTATGCTCTACACATACAATACACACAGGACAGCATCTACTTATTGCACATATGTTGTCTAGAGCATATGACACAATGGAAAATGACAGAATTCCAGACTCATGAGTAGTACATATTAATCTAATTAAAGTGTGATTCTGGTCACAGATAAAATGTGGGCATGAATTGCAGAAGCTACTGCTCAGGACACCATATTGCAAAATGTGGTAACAGCCATTTGTGCCGGTTAGCCTGGAAAACATATACCTAGCCCCTACTCTCAGTTCAAGGAAGACCTCTCAGTCCTGGATGGCATTTTGTTCAAAGGCTCATGACTTGTTTTTCCAGCCGTGCTAAAAACAGACATGTTACAGAATAACATGAGTGTTATTTAGGGACTGAAAAATGCAAAAGGAGAGCAAGGGGTGTTCTGTATTGGCCTAATGTATATAAATGATGACATATAGAAGATGCTGTAAAGCTTGCACAATGTGCCTAAAGTACAGAGTGCAAAGGAAAAAAAGGCCATGATAGTCATGAAGGAGCCCATAGTTCCGTGGTATCAAATGAGCATTGACTTATTCATGCATGCAGGAAAAAAATAGGTATTAGTGCCGGATTATTGTCACTATCCTGAAATTGTATTGCTTGAAAGCACAACATCAAACCATGTCATAACTTGTATTAAATGGAATTTTGCTAGACATGGGATGCTACAAATTGTAAGAACAGACAATGGGCCTCAGTGCAACTGTCTTGATTTTAAAGAGTTTGCAGGACAAATATGGATTCTGTCACAGCGCTTCAAATTCTAAATACCTGGTGGAAAATGGAGTCCAAATAGCAGTGCCAGACACAGGCATGGGTGAACCAGGCAGCCACCTGGGGCCCAGACAGCAAGGGGCCCTGAAAATGGTAATTGGAAAATGGTTTTTATTATTATTATTATTATCATTATCATTGGCAAAGGGGGGCCCTATGCTAAAAGTTGGCCCAGGGCCACCAGGAATCCAGGTACAGTGCTGACAAATAGTGAAGAAGTTGTTGAAAAAACTACAGATTCACACACTAATGTTTACCTGTCCCTCTTATTACAGGGCAACACACATGAAATATAGATTGTCCCTAGTAGAAATGCTGTTTAACAGGAAACTCAAAACCAGGCTTCCAAATTTTTTGGATAATCATCAGAATCATTGAATCATACAAAATTAGGATTGGAAGGGACCTCAGGAGGTCATCTAGTCCAACTCCCTCCTCAAAGCAGGACCATCCCCAGCTAGATCATGCCAGCCAAAGCTTTGCCTAGCCGGGTCTTAAAAACCTCCAAGGATGGAGAGTCCACCACCTCTCTGAGTAACCTGTTCCAGTGTTTTACTAGCCTCCTAGTGAGAAAATTCTTCCTAATATCGAACATAAACTTCCCTTGCTGCAACTTGAGACCAGTGTTCCTTATTCTGTCATCTGCCACCACTGAATGGTCATCTGTCTAGCTCCATCCTCTTTTGAATGCCCTTCAGGTAGTTGAAGGCTGCTATTAAATACCCTTTCAGTCTTCTCTTCTCTAAACTAAATAAGCCCAGTTCCCTTAGGCTCTCCTCATAAGTCATGTGCCCGAGCCCCCTCACCATTTTTGTTGCCCTCCACTGGACTCTCGCCAATTTATCTACATCCTTTCTGTAGTGGGGGGCCCAAAACAGAACACAGTACTCCAGATGTGGTCTCACCAGTGGTGAATAGAGGGGAACAATCACTTCTCTTGACCTACTGGTAACACACCTACCAATGTAGCCCAGTATGCCATTAGCCTTCTTGGCAACAAGAGTACACTCCTGGCTTATATTCAGCTTATTGTCCACTGTAAACCCCAGGTCCTTTTCTGCAGAGCTGCTGCCCAGCCAGTCTGTCCCCAGCCTATACTGGTGCATGCTATTGTTCTGTCCTAAGTGCAGGACTTTGCACTTGTCCTTTGTGAACCTCATGCAATTTCTTTTGGCGCAATCCTCCAATTTGTCGAGGTCAGGGAGTTTCAATCTTTTTTAACAAGTGTACCCCTTTAGTCTCAAACTTTCAGCTCATGTACCCCTTGATTTTTTTTCCTTGTTTTTAAAGGCGGGGTGCAAATTGAACCCATGCAGTAAGGGAGGGAGTGTGGCTGGTCATGGGGTAGGGTCAGGTGCTGCATAGGCAGAGGGAGAAAAAATTATTGGGAGGGGAGCTGCATGCTCACATATCTACTACTCCTTTCAGCTTGGTGTCATCTGCAGACTTGCTTATGGTGCACTCTATGCCACCTTCTAGGTTGTTGATGAAGACATTGAACAAAACCAGTCCCAGAACCAACCCCTGGAGCACTCCACTTGATACCAGCTGCCAACTAGACATCAAGCCATTGCTTACTACCCTCTGAGCCTGATGCTCCAGCCAGTTTTCTATCCACTTTACAGTCCATTCATCCAGCCCATACTTCTTTAGCTTGCCTATGAACATGTTGTGGGAGACTGTATCAAAAGCCTTCTAAAATCAAGATACACCACATCCACCGGTCTCCCTGCATCCACAAAACCAGTCACTTCACCATAGAAGATGATCAGGTTGGTCAAACATAACATGCCCTTGATGAATCCATACTGATTGTTCCTGATCACCTTTTTCTCCTCCAAGTGCTTGCAAAAGGATTCCTTGAGTATCTTCTCCATGATTTTTCCAGGGACTGAGTTGAGGCTGATTGCTCTGTAGTTCCCACGATCCTCCTTTTTCCTTTTCTTAAATATGGGCACTATGTTTACCCTTTTACAATCATTTCAGGCCTCTCTTGATCACCATGAGTTTTCAAAGATGATGGCCAGTGGCTCTGCAATCACATCAGCCAATTCCCTCAGCACCCTCAGGTGCATCCCATCTGGACCCATGGATTTGTATACATCTAGCTTTTCTAAATAGTCCCTAACTTGTTCTGTCACCAGTGAGGGCTGCTCACCTCCTCCTTAAGCTGTGCTGTCCAATGCAGTAGTCTGGGAGCTGACCTTGCCTGTGAAGACTGAGCAAAAAAAGCCATTGCGCACTTCAGGTTTTTCTGCATCCTCTGTAACAAGGTTTCTTCCCCTATTCAGTAAGGGACCCACACTTTCCATGATCCTCCTCTTGCTACCAACATACTTTTAGAAGCCCTTCTTGTTACACTTCACATCCCTTGCTTGCTGCAACTCCAGTTGCAGTTTGGCCTTCATGACTTCATCCCTGAATGCCTGAGCAATACTCTTATACTTCACCCCAGTTGTTTGTCCAAGTTTCCACTTCTTATAAGGTTCCTTTTTGTGATTTAGTTTACTGAAGAGTTTCCTGCTAAGCCAGGTAAAAATCAAAACATGAAAACATTAAAAAAATTGACAAACTCAAACAAAAATGGCACTTTGATAGGAGTTCCAGGGTGTTACCACAACTGCACAACAAAGTTATGATGCTTATTTCAGATGGACAAATCTGGAAACAAAAAGCACTAGTTTCCCATCAAGTAGCTCCCAGATCTTATAAAGTAGTCACACCCAAAAGACAGGTATTAACAAGGAACAGACAATACTTGCAGCTCATAAAGGAGAGAAAAGAAGCAGCATCACAAGATTTACCAAAGGAAATGGAGCTACCAACAAAGCAACAAGGAGCAACAGAGGAGATTGAAAATGACACAGAAGTAGAGACATCTGAACAAGGAAACCAAACAAGAACTGAAACAATAGGGACTGAGAATGCAGAGAAACTAAGAAGATCCCTTAGAGCTAAAATGCTAACACAAAGACTAACAGAGACCTGTTAAAATGTGCTTTAACAATCGGTTGAACTAGACTTCTAATGTTAGTATTACATGGGGTATGTTACATGTAAAGAGGGGAAGATGTGTGGATCCCTTGAAGAGTGTTATATATAAGTTGTTTCATGGGGTATAGGTTGTAGCCATGTTGGTCTAAGTTCATAGGCATACAATGTACTTTAGGTAAATACGATATATTTTATTAGACCAACTAAAATAGTTGGAAAAATTATTCTTTGCAAGCCAAAGAAGCATCTGCAGTTTGTCTATTTGTATTTGTACCTAAAAGCTAACATCAACATTCCAGGATCTTACACCTGCACATCCAGAAATGTAATGTATCTCATACAGTACACAAAATGCCCTGATGGAAAACACAAAGGAGAGACCAAACAACAACTGTATACCAAAATGAATGCACGCTGAAAATCTATCAAAGTCAAGAATACCCATTTACCTGTGGGGACACGTTTCTCACAAGAAAACCACTCTTTCTCCAATCTCTCAGTTCTAATCCTCAAAGAGAATTTACAAAACACCTTTCGCAGAAGAGCCTACAAACCACTTCATCAACTACTGGAAACAAAAAATCATGGACTAAATATAGACATTAGATTTATTACACATTCTAACCTGCCTAACATCTGATACCCCAGGTAACCTCTCTACTATTTACCAGCTATATTCTTACCACCAGGTATTCATACCCCTTCCTGCCCCCCCCCCCACACCTGTTTTTCATGCATTGATTACCTCAATTTGCATTTTCTCTTACTGGCTCTTTTGCATGCTGACTGGCCTCTGGCTTCTATTCTATTCCATTGAGGAAGAGCAAAAATCAACTGCAGATGCTTCCTCAGCCTGACAGAGGGTGTTTGTTAGGGCTGTGCAAAGCTTCAGTAGCTGATTCAACGCAGAGGAGATTCGGCCTGATTCAGGACTGAATCTCCGAATCTGAATCATATTGGGAGACTAATTAAAAGCTCTGAATCAATTTGAAGCATCCAAATCAATTTGGAAAAGCTTCAGCTGCTTCAGAGATTTGGCCATAGACTAAACAGGCAGCTGACACAGCTGCCTCCAGCTGGTAAGTCTGTTGGGGTTGGGGAGGGGGAAGAAAAGGGGCATGGGGGCGGGAAGGGCTGGGGCTGGGACAAGCTACCCAGCTGGAGGCAGTGGGGCACATTACTTGGGGAGACATGCTCCATGTGTCAGCTGAGCCACGCTACACCCAGGCCATGGGGCAGCTGCTGCACGGGTGCCAGGTGGGGGAGACAATCCCCACTGCCCCCAATGGCCTGCATTGTATGGCGGGGCTTACCCAGAGGCCCCTAATTGCCACTGCTGGAGCCAGTGAGTGTGGGGCTTTTTTTCTCCCCAATGTGCTAGGACTAGCCTGGGGCTGGAAGGAGAATAAGGCCAGGCAGGGCAGCCAAGGGGGATTTTCCCACGGCTTCCCCCACCCAGGAAGAGGCAGGCACAGCCAGAGGAGCTGCAAGAGAACCTGCAGCCAGCCTGCTGTGGCAGCCTCTCCCCAGCAGATCCAAATCGCTGAATCTCTCCAGATCGGCACTGAATCTCCTGAAGCTGATTCAGCTGAAACGAGTCAGGACATCAGGCTGAATCAATTCAGGACAGTAATCCAAATCTCAGAATCGAATCACCATCCTGCAAATCAGCCAAATCCAAATAAAATACTTCCCTATTCGCACAGGCCTAGTGTTTGTACACAAAAGCTTACCAAGAAGAATTTTTCCAACTATTTTAGTTGGTCTAATATTTACCTAAAGAACCCTGTCTGCCTAAGTTGTTACATTTGCCCAGGAATGGAAGGAAGGAAGCAGAGGGAGTAACAGATCAACAGACTAGGGCTCTCTGAATAAATATGCTTTATTGTTCTATAAGTTTAACTCTTTGTTCTTTTGAGAATAACACAAGCATTACATAGGATCTCTGTGGCAAAGGCAAGGATAAAATCTACTGCTCCAGGACAGTATTCCAGCACCTTAACTATAGTCCTGCCACTGTCTTATCCCCTGTATGATTATTGTACATGTTTCTACCTCTGTAGCAAATGATTCAGGGGCCCTACAGTGCCTTATTCCTCACACAAACTAGATTCATTAATAGAGTAATATCCATCCTGTGCACAGAATGAGTTAAAATGAGTTATGATCATGTGTTTAAAGACTGTATCATAACGCATTTGCAAAAAGTTGATGATTCAAAGTGCTCGCTTTTGTGACTTTAATAAAGTTCTTTAAATGTTTCTAAATGTGATTTCATAGGTTTATAAAAAATAAATATAAAATATTCATCCTATGGAATAATGTTAACCCTGCACTTAAGTCAATTTCAGGCTTGATATCATTAGAGCCACAGCATATTTTATTACTTGAACTGAGTAATAGTAGCAGTAAGTCTGTTGTCTTCTATGTAGGTCAACCTCCCGTGAAGGGTGGTGACACACGCTTTGCCAGTTGGTTTCACAGCTTTTTGTTAGACAGCAAAGGGGGGTTGTTAAGAGCCAGGAATAAGGTAAGTGAAGGAAAGAATCTATAAGGGAAGTGAACTTTGTGATTACTGATCCTACTGCTCTATTCTGTATACCTTCCTATGCCATTCTGCTCTTGTCCATACCTCCATAGCTCCTGTTGTTTCAACTGTTGCTGTCCTCCTAAACTCGTGTCTTTTTCCCCTCTTACCCATGCTCTGCTCTTAACCCTCTTACCTCCCTTGTCCTTCTCCTACCCCTTTCCTTTTGTCTCCCTCTCCTGCTTTCCCACTCCCTTCTGTTGCAACAGAAGCAACAATAGAAATTTGTTGGGATGATGTTTTAATCCAGACTAAAATGAAGAGCTATATGTTCTTGGCAATGGATTTTAAAGATAAAATAATAGAAACAAAATATGCGTCTAGTAGCAACAGAAATCTGTCCACTAATGCAGTATATATAGTCTTCAAAGAGCTTTATTTGTGGAAAAAATGGCATTTAAAAAAATCACGACTCGACAATATCTTAGGTTAAAATGGCTCTGTTAACATATGTTTAGAGAAGCTATAGGTACCATTCATTTCATGAATAAGAGAGTTTAAAAAAACTAACTCTTGGAAACTGAATCATTAAGCTATTATGATATAAAGGCTTATTCTAAAGTGTAGTACTTCTCATAAGTATATGGTTTACCAATACTTTCTTTCTTCATCAATAGCTCTCTATTCAACTTTCCTCTTCTTGGTAATTACCCTTGACAATAAGTATTTTTTCACAATATTACCCTTTGGATCCAAGAACACTACAGATCATAACAGGATATTCTGCAATTAGTTTTTGGAGATGAGATAAAATATCCATAAATCAGAGATTAAGCTACATCAGATAAGTATATTTTTCTTCATTAGTGGAGCTATTTGCACAAGGTTTATTCTCAACTTGTACTCAATCTCTTTTAAACTTACTTTAACTGTTGAAAGTTCATACTCCAAAGATTTATAAACGGTATCTTTTCAGCTACAAGATGAGGTCCAGATTTTGGTTTTTTCAAAGCTTGTGCCTATTCATGAAGTTCACTATATTCCAGCCCACTATAAACACCTCAGAAGCAGTTAGACGTTGTTAGTCTCCCTTTATTGTATAACTATTTTTATAGGACCCTTTTATGATGACAGAATCTCTGATAAGGCTTCCTAGCACATTAAGCTTTATCATTATTACCTTGTTATAAAAACGCTTTTAAACCCCACAGATATTTGGCTCCTGAAAATGGTTTTATGTTGTATAAAATGTTCATTAGATGTCTGCTGATATATATGGTATGTTGTGTATCTAAATTTCAAACACAAAAAGAAATAGTATAAAGAAGGTAGTGTTCAATTGTTCTCTTTGTGCAAAGGAGACATAGTAAAGAGTAATAGGTTTAAATTTCAATACAGGAGTGGTTAAATATTGCAGTGGTTAAACACTTGAGCAGATTGCTTAGGTTGTGCAGTCTTCATTATCGGAGGTTTTTTTAAGTGAGGGTTAGACAAACAACTGTCTGGGATGGCAGAAAGGAAATCCTAGTTTGAGCAAGGGGTTGGAGTGGATGACCTCTTGAAGTTCCTTCCACACCTATTTTTCTATCATTCTATTATTGTATATAAGGACTGTAAGGAAAGAGAGAGATAACAGACTAGAACTAACAATTTATACTGGCTGAGAATTTGACCTAGTGAATCATTCATGATGTATTGACTTATTGGATAGATCAAGTACCAGAAAGTACATAATTATGCCCAGTAAAAAAGATCTCAAATATTTTTAGATCAGAAGACTCAAATGGGAATAAAAGTAAACAATTATACTGTTTGTCTGTATGCAGAAAGAAGACAGATTCAGAATCCATTGAAAAGGATTTATTTGTATTTCTTCTGATTTGCTATATTTACTTGCATATCACAGAAAGATTTTCCCCCAGAATTATGCTTCCAAAACTGGGGTGTGGCATGAGGCCAAGCCAGACCCAGCTGATCCCAATCAAAAGATCAAGGGAAGTCATCCCCAAAACAAACACCACCTGCAGCAAGCCCAGAACAGCAGTCTGGTCCCAGATAGTCTGAATGAGACAATGAGGACAGGCAATCCCCTGAAGCCATAGACAAGAGGCCCCACCTAATCCAACCCTTAAAAGCTAGTCCCAGCCTGCAATCTCCTTGTCCAGGCAAGGTGAATGATGGAAGTTCTTACTTCTGACCTACCATGTGCTTCCTTACTGATCTTCTGGTTTTGACTCATGCCTCTGACTCCAGGTTCCAACTCTGGTAAGACCCTAGACATTCCCTGATTCTGGTTCCCTGCTCCTGATTCTGGTTTGACCTTTGGCTCTGGCTTTTGGCTTCTGATTCCAGTTAACCCGTGGCTTACCCTGCCTCCAGCTTCAGGTTCTGACCCCAACTCCTCCTGGCTTTGGTTACAGCTTTCTAATCCAGTTCCAACACCAGACCCCCTCCTGACCCCAGCTCCCTGAGGAGCCATTCTGAACTATACCTGCATTTCAGGTAGCTAACCCCTAAGATAGACTGCCCATACCCTGGAACATAACAGGTTGCATGTGTTAAGTGAGAGAGCTGATTTTATGCCCAGAATAGCAGCAGTGGCATTTTTATTCAGGCAGCACTAAGAGAGTCAAATTTTTTTATTGTACTCTACTTGATTCCTGCTTAGTGTTCTTCACTCAGTAGATGTTAAAGACCCACTCTCCTTTTTAATGGTCTTAATGTTCTACTAAAGAAGCTGCATTTTCTTCAGCAATTCTACTGAAGATTTTGCAAGTTAGCTATTCCTCGTCTCCTTTCTCCCATTTCACAACCCTTCAGATTTTTTTTAGCACTTTTCAAAATCCTAGAACTGACTAGGAAGTCCAGCCTTCAGAAGCAGCTATCATTTCAAACTGATAGCTGCATAGCCAAGAGCTGCTGACAGTTCAGCTAAGAAGGGTTAAAAATGTAGCTTTTTGCCTGAGCAGGACATGGAGGATGAGTGAACAGATGCTTATGCTCTTCCCCTGCTGTATGCAGCCATAACTCTGGAAAAAATCTATTATTTTCCCCCCTTTCATTTTGTCTTTCCAACAATAGGGTGTATCTCTCGTTTGGGTGCCTGAGGCGTGAAGGAAAATATGGTACTAATTCACAAAATTCCCAGCCTTACACTCTAGGTACTATACTTATTTAAAACTTTTATAAATTGAAGCATAAATCAAAACACACAGAGATATACCTGACTACTCTTATTAATCTAATAATAGCTACAAAAAATAATAGATTGTTGTTCCACTGTTTAATCAATCAAGATTAGGATTCCACTGCGTTATATGATGTACAGATATGGAGACCTGACACAAGCTTTGCCCCTGACAGTTTCTACTTAGTTTAAGAATGGAGCTGGCAAGAGAGTGTGACTAATAGTAGAAAGGCAAATAAAAGTGGGCAAGGGGAACCTTCATGTAGTCTTTATACACTTGAGATTTGTTTTTCAAATATACAAGCCTCTCCTATTTCCTATTTTTGATATATAAATACCACTTCCTGGCATTTCTATGTGACTTTTATTATCTTCTGATGACGCACTGAGGAAAAAAGAAAATGAGCAGTAGGAAGAAGAATAGGGGAAAGGGTGTACAGTAGGGGTTCTCAACTTCTATAGACTCAAGGCACCCCTCTCAAAATTTGACCCTTTTAGTTTTCATCATTTGTTTGACTATAGAAAAGGAATAGGGAAATTTTTTGGTTGCAAAGAAATCACATCACAACAGGTTGGAATGTTCTTGACACTACAGATTGCTTTTTGAAATCTCTGAGTTTATCTTGTGAATCATGTTTGCATACTAACAGTGCTGGCATTGGGTGGCACTCCATGAAAGGATCTTGAGGCACCCCAGGATGCCACGACACCCTGCATGAGAATCACTGATTTAGATAAGGGGAAGAGAAAGGAAAAAAAGAAATGGTTGAAGAGAGGGTGGATTGTGGGCTGAGTGCAGGAAGAATGGTGAGGGGGGGAAAACACTAAATGGCAACAGAAGAATCTTAGCTTGAAGACAGCAAGGGCAGTTTCTGATGTAAGAAGTCTCTGATGTTCATGTGACCTTCACTGCCACTGGATCTGGTGCTTCCCACAGTTCATCCACCCTTCACCGATGTCTGAAAGAAAAAGCAATACGTCAGGGGGTTAACAAATCCAGGCACTAGTACATCAAAAAGTGGGGGGGAAAATTCTAGAATGTTTGTACACTCGAAGCATATCCCTTTTTCAGCAGCCCACGTTCATTTAAAGCAGGGTGTCAAACTCATTTGGAAATTAATACTAGGGGTGTGTGAAGCAGGCCCTATTCAATTCAAATTCTGATTCGGCCCAAATCAGGGACAGTGATTCGATTCATTGATTCGGATCACTGTCCCTGATTCAGTTTGGCCAAATCCAAATCTGAAGATTCAGTGCTGATTCAGAGAATCAGCAATTCAGCCATAGACACAGCTTTAAATGTTTTTTCTACATACCTTGTGGTAGCAGTGAGGCTTGTGAATGCTGGAATGCTGAGGCACATGGAGCATCCCACCAGAGTGTAGCGGGGAGGGAGGGTGTCCCATGTGCTCAGCAGTGAACCTGGAAGTGGATCGAAAGTACTCCTGGTCCATTTCCGGGTCTGCCAGGAGCGTACCGGGGGACCCCCCCCCATGCCCTCCTAGCTCAGCAATCAGCCACGGGGGACCCCAGATGCTCCCCCCAGACCCAGGAGGCACCAGTTGCTGAGCCAGGAGGGCATGGGGAGACCCCCCTGTGCACTTTCCGGCAGACCCGGAAGTGAACCAGAGTGCTTCCAGTCCTCTTCCAGGTCTGTAGCCAAGTGTACTAAGGACCCCCTGCATTTCTGTGGGATACTCCATGCACCCCAGCACCACAGCATTCAGGAGCTGCCTAGTACCTTGAGGTATGTAGAAAAAACATTTAAAGCTGTGTCTACGTCCAAATCACTGAATCTTTCCGAATCTCTCCGAATCGATTCAGAGGGTTCCGATTTGATTCAGAGAGATTAATGGATCCTCTGATTCAATTTGGATTCAGAGCTTCAGCCACCGAATTGGGCTGAATCTCTGCCGAACTGAATTAGGGACTGAAGCTTCGCACAGCCCTAGTTAACACCTCCTCCCCTTGCCCTGCTGCTCATGTCCTTTTTCCCTGCTTCCAATTTTAATCACCAGGGGCAACTAAAAACCTTGATTTTGGCTGCAGATGGAGTGGGAGGCAAGCAATATTAACTCCCTAGGTCCCACTAAACAGTAAGTCCAGCAGCTGCAGGGTCTAACATCACTGCTGCAGGGTCTCTGCCAGCGGCAGCAATAAACACCTCAGGCTGGATTGTGGTTTAGCCTGTAAGAAACTGCATAGACCAGATGACCCCATGGACCAGATCTGGCCCATGGTTCACATGTCTAACACCCGTGATTTAAAGCATTAGCTTGAGGACTTCCAATCATCCTAGTGGAAATATGCAGAATTGTATGAGAAAAGCTATAGTTTCTGGGTAACCAGATGCCAAATACTTTAACCATCACCAAAAAAGCAAAATGTTGGATCAAGAAGGCTTGTGGCAGTTTGGGGATTGGGTGGAGGGTGCTTTAGATATGAGATTTCATAGCTTTATCATCATACTTACATAGTCCAAATTTCTTAAGGAGAAACCGACATGATAGTACTCCGTGACTCGACTGCAGTTGCTGTAGAATAAAACAAAGGAAAGGGAACAGAATTCTCAATGGAAATAAAGCATATTTCATGTCAGTCGACCAACAATATATTCTTGTTTATTCCAAATGAATTATTCTGTTAGTTGTTCAAGACTTCATAGTCTTCATTTTTCTGTTCTGGTGATGCAATTATTATGTAGGTGGAATCACTGCTATAAATGAATTTCTTTCTCTGCATGTATCAAAGCAGTGGTAACCCAAGTGTGCCTTACATGCTATGTGTAAATGACAAAGAACAGGAAGGAGGAAAATTAATTAAAAAGTGATGATATCCTGAATCAATTGTTTTCCCTGGGTGTATTGTGTGCTTATAGACTTTTCTGCTCTTTCTTGATGTTGTCTTTTAAAAAAAATAAAACTGCTACTTGAACTGTTTTCCCAACCTTAAGAGTACTGTGCATTCCAGCCTCTAACAACATGCACTTAGACAAAATGCGCTGTTCCACTGAATTTCCCAAGAGCCTCTTAAGAGAGTTTTCTGATAAGCAAACTAGTTTAAAAATAAAGGAGACTGCCAGGATTTCAAGCTAAGAGTTTGTTTAAAATCAATGGGAAAATTAAAGTTATTTTGGACTTTTATACAAACAGACATTATGACCCACATTACATTTTTGTTATTTTCAGCTCCTTTCTATAGTGCATCTATCACCTGTAGGAAAAAAAAACAGTTTTCAAAAGATTTTTTTTCTATAAATGCCTTCCTCTGTTCCAACTGATGTTGGTTCAGATAAAGGGATATATATTTCACTGCAAGGACACTACTATGCGTTTAACTGTGTTTCCAGCTAAAATAGCTTCTAACATGATTAAATGGGAAATAGATGATATTAGAACTAGGAATGGGCATATTTGTTTGAACTTGTTTGGCAAGTCATTTATTCACTGAAAATTCAGTATTTGTCATCTATGAACTATTTACACATTAACCAAATAATTTTTAATAAAAGGAAAAGGCAGAGTATTTATAGAATGAAGGAACATGGAGTAAGAGGCACTTGAATGTGTGCTCCACTTGCACCTTTGTTGCCTGGTAATTTTGGCACACTCTCAGGAGGTAAGACAGACCATTTAATTTCTTCTTATGCATGAAGAATACTCTTCAACTGAACTGGTGGCGTTCTACTTTTTCTTCTTGTGTCCTGTCTGAGATTGCTGATGACAGATATTTAGCAGAATTCACAGATTCATTAGAACCATGGCCATGACGTGAGCATTTCTGCTATGGCAATTATGGCAATTGCAACCACTGGTGGGGTGAAGAGACTACCACTGCAATGCTTTGTTTTGTTTTAAGGGAAATGTTTGTATTGGATAAAAATAGCCATTTAGCTTGACTCAAAAGCATTTTCTTTTTTTCTTTTTATTTCAGTGAAATAAAACCCCCAAAAATTCATTTTAAGTCCCATCAAATTTATTTCTTTTATTCAAGGCTGTACTAGAAAGAGAAATAATTATTCATACAGTCTTACGTATAATGTGTTTTAAACATGATTCTAATCTCACATGCATAGGTGCCCACCTTTATTTTTGCTGGCGGGGGGCCTAAGATAATGGGCATATGGAAAGTTTTGCACATTTTGAGTGACAGCCCTCTTCCTGAGGGGGGACCAGGGCCCTTGGGTCCCACATACTTGGCTCCTCTACCCACATGTACATTGGCTGGTCAGATTGCATAAGAAAGCATTATAGGTGAATGTGTATTAAAATAGGCATGGGTGAGTTTCTCACAATCATCTTTCTTGAAAACCTGTGAAGAAAACCAAAACAATTGTGCTAGTCAGTGTGAATAGAGAAGATTTGTGATTTTTGTGAAATGACTCAAAATAGTTCATGTTGGAAAATGAACTGGAAAATCCCTACCCAATAAACAGAGAAAGTCAGGTAAACATACATGTGCTTTCCTATATGATCTAGAGAGACAGGGAGAAAGAGAGAGAGAAAAATATTCATTTTTTCGGAGACTCAGACACAAAGTCTGCCACTCATGAAAGTATTCATAAGATAAGCAACATAAAAATTCAAACTAATTTCTTCTTTTAGTTCTTTCCTTCCATTTTCATGCTTTTTACTGACTATCATGAAAGGAATAATCTCCAAAGCAAGCTATGGAGAAACCCATTTCCTAAGGAGCGATATCCTTGGTTTTTATCCTATCCTATCTCCTTCAAAAGAAGAATCTTTTAATATAATTTGCAAATGGTGCTTTTGTAGGCAAATAGGTTTTAGAATGTTGAATGAATAACAGCCCTGATTTATGCATATTAGAAGATTTATAAGAGTGTCCTACTTGCCCATTTAACATCTGGGGTTGCCGTACTTAAGTCAATAGGATTTTTCACTGGTCAAACAGAAGGTCTTTGCAGGACTGGAGCCTTTGCAAACTGGGATAGTGCAGAGAAATCAAGTAATAAACATTTCTCTTCTGAATTTCATGGACAAAAAGCGATTGAAAGGGACGACTTGTTCACATCTCTGGCAAACAGCTTGCTGCTGCAGTTCTATTTATTAATTCTGCAGTGAGTATTTTATAGACACCATACAATGCCAGCTGAAGGTTACCACTGTAAAGCAGCAAAATAGATGAGTGTACTACAAAGTCATTGGCAGTTTATTTTAATTCTGTTGGAAAGAGCAACTTGTGCTTTTATCATCCTTTGTATCTGGCAAAGGTTAGGGTTTATCTGAGTTTCACAAAGTGCCGAAGTGCTGAGCTGAGCCTGCCATTGTCTCAGTGAATACTGAATTGAATATTAAGTCCAAGATCAAAGCTTTGCATCAGAAAGCAGAAATGTAACCAAACATTGCAGAGCTGGGACATGAGAGTCTCTGGAGTTAGATGGGGTTGTTTGATTTAACAAGAGTATGAATCTGATCCTTTAAATGTTTCCTACAGAAATGTTACTGACTCCTTTGACTGTTTGACAGTAATTTCCTGCTAAGTATAGTTTAAAATGAATTACTGTAGGCTAGCCTAGTAGTGTAGGATGATCCATCCCAATGACCTGTGTTTGGAAACAACCTCAGGGTTCCTGCTCCCCTGGTTGCTATAGACCATCTACATCCTTAAAGATTAAACATATGGCCTTCTAGGGGCTGAATTCATTGTACAAGTGCCCCCTTGTATCAGGTAATGAAGTGAAAGACAAGAAGAGGGAGCATGCTTTGCCCTTCCAGGTGGTAAATGAATGCTGCCAGGGCAACCAAAACAGCTGGAGGAGGAGCTTTAATAGTGTAAGGCAACAGTTAACTCCTAGACTGAAAAAATGAATGTATTCAGTCTGCAAAATAATGCCTGAAGAATTTTGGTCAACAAAAAAAGAGAAACAAAGAAAAAGGATATATTCGTTGAATAGCCTCAGAAACAAATAAAAGGGAGCTCAAGAGAAATGGATGTACATCACACATCAGATTCTGAACTCAGGCAGGTATAAATTGGGAATAATGCCACTGAAGTGAGTGGAGTTATATCAACATAAAGACTGACATAGATATGCTCAGAATTTCAGATCCTGGAATTGACCCAAGTTGGGCTTCTGGATAGAAGCCTGGCTGTACTGTATAGAAATTTAGATTGGATCCAGATCCAAATTTTCAGCTCAATCCTAGCTTTATAATAGTCCTCTTTCAGAACACCAAATCGAAAAGCTATACATTTATACGAGCTGATCCAAATTTTGATCTGGGTTCCACAAGTTTAACCTGTCTCTCGCAGTAACATGAATAGATTGTTTTTTTCAAGGACATGCTGGGCATTTTTCCATGTGTTCCAAACAGCACCAGCACTTTTAATTAACAAGCAGCACTAATTAAAAGCACCCAGCACTGCATTGGGAACAGGTGTATCAGTGGCACGGCTCATGTCAGCGCTGAGAAAATGGTGGTGGTGCACTTTGAACTAAAGCACACTGATCGTGTTTTAGTTCAAAACACCCATGCTGCACCGATGATACACGTGACATGCAAAGCTGCCAGTATACATCAATTTATGTGCTAGAGTAGACTCAGTTAATCAAGTCTGCTCTGACAAGCTGGATTTCCAGCACATTGGAGCAGACTCCTGGCATGCGTATAAGTGTCCATTATGGATTAGGTGACTATTGTTCATAGTTATGGATGAGCCAGAGGAGGCTGAATTATTTAATGCCTTTTTTACTTTAGTCTTCACTAATAGGGGTAGCTACCAGATAAGGAGTACAGTTTGCTACAAGGAAAGGGAAGGAGACAAAGAGTCTAGAATAGTAAAAGAGTAGGTTAGGGATTGTTTAGGAAAGGCAGACACTGCAGGGCTGGATGGGATGCATCCTAGGGTACTGACAGAATTGTTGGAGGTAATTTCAGAGCCATTAGCAATCATCTTTGAGAATTTGTGGAGGCTGGGTAAGGTCACAGATGATTGGAAAATGGCAAATATAGCATTCATTTTTAAGAAAGGGAAGAAGGAGGATCTGGGAAATTACACAGTCAGCCTGACCTCAATACCTGGAAAGATCATGCAGCAGGTCCTCAAGAAATCTATTGTGAATCACCTAGAAGAGAAAAGGTGATCAGGAAGAACCAGCATGGATTCACTAAGAGCAAATGATGCATGGCCAACCTAATTTCTTTCTATAATAAGGTGATGGGTTCTGTGGATGGGGAGAGAGCAGTGGATACCTTGACTTTAGCAAGGCCTTTGACACTGTTCCCAAGACATTGTCATTAACAAACTAGGGAATATAGATTAGAGGAAAGTACTGTCAGGTATATAATAATTGGTTGGATCATCCTGGTCAGTGAGTAGAACTCAATGGCTCAATGTTTAGTTGCGAGGAGGCATGAAGTGGGGTTCCTAGGGTTCTATCCTATGTCTGAAATTGTTTAACATTTTCCTTAATGTTGATGATGGGACTGAGTGCATGCTACTTAGCAAAGTTGTGGATGACATGAAGTTAAGTAGAGTTACAGACATTTTGGAGGAAAGAGCTAGGATTCAGAATGACCTGGATAGTCTACAATCAGGTGAGATTCAGCAAGGACAAATGCAAACTCCTGTACTTGGGATGGAATAATTGCATGCACAAATACAGACTGGGGAATAATTGCTTGGGCCGCAGTACAGTAGAGAAAGACCTGGGGGTTGCAGTGAGCCATAAACTGAATATAAGCCAACTCTGTACCCGTGTTGCAAAAAAAAAAGGCAACAAGACTGGATTATATTAACAAGAGTGTCACTTGCAAATCAAGGGTAGTGATTCTTTCAATCTATCCAACACTGGTGATGCCTCACCTAGATTACTGTGTCCAGGCAAGACTTATGAGGAAAGCTGAAAGAACTAGGGTTATTTATTTTGAAGAAGAGAAAACTGTGTGGAGATTCAATAGTCTTTAAGTATGTAAAGGGGTATAATAGAGAAGATAGAGATTGGCTTTTCTCTGTGGCCATGGGATACAGGACTAAGAGCAATGATATTAAGCTGCAACAGGGCAAATTTAGAACGGAGATATTTTCTGACTCTGAGCAGGGTCAAGATGGAACAGGCTACCTGGAGAAATTGTGAAATCTCAATTCTTGGAAATTTTCAACAGCAGATTGGACAGACACTTGGCTGGGATAGTTTAGTCAGGTATGATCCTGCCTTGAGCAGGGGGCCTGCTTTGAGCAGGGATAGATGATCTCATGAGGTCCCTTCCAGCCATACTTTCCTATGATAGCAGTTGCCAAAAATTACATGTCCTGCCATGCCACACACTCAGTATCTAGCATGGCAGGCTGCACGATTGTTTTGGATCTAAGACCAGAATTCCTCAGATCCCACTATGCATCCAGACATGTAAAAGTTGCACCATGAAGCCCAAGGTTGGGGACCATTCCCTATCCTGGGCTGTATGGCACACATTTCAAAGTGCCCCTGTAAACACTGTGATTGTTTCCCACACACTGGCAAATTTAAAGCCCTGTTATGCAGCTTTAACATAGCACATGTTCAAATTAAAGTGTTATACAAAACAGCCAAAAAAAGTTCCACATTAAATATCATTTTCATCAAATAGAAAACTGGTTGACCATGTGGAATATTACAATTTATCACATAATTAATGTGTTAATCACACAATCAATATAATGCCTACCAGGAGCCTAAAAGAGCCAAAGCAACTAGTAGATTTTTTTGTTCCACATTTTACAAAATTTAAATTGAGTCCCTTATAACTGAACTTGAACACACTCCACATTGTTCCCAGACTTCCAGAAGCTCCTGTTTCAGGTTTCCCTCTCCCTAGAAGCCTACAACATGATGTCTTGCTCCTCTTCATGTCAAATACTCGCTTTCCTTATGCCTTCCCTAGCTCTTAAGGAGTCCACTCTTTGTAGCCATGTTCATTAGGTCACAGAATGGTAGCTGACTTTTAACCATGAAAATCATGGTCTGCTCTATTGAAAGCCACCAGACATCACATAAACCTCTCCTGCCTCAACTGCTAAACCAGCTTTATGATTCCCTATGAGTAAAAAGTTTTCTCAGGCCCTTTTGTTGTCTCTAGGAACCTGCAAACCCTTGGGCTGTAGTAAACATCATTCTAAAATCCCTCAGGAGTAAATAGAGAAACTGCAAATATCTTTCTCCCAGACAGACGCATTCATTCATTATATTAGTGTTGTCAGCAGAATAAAATTATTATTTTTAAAAGTCAGCATTTATCACCAATTGCCATACAATGCTATTTACAGCAACTCCTGTATGTGCTGCACCACTCCCCCCCACACACATATACACTCTGGGTACATCTACATGTACACGTTGCTACACAGTTGCCTAATTATCTCCACAAGAAAGTGTCAATGTCTACATATGCAGCACTATTAGGCCACAGTAAACTAATTAACTCTGCTGAAGATAATACTGCCCAACACAAGTACTATCCAACAGCAGTTATTTAGTGAGCCACAACATACATGTTGACAGTGACTGGGGCTAGCGGGGGGATGAGAGTGCTACAGCGTGCAGCTGCCTGCTAGCTAGTTATAGTTGCTGGAGATACTGGAGCCAAAAAAACCCACGCTGAAAAAAAAAGTGGGGCAGTGCACATGGTGGCAGTACACATCGCTCAAAACCAGTCTGGCCAGCTGAAGCCACACTCCAGCTGCTTGCCAGGTTTTCTGTTGTCCTAGGAGGCCCCTAGGATCCCAGGTAAGGTTACTGGGTCCAGCACAGTTGCTGGCCTCAGCCTCCTCTACCCCACCCGGGGTAACCTGCCATGCATCAGAGCATACATGGCATAGGCATTCCTCAGGGACAAGCAGCAGCAGCCCAAGGTGTCCCCAGGGAAACAAATGTCTGTGCTCATCTGGACACGTCCTGTGTGTGATCCTACATGGTAGTTCACGTTTCTTGGTGGCATCTCTAGCTTCAAGCAATCCAGTTTAGTGAGGCAAGATCCTTTATCGTTAGCGTATGTGTGTCTGTACAGAAAGCCACTCTCTCTTTGTTTCTTGTCACCACGGCAAAATGAGCTTAATGGTTTCCTAGATTTCAGTAATTTTTTTAAATTGTATTTTACTTGTTAAATGCTAATGTAGCAAAAACAATAATTAATTAACAAGCTCTGTGTCATAAATAACTCACATTCAGCTACATGAGCTAAATGTGCAGTTCAAAAATGGGAAAACGTGTTCAAGAATATCATCTACAGAGGAAAAAGTCATCATTTAAAATTAAGTCCCCGAGGTAAAAGATATTATTTGCAATTTATCCAAATGCTTAGGGGTGACTAATGATCTCCATCCGCTCCCAGGTCTAACAAAAAAGAATGCTTTTTCAGTAGTTCTTCCCAGATAAATTATAACTTCAAAGAAAAGAGTGGCTCCATTCACAAAATAGGTCACTGACAAGAGCTGTAGGGTGAAAGAAAACTGCAACAAGCAAAGAAATATGGAAAAATGGAAAGCTAATTTACTCAGGATTCCTTTGTGGTATACAAAAGTGATCCTTAGTTTATTCTTATTTCCTCCTGAGAACTTTTATGTGCATTGAAAAACTGTGACAAGGATCCAATACTTTGGGAAACAACTAAGAGTTTGATTTTCTTTTTAACTCTTGATGTTTCCAACAAGTTTTGGATGGAATCGTCAAAGAGTCCTAAGGGAATTTAATACCCTCAAAAAACCCAAACACCCATCTCTATTGAATGTCAGCTGGTATGCAGCACCTAACTCTTTTCAAGTCCTAGTGTGTGTGGTTTTATATATGAACAGAGAGTTGAGAGACTGAAAGTAATTTGTTTCAATCTTCCTCCTTTTATTATCCCAGCCACTGGCAGCATCCAGATGAACATGGATGTTTGGTCCCCCCGGGACCACTAGCAGCAGGACACTTTGTTCCACTACTAGTTGTCCCCGAGTAATGCCCATACCATGCATCCTCTGGCACACAGCAGGTTACCCTGGGTGGGGTAGGGAAGGCTGTGGCCAATACAGTTGCTGGCCCCAGCAGCCTTACCTGGAGTCCTGGGGTCCGGGGAAACTGCAGTCACATCAGTCCTGCAGCTAGGAACCTGGCCAGCAGTTGGATGTGGCTCCAGCTTCCCAGGCTCCAGTTTTGGAGCCTGTCCCCGTGTACACTGTCCCCGTGTACACTGGCCACTTTTTTTCAGTTTCAAGGTAGCAACGTGGGAAATGCCTGAATGTGCAGTATGTGGCATCGCAGATGGGTCTGCAACACCACATACCGCATGGCCACACTCATCTGTACCACTTCTTCAAATACATTCAGTTTCAAGCTATTATTTAGACATGAGTTTGCACTTTGCATGCGTGCTCCAATGAAATGGATTATTTAATCCACTAGGAAGTATTAAATAATTAGTGCTTCATTGTATACCCAGCTTTGTCTTTGTGGTTCAAAGATATGCTGTGCTCAGCCACCTTTTATTGACCGAGTTGACTTGCACATATGAATTGTGTGCTTCTCCCCTTTCAATTTTACTTCCATTAGTAAAAGATACAAGAATGCAAACTGAGATAATAAAGTTAATCAACTGACTGTCCTGTGCCACACTGCAAACTGATTGGCTGTAGGAATCAGGAAGTAATCTTCTCTCAGGCAGTTTTGGTGCATTATAAGAAGCAAGTGGTTGCAGTTTTATCATCATGTAGCTCCAACTGCTGTATACGCTGTTGATGATGAAGCACACCTCCTCCATCTCACACACACACACACAGACACAGTATAATGATTGCTCTGCTTTACCTGTTGACTTCTTTTAAGTTTTTAATGATAGCCACTCATCTGTGTCAATACAGTGAGAACTACTTTCCATTCCCAAAGCTCATAGGTCAGTAAGGTTTTTTTCTCTGTTCAGACTGAAATGAGGATCAACAGAATTCACCTGATTATTTTACTTTTTGAGCGTACATGCAGCAGCAATGGATGCATCTGAGGAATATCTGATTTTCTTGTTCAATTGTATTTGCTTCCAAAGATGAGCTCTAAAGGGACACTTTTTGGCACTGAATATCCTGTATTTTATTTCTCCACTCGTTATGAATATCTTGTGACACAAGTTTGGACTGCTAAATATAATATGGTTCAGTTTTTCAAGTGAAAAAGAAGCAGTACTGTTGCACTTCACATCAAAATCAGCCAATCTATTAACTGCTGGGACTTTTAGTGATTGATGAGAACTTTGACAAAGTTTCTGTTTGGAAAGGATAGCTTTGAATCTGGTAGATGAACAGACTTACATAATGGCCCCATCTCCCCTAATCTCTTCACCAAAGAATACTCAAGGAAGAAAAACAAGGAGTCCCTTGTAACCCTTGCAACGACAAGTGCCTTGTTTAATGCATTCCGTTACTTATTAGAAGAGCAATATAAATCTAGCAGAACAGTGTGCAAAGTCAGCAGGGGGTCTGAATCCTGATGTTATTTTTCCCACCACTGAATAAATGATTCCTACCACTAGCTTCAGAGGCTCGTCCTCATTAGTATGTATGAAATGAGTGGAATAAGCACTGCAAGATTTATATTGTTCTATATTCAATTTAATTAATAAGAGATGGTGCTGATTTCTGGGGGAAAGAGGCAATGTCCACAGATTCCTGTACACCTTTCATTGTAATTAGTGATATAAATCTATCGCAGCATGGAGACCTTAAAGTGCCCTCATCATTTTCTAATCCTACTGATATTCATTAACCAGGCATTTCAGCAATCTGCGTATTATAATGTGCCACCATCATTAAGGTCACAGCAGAGTTTTCATTACAAGACCCTTCTTACAGGGGTTTATAACTCTGCTGGAAACATTAAGGATGATGGTGGTACACTGCTAAGGAATATTTTTTATGATTATTTTATGCAATCTTTGAAGAAATAGTACTCTGACCATTTTTAAATTCATAGCTTTAAGATCATGGATTCTCAACCAGGGTGCTGTGGCACCTTGAGACCTTTTCAAGAGTGTGATGTAGTGTTAGCACTAGTAGGCATGCAAACAGGATTCATGAGAAAAACCCAGAAATTTCAAAGAGGAATCCATACCTTTCATCATTTTATACACTTCCATCTTGTCCCTGCTCAACCTTCTCCTTTCAAACCTGAAGAGTCCTAGCTTGTTAGTCTCTCCTTGTATGGCCACTGCACCATACCATAGAATCATATAATCCTAGAGAAGTAGGGCTGAAAAGGACCTCCAGAGGTCATCTAGTCCCACCCTCTGTCCAAGGCAAGATCACCTCTATCCCAACCATCCCGTACAAACCTACTACAGATAAAGCAGGGGAACCACAGTGGCCAAAGTCCAGCTGTTGCAAAGGTTGTTAAAATATGCTTGAGAGATCCAAGGAAGACGGCCACACCACCTCTGCAGAGTAAGGCAAAATCCCCCACAGTCCATATCAATCTGACCTTAGGACAAAATTTCTTCCTGATTCCAAATAAAACAATCAGTCTGATCCTAAGGGGAGGGGCAAGATCCACTAGCCAGGACCTCAGGAGTGTTGGCATTCCAGAGTCAGTCAAAATCCCCAGCCTTGGTTGCAGCCAACACTCAATGCTTCTGAGGAAGGCTTTAAAACAACACAAAACAAAACAAAACCTTGACACATGTAGCATCAGGAGGGAAAAAAATTCCTCCCAGACTCGTGGCAACCAGCAGAGCCTAGAAACATGATAAATACAGGCAGTCCTCGACTTACGTTTCAAGTTACAATGTTTTACACTTACAACATTTATAAATTGACACCCTGTTTCAACGCCACACCACACCGACGAACAAGTTCACTGCGTCACCCAGCTCCCTGGAGAACATCTGTCCGAACTTCCTTGGACACCTTCTTTAGGCAAGCAGACAAGAATCCAGAAAAACCTGAAGCCAATACTCCTGAAAAGACTCCAGCCAAGAACCCTTCAAAAAGTCCAGCCAAGAGCCCTTCAAAAAGTCCAGCAAAGTCACCTCAAAGAAGTCCTTCCAAATCAGTATGATTGCTATTTACAATATAAATACATTAATGTAGCTATATTACTCATCTATAATTGAATGAGTATAAAATTCTGGGTTATTTTTGGTGAAAATGGGGTATCAGACATTGGTTCAGGAACCACTCCCCCATTTACAATATTGTTTTCTATGGGAAACTAGGTTCCAAGTTACAATGTTTCAACTTAAGACGCAGTTTTCAGGAACCAATTTTGTTGTAAGTCCGAGGACTGCCTGTACCCATAATATAACATACGCATAGCTACACCTAGATTATCCCTGATGAATGCAAACACCTCCAGCGATGGAGAGTCTACAATTTCACTAGGCAGTCTATTTCACCGCCTCACTGTTCTAACAGTGAAGAAGTTTTTCCTGATATCCAACCTAAACCTACTTTGCTGCAACATCAAGCCACTAGTCTAAATTCTGCTTTCTCTAGCAAGAGAGAAAGGGTGTTTTCCCTCTTCTTTAGATATTTTGAAAACTGCTATCACATCCCATCTTAAGTACCTTTTTTCCACAGGCTGAACACGCCTATTTGATAGATTTCAGAGATTTCGTAAACATTAGGGCTGAAAGGGACCTTGTGAGTTCATCAGGTCCAGACCCCTGCCCAAAGGGCAAAAAGTCAGCTGGGGTCAGGTTATCCCAGAAAGATAAGCACCCACATATTTCTTTAAAGTATCCAGGGTAGGTCCTTGCCCCACTTCTGTGGGGAGTCTATTCCAGACTCGGGAGACTCATAAAGAAGTTTTTCCCTATGTCCAAACTAAAACAGTCTTCCAGCAGTTTGTGACCATTAGACCTTGTCTTCCCTTGGGATGCCCTGGTGAACAGATGTTCTCTCAGTTCCTGATGCACACCCCTTATATGCTTATAGACTGCCACCCAGTCACCCCTGAGCCTTCGATTCCACAGGCAGAAGAATCCCATGCTTGTCAACCTCTCCTCACAAGACCTGTTCTCTTGACCTCTAATCATGCCCATGGCTCTCCTCTGGACTCTCTCAAGCTTCTCCACATCCTTTCTAAAGTGTGGAACCCAGACTTGGATTCAGTACTCCAACTGTGGCCTCATGAAGGCTGAGTAAACTGGGAGGATGGCTTCTTTGGTCTTGCTTGAGATGCATGAGTAGATGCAAGCCAGAGTTTTATTTGCTTTGCTGGCTGCAGCATCGCATTGGTGGCTCATGTTCAATTTGTGGTCAGTCGTGACTCTCAAGTCTCTTTCGGTCATGGTGCTAGTGAGTGTAGCACTGCCAAACCTATAAGTATGATCTAGGTTTTTTCTCCTGAGGTGGAGCACCTTGCATTTCTCTGTGTTGAATGTCATCAGGTTTTGATCTGCCCGCCTTGCAAGCCTGTCCAGGTCATCCTGAATTGCCAGCCTATCCTCTAGAGTGACCACACTTCCCCATAATTTGGTGTCATCCATGAACTTAGCCAGTCTGCTTCTGACACCCAAATTCAGCTCATTCAAGAATATATTAAAGAGTACTGTTCTGAGAACTGAGCACTGGGGGATGCCACTGGTCACCATGCACCATGTTGACTAGGTTCCATTGACTGTCACTCTCTGGGTCCAACCACAGAACCAGTTCCTCAGCCATCAGACTGTAAGGTTGTTGAGGCTGCAGTTCCCCAATTTTACCATGACAACATCATGAGAGACCAAGTCAAAGGCTTTTTTAAAATCTAAATATATTACATCAATCTCTTCTCCTCTGTCCGGGTGATGCATCACCCCCCAGGTCATAGAAGTAAACGAGGTTGGTCAGGTAAGACCTACTCACAGCAAAGCCATGTTGACTTCTGTTAGCCTGTTGTTGATAGTTTCTTTGATAATTTTCTCCAAGATCTTTCCAGGAATTGAGATCAAACTGATTGGCCTGTAGTTCCATGGATCTTTCTTCCTTCCTTTCTTGAAGATAGGCACTACATTGACCTTCTTCCAATCTTTATGAACTTCTCCTGAGCACCATGAGTTGTCAAATATCCTTGCCATTGGTCATGCTATGATGTCAGCCAACTCTTTTAGCACTTTTGGGTGCATTCCATATGGGACAGCTGACTTGTGAATGTCTAGCTTCTCAAGCTGTTCCCTCACAAGATCTTTGCCAACTATAGGTATATCATCTATCATCGCCCTTACCCTGGTAGTCCTGTAACCTCTCAGGCAGGGTGATCCCCTTGAGCTGGTGGAAATCAGCTTCTCTTCATATGACTAGCCTTCCAAGCCCTTCATCATTCTTGTTGCCCACCTCTTAACTCTCTCTAACTTCTCCACATCCTTTTTAAAAAGTGGAATCCAAAACTGCAACAGTACTCTAAATGAGGCCAAACCCATGCTAAGTAGAGTGGCATTATCACTAAGGTGACCATATGTCCCATTTTGGCTCAGACAATCTCGAATTTCGTAGGCCAGCCCCAGCTGGTTGGTAAAAATTGAAACAAAAGTCCCAGAATCACAGGGATGCAGGGCACAGTCAGGCAGGGAAGTAGAGTGGCATGGTATGGCAGGCAGGCTCCACCTCCCTGCCAGACTGTGCCCCAAACCCCTGCCTATCTGCTTCTGCCTCTGCCTGCAGCAGTGCCTCTACTTGAGGGATGGTGGGGGAGGGCAGTGTCTTGTATTTCCTTAAAAATAATATGGGCAACCTAACTATCACCTCCTCTGTCTTGCACATAATGCTTCTACTGATACATCCCAAAACCTCATTTACTTTTTGTGTGGCTGTATCACACTGCAGGCTCATGTTGAGACTCTGATCTACCAAGACTCCCAGATCCTTCTCCTTACTGCTGCCATCCAGCCAGGTGTCACCCATTTTATTTATATTCTGTCCCCCCATGTTGTGCTGGCCTGCTGCTGCAAGCAGGTGGGAAATGGAGTCGGGGCCACTACAGGCAAGGGCACCCAGCGGGAATGGCCCTGAACCATTGGAGGGGAATGGGGTTGGGCCCAAAGCAATGATGGAGGGATGGAACAGGGTCAAGCCCAAACTGGGTGGGGCAGGGCCGGACACTAGGTTCTGTCCCTGCTGGCCCCCTGGGTGGGGGTGGGGCAAGTGGCCCCAACCTGAAAGTGGTGGGGGAGAGAATGGGAGGAGCAAGCCTGGCCCTGGGCCTCTGTCTGCGCCCACTCCACCAGCAGGTAGTGGTGACAGAGCAGACAGGCCAATGGTGCTGGCCCTGCCCCTTCCCTCCATGGCAAGGCCAACGCCCCTGTCCCCCATCCCTGCAGGTGGCAGCAACAGAGCTGATGGAAGGGGAGGGGCCAGCACACGGGGAGCGGCCAGCTGAGCCCCAGCCCTGAAGTGGTGGGGGGAAAGAAGGGGAGTTGGCCTAGCCCCAAAGGTGGGGGGGGCAGGGCCAGATGCAGGCCTTTGTTCCCAGCTGCCCCCGCCCACCCATCATTCTTGATGGGCAGTTGGCTAGCGTGTATAGATAGATAAATAAGTAGATACATACATACATACATATGTTATTTTTGAGTTAGCCCCTTGCATTTGTCTACATTGAACTTCATCCTGTTAGCTCCAGCCCGGCTTTCTAAAATTCTTCTGAATTGTGCTCCTGTCTTCCAATATGTTTGCAGTTGTTCCTAGTTTCATGTCATCTGCAAATTAGCTTTAAAAGCTCTCAATCCCAGTATTCAAATAATTAATAAACAGGTTGAACAGCACTTGGCCCAGGAGAGGCTCCTATGGGATTCTTCTTGAAACATCCTGCCATTTGATGTGAATCCATTTATAACTACCCTTTGCTTGCAGCTGTTGATCCAGTGGTCTATCTACCCTCTAGTAGTTTGTCTATCTCACATTTCTCCAGTTTATTGATAAGAAGGTCACATCATGTCAAAAAGCCTTGCTTAAGTCCAGATATACTATATTCACAGCATTTCCTTCATTCATCTGGGTATCTACTTTGTCAATGAAAATCAAGTTTGTTTGATACAATGTTCTTAGTAAATTCACACTGTGTTTGTGATCAGCCTTTCCTCTTCCAGATGCGTGCAAATGGATTTCCTTAGGACACTTTCTAGAACTTTCTGGGTATTTAGGTGAGGCTAAGCAGTCTGTTGTTCCCCACATCCTCCTTTTTTAAATAGTGGCATTATATTGGCCCTTTTCTTGTGCTCTGGTGCCTTGCCTATCTCCCACGACTTCATAAATATTGTTGGCAAGGGCTCAGAGATCACCTCTGCCAATTTCTTCAGTACCCTAGGATGAAGTTCATCAGGTCCTGCTGACTTGAATTAATTTAGACCCATGAAAGCTCTCTGGCTCTCTGTTGTTATTTTATCCTTCAGCTTGTCCCCTTCCTTATCCAAATGATCTTTGTTCGATGTTTGGCTGCAGCTTAAATTTTTCTGAAGACTGAGGCAACGTTGTTGTTGAGTAGCTCCTTCTTCTTTGCATCTTCCGTTAAGACCTTTCCCTGGCTAGTTAACAGTGCATCTAGAGCTTTGTAGGTCTTTCTTTTCTAACCAACATACTTATAGACCCTCTTTTTTTGTCTTTAACCTTCCTTGCCAGGTGCAGCTCATTCTTTATCTTTGCCTTCCTGATTTTGTCACTGCAGGTATGCTTCTTTGATGACCTACCTCTTTTTCCATTGCCTGTGTGCTTTCCTTTTGCATTTGAGGCATCCTAGCAGCTCCTTATGCAAGTACATTGGTCTCTTACTGTTCTTGTCTTTGCATCATGTTGGAACAGTTTCTTGCTGGGCTTCCAATACTCTGTCCTTTAGAAACCCCCAGCCCTCCTGGGTGACTTTATCCTTCAATCTGTTGTCTCATGGCACCATGCCTATTAAGTTGGTTGAAATCTAGCATCCTAATTCTGCTGACCAGATGGTCAGAGAATTGAAGTCTTCTATCAGTACCATCTCATAACTTTTGCATAATTTTGCACCTCCTTGAAGAGTGTCTCATCTATCTCCTCTTCCTGATTTGGTGTCTTATAATAAAACACCACCAATATATCAGTGCTGTATCTTTCACCTTGCATCTTCACCCAAATGCATTCTACTCTGCTGTCTTATTCCTCTTGAACCAGGGAATAACTGTATGTATTTTTTGACATACAACAATACACTACCATCTTTCCTCCAAACCCTATCCACTAGAGGTGTACGACCCAGGCCCTCGATTCAATTTGGATTCGGCCCAAATCGGGGACAGTACTCAATTCATTGATTTGGATCACTGTCCCTGATTTGATTCTGCTGAATCCAAATACGAAGATTCAAAGCCGATTCACAGACACAGCTTTAAATGTTTTTTCTACATACCTTGAGGTAGCAGGCATGGCTCGTGATCACTGTGATGCTGGGGCACATGGAGTGTGCCACAGGAGTCAGGGTGGGGGGCCCTCCACATGCTCAGTGGCAAACCTGGAAGTGGACCAGAAGTACTTCCGGTACACTTCTGGGTCTACTGGGGAGTGTGCTGGGAGGGCCTCCTGTACCTCCCCAGCTCAGCAATCGGCCACAGGCAGACCCCAGGTACTGGTAACTGGTGCCCCCCCAGGCCTAGGAGGCATCAGTCACCGAGCAGGGCGCGGGGCGGGGGGGGGCCCTGCGTGCTCCCAGGGAGACCCGAAAGTGAACTGGAAGTGTTTCTGGTCCACGTCCAGGTCTGCTGCTGAACACCCCGGGGAGCCCCTATGCTTCTGTGGGACATTCCATGTGCCCCAGCATTGCAGCATTCGTGAGCTGCCTGCTACCTAGAGATATGTAGAAAAAACATTTAAAGCTGTCTTTATGTCCAAATCTCTGACTCTTTCCAAATCTCTCTGAATCGATTTGGAGTGTTCCAATTCGATTCAGAGAACTAAAAGGGTCCTCTGATTCAATCTGGATTCAGAGATTCAGTCACTGAATCGGGTGAAATTTCCACCAAATTGAATCAGGGACCAAAGCTTCGCACAGCCCTACTGTCCGCTGATTATCTTTGTAAAGTTCTTCAGTACAATTCCTGTTTCCTCACATGTAATAATTGCCCAGGCACTAAACCTTATGCAGTTCTGCTCTTTCAGGGATTAGTTCTGCTCTTTGATTTTTATCAAAAGAATCAAAGGTCCTTCCAGGTCCAAAAGCCCCAGCATGGTTAAGGTATGCTAGGGTGCATCTACACATGCAGAAAATGCACTTTTTCTAACGTGCATTAAATTTAATACCTCCAATGTGAGTTACTAAATAAATGTGCATTAGGCTGCCCTGATGCACAGTAGCAAAAGCACACACAATTTAGTGATGCTTAATGAGCAGTAGCCTATTTTACTGTGTATGAATGTATTTTCACTTTTTTTATACAACACGTTAATGCACAAGAAATAGGCTACTGCACATTAAAGCACATACGTAGATGCGCCCCTAGTTTCTTTAGGCAATGGCACAAACTGGGGGATGTGGCTGATATAATACTGGGCTGCCTTTGTTAGAAAACCAGGATTGGGCAGTCGTGCCTAGTAGTTAAACACTAAAAGCATGGAGCAGTCCAGATTAGTTCCCCAGAGAGCAGGGGATCAGAACTGGAGTCAGGAGCTGTAGCTAAAGTTAGAACAGACCGGAGTCAGAACCCATAGCCAGAAACAGGGAAAGCCAAGGGCTAACCAGGATCCAAAGCCAAAAGTCAGAGCCAAAGGTTGAACCAGAATCAAGAGCCAAGGAAAAAAATAAGGAAATATCAAGTGTCTTGCCAGAGTTGAAATGTGGAGTTGTCGCCAGCAGTCAGAACTGATTGTGTATGCATTTCCCATGGCATGAATTGCCCTCTGTGTAAAGACAAGGTAGAACCAAGGAAGCCACCCACATTTCCAGTGAGTAGAGTAGGCTATGCTAGTCTATTCTTTTAACATCCTATTAGAATTCTAATCTATTAGAACACATGAAGTTATGGGAAAAAAGGTAAGGGAGAATTCCTATCTACTTATCCCCTTCCTTTTGCCCAGCACCAAGCTTGACTTAGACTAAGTAGTGGGAGCTGGATTCATGCCTACTGGCCAATTCCTAGCCTGTCCCTTTTTTGCTATTGGGCTGAAGAGACTAGCATTTAAACTAGGCTTTCCACTTGTGCACACATTGTATATTATTTCAAAGAGTAAATGTGTGTTTTGCCTGATGTTTTGTATCCCTCCCCCCCACCACATCAGTATTTAGAAAATACCGTCATAAACTCGGTATGCAATGGATTTTGAGCGCTGGGGTGAAATTCTAGTCTCAATGAAATCAACAGGCATTCTCTGATGACTTCACTGAAGTCCATATTTTACCCTAGGTAAATAAAGATCCTTTTTAACACCAAGTTTGTCCTTTATACAGTTAAATATATATGTTAATTTTTACATCAAATTTAGTCCTGGATGGAGGACTCTGACTACTTAAATCTTGCTTATAGCCTCAAAATAGGACTTAAGTAGCACATAGGTCTTGTGCTAGCTCTCTGTGAACTCTAATGCATTTTCCATGCAGGACCGAATGCAAAATCCAAACAACCTCCACAGGAAGTCACAGCAATAAGAGAATAATGCTGAATTGATGTGAGCTAAGTAAAACAGCCAGTCCCAAAGAGTACTATTATAAATTATCCTGTTGAGAATAATACATGAATTTATATTTCAGATAATGATATTTCATAAATGTAGTGTAATGTAGTTTATTACATACATTTACTATTTTCCATGGTTCTTTAGCTTCCATAGACAGTCCCTTTCCCCCACCACACACACACGCACACAAACTATTTACCAATAGTTGGGGCATTCTTATGTTTTGTATTTAGTGAGACAGATTAAAGGCAATTTTTTAACTCAAAATCAAATTATGTACCTCAATAGCTGGAAAATTTCTATTTTATGGAGATTCAAACAGGTTTCTTTGGGCTATCTGTCCCTACATGGTCTCCTGCCCACTGTATTCGATTAATGAAAAGTGTTCAAACCAGCTTGTGACACTCCAATGCACTTCATTTCCTCTCAATTTTGCTACATCAGTATTAACCCTTAGGAAGTAACCAGAACACATTTAAACAACCCTAAAATTTCTAAATTGAGATTTGCCCAGACTCTCACCAGTTAGAAAGTATACCTAATTAATCATCCCAAAGAATATGATGACACAGAACATCTCCTTTCTCTCCAGTAATAGAGCACTTTTCAACACAAATATGTATCAGTAAACCCTAAACTGGAATAATCCCAGAGGAAGGGATTATATGTGGCAGTAATGCTACTGTCATTGCATAAAGCAAGGCTAAATACTTGAGTTGAGTCTGGACTAACAATTATTTCTTGATATAAACTGCTGTTATACTCTTTGAAAAGAGAAGTGTGGAGCTGCAGGCAGGAGCCCAACAATGACTGCTAGTAAAACTTTCTGCACCAAAGTGAGCTGGAACTCCCCCTACGTAAACTGCTGTTGCCCCTACAGATGGCAACCAAAGGTCACTGACCACTGTAAGTCTGATGGGTGTGTACTTTTTTATTTTATGTTCTTAAGTGTTGATAACTTTTATATAGCTTTTAGCTATTTTATTTCATCTCCATTATTTTGTATTTTTAGTCTATTTTACTGAGCACTGTTTTTTTGGTCTCCGTTCAACACCTGTTTATTAACTAATTATTAAAAATCCAGTGTGTCCTAAGGAAGAATAACTTGGTTTGGGTAATAGGCTTTATAGTAAAAGGCTTTTGTTATTGTAATTATGATTTTTAGTCCACCCAGTATGGAAGTACACCTTGTCTCTACTCCTTTGCTGTCAGCTGAAAATTGATATACTGTTAAAAAAGGCCTAAAAAGAGACTCTTCCCTTTATTCCAGTAATACCCTTACCAATAATTCTGTGACCCTACAAACTGAGATGCTGGAAGAAAAGATCAATGAAGAAAACTTGGTTTTAGCATCACCAACTATAAGCACTGTAGGCAAAGTAAATTTGAGTATAGATTTATCAAACCCACAAGTCTCCCTTATTCTTGACTCCCATTTGGGTGAGGGGTTTAACTCAATGCCTGGCTCTATCTTCGAAGGAGATAAAACCCGGATACATGATACAGCCTTACATTGGGAAAGGGAAGGGTATATAATCACACCCCAGAATATCAAACCCACCAAGTGTCTCTTATGTCCTCAATACTTGCTATGATTAAGGGAAAGGAAGAAAGAACTATCCACCTTTCAAATGAATTAACAGAAATTAAAAAATTAATTTGTGATTTAAAATCATATCTAGAAGCAAACAATATGTTACTTAAGGCAATTGATGGAAAACTGGCAACCAATGACATTTTAAAAAATGAACTTAATAACACCACCTTGAACAGTGAGGATTTTATTACAATTGATAAAGTAACAGACTCATAATCTAACCAACTAAAAATTTCTTCCTCTATTTTTAATAATCATAGCTCTACTAGAAACAGAAATAAAAAAAAATTAAGAGAGTAAAATATATTATTATTCACCTTTTACCCATATAAAAGAGAGAACTTTTTCAATGTGACACAGAAAATTGCAAGGAAGGAAACAGGATTAGTTTCTATAGGAAAAGAAACTAGAGGTGGTGTCTTCCTTTAAATACCTTGGAATATATTTTAGCAAAAATCTGAGCTGGAAGAAGCACTTTGAAAATGTAAATGTTAAAGTAAAACAAGCTCTGGGTGCAGTTTTGTCTTTTTACAGTAAGATAGGCAGAATATCACTTCTGGAAGCACTATGGGTCTGTAGATCCAAGGTAGATACAATTTTATTATATGGAGCTGAACTCTGGGGTGTTGATTTTATGGTCCACCTGAAAATTGAAAAGATTTCTAATTAGTCTAAAATATGGCTTTTATCTTTACCTAATTCTACAACAGGGGAGCTCATGCACTCCAAAACTAGACTTATACACGTAAGCACTTTAGCCCAGAACCCTAAAATACTGGATGAAAGTTAGATGTTTTATACCCACCAGATCCCCCAAGAAACGCATTTTAGAAGCCTCTCCTCTGCCAAATAAACTATGATTTGGGTGGCTAAAGAACATCTATACTTTCCTCCAGATAAATGACCTGGGAAATGTACTGAGATTAACTGACCCAGTATTTCCCTTGTATGTAAAATAAAACATAAATTGAAGGATTAAGGATGCCAGCATGCGGTTGGACATGCTGGCAGTGAAGCTGTCTTGAACTTCCCCTCTTTTAATATGAATAACACTCCTTTGGCCCAGAAACCTATCTGTCTGTGGTGCACAACTACAGACAATGAGAAGCCATCAGTAGATTTGAGATTCACATTAACAGCAGGTGGTGTCAGTTCCATATTTGGATATAATATACCCTTTTGGGAGGAATGAGGTTGATGACTTCAATCATTATTAGTGGTCTGGTATGTTCTTTGAAGAAATATGAGGGAACTGGATCTCTCCACTAATGGGAAAAAATGAAATACCCTCCTAATGAGGAAAAAACATGTTAGCTTCTTTTGAACAATTTGGAGCTTTCTTATACTTCTTAAGTATATATGCACTGTTTGCACAAAGAATGAGAACCAGAACCAAATAGAATTTTCCTGTTCTGTTTTATAGTCCATCATCCCATCTTCCCTCTTCTTCTAAATCATTATACATCATTTTCTATTTGAATATTTTTAAACTGGTAGAATGGATACTATTATTATATTCTTTTAGTAAAAATATGATTTATATAAATGTTATTTAATTTTTATATATACCATTTTTATTGTTCACGTTTTTATACCGTTTTGCTAAAAGCTGTAAATAAACTACTACTACTCCGATTTCTCTCCTCAAGGGTCTTCAGTACTTAAATATGTTATGATATATTGGAAAAGTAGGAAAGATAAACCTCCATATTAAAATGTTTTGAACCACCTGTAGGTTTTAGTCTTGGAAAAAGAATTGTAGCAAAGATATGGAAAAGGAGAGCCATGAAAATATCAGTTTTCACTCCTGTCTTTAAGTTTATCTCTGTACAAATAATACTCAACAATCACTGGGAAAGAACTGCATCAGTTTTCACCTTCTCTTGCAAACAAATGTCTCCTTTGTTTGTACTCCCCTGTATGCTTGATTTTGCTCATCACAGTTCCTCCCATCCTCCCCCTTGAAGCAGAAAAGAAGTTTGCTACAGCTCTTTATCAGGAGTCTAGGGCAGGGGTCAGTAACTTGTTAGGAGCCCAAATAATGCAGCCAGGTCTGAGGTGGGCCAGCTCTTCCAACCCAGCTGCCAACACTGCCAAATCACTGCCAATGTGTGCACAACCCAGATGCTGCCAAAGGATGCAGAATTGCCTACTGCCAAAATGCCCTGTCCCCAAAATACTGCTGGTATCTATCTGGGTTTTGCAGGCCAGATCTAGCCTGTGGGCCATAAGTCATAGACCCCTGGTCTGGAGTAATAACCCACTCCATGAGCGCGTTCCTCTCAAAGCTGGGTTACAAGCCATGTCCACATGAGCAAAGACATTTGGTTCCTGGGGTCAACTAGCAGCCGGACACCTTGTGCCACCGGTAGTTATCCCCAGGAAATGCCTGTGCCATGTGCCCTCTGGCTCATAGCAAATTACCTCTGGTGGGGTAGGGGTGGCTGGAGCCAGTACTGGGCTGGCCCAGTAGCCTCACCTGGAGTCAGCAGCAGTGATCCTGCCACTTTGAGCCTGGCTGGCAGCTGAGGCATGGCTCCAGGTGGCCAGGCTCCACTTTTGAGCAGTGCACACTGCCCCCATGTGAGCTGTTCCACTTTTTTTTGTGCCAGTTTTTTATCCCTGGATATCCAGGCCAAAAATAAAATCCACAGTGCCCCCTTGCAGCGTGGAGAACACATGAATGTGCAGTCTGTGGCACCGTAGATACATCTGCAATGCCACATTCCTCACGGCGCACAGCCACAGGGGTAATAAAAAACATTTCCCACTTTAGGGATGGGTTAGGTTGGGCAACAATCTGACTTTAAATTTACCATAGCTTTTATTCACCTCCTAAGTGTCATATATTACTTTCCACACACACACACAGTTAGATCCAAATAACCCATTCTGATATTTAGTGAGCTGACCAACATCAATGAATACTAATCAACCAAAACAGAGATAAAATCTTTTCTTTCTGAATATTTGGTCATAAAAGTTTCAGCACATTCTCAGTCACTCATTTATTTCTTGGAGGCCATCATTTCCATGCGGCCTTTAGTTTCCCCATTAAAATGTAAAAATACCCATTGCTTTAGATGCATTGCAAATGCAGAGCTAGTCAAGTTTCCCTTTCTTGTGTTGTTTTATTCTCTGCTCCTCCATTCACTGAAGGCAACCTGATTCTTATGATCTGTTTTCATCTTCTCTCTCATTTGCCAGGGATCGGCAGTGATTAGCCAATCACATGTTTTCTACATTCCCATTTTATAACCTGCTAATCCTTTGCTAGGATAACACTTTTTTCTGAGCCTCTTCTTTGTTAGCTTCCCTATATCTCTGTAGCATTCTCTCTCAATCTCCCTCCCTTTATTTGCTCAGTCTGTTCTAATCTCTGTCCTCTCAGCTGGAGCCTTTCTCTCATCTCTTCCATTTTTCCTGGTTGTTCTTTTTTTCTGTCTCCCTTGCACTCCTCCCCTCCGAGTCCTTTTCTTTCTCCCACTGCCATCAACTAGAAGGGCAAAAAAGTCAGTTGTATGAGGTTTAATGTTGTGAATTAAAGTGTGTGTGTTGGAGGGGGGATGGAATAAAGCCTCTTTCTTTCAGATACTGAAACCATTAAAGGTTTCTCTTTGGTAATATTGTATTGCCTAGCAATTCCACACACTGAATGCTCCTAACGGCTCAGTTCAGCTGAAAGGACACTACAAGCAATGATTTTGACTTATTTAACTAGCTGTTTTATTATTTAAAATTGGATTTGTTCTCAAATTGATGCTGTAAATGTATTTTAAAACATTTAAATTATAATATCAACCTCTTTCAACACTGTCTTTTCAAGTATGATAATTTTACACTTTTCTTGGCTCCCCCCACTAGATCTGAAATGTTCATTGCTATATCGGGAGCCACAAAAATGGCTCACTGTGGGCCACATCCACCCTAAGAAGCCAAGCAAAGCCAAAATAAATCTACTTTTCTCTCACCACTTTTCCTAAGCACTTGATTGATACCCTGATTTTATGAAGTCCTGTTGAGCATAGAGGGTTTACACTATGAAAAATGCACAGATCAATTTAATTCTCCAGTCAAAATATCCTTTGCACATTCTCAGGGAAGTTCTTTCCCCCCCTAAATAACTCTATGGGGTTAGCAACAAACGTTGATTGCAGAAACAGGGCCAGCAGCTAAGAAATGAATGTTGTTATCCTTGGTTCTATGCTATACTTACAAAGGATGTAAGCCAAAGAACAAAGCTGAAAGAGCTAAAGATTTTTTTTTAAAGAAAAGACAATTTCAAAAACAGTGAATTTAAGACAGTGAACTTCTATGAAATAAACCTCTATGGAGGTGTTTCATAGTTTCCTGTGGCAAAGACCAATGCAAGGTAGTCCAGAAACTCCATAAGATTAACACTGTACAGTTTTTGCTGACATCTTCCCTCGGGGGGAACTGGTTTTGGGCATTTAGAGAGCAATAATATGCAGCCTTCAAAATCCAAAAAGCTCAGTGTTATACAGAGAAAGGAAGCTTCCCTGTTCAGAAAGTCCTACAGCAAATTATAACTTTTCTATGGATTTGGGGAATTGCCTATAGAATGTAACAGCTGCATTATATTTTTGCTACAGATTTCTGTAGGATGATTTTATTTAAAAAAAAAAACCCTATATCAAGTATAGCATTCTCAATTAAATTCTATAAAACAATGCTCAACTGTAAGTGTAATAGCTACAGTGAAATGAATGGAACTATGACAATTTATACCAGCAGAGTATACAGTAATTCTATAGCAAATTTTAGGGTAGTTTTTAGCAAAATGCAATTCTCTTCAAAATCTACTGGTTCAATCACTGTTGTATAGGAATTCTATATATTCTTTTCCACATTGCTCTTTTCAAACGTAGTCTCTTTTAACAGAGAAGGACCAGGCCATTTGCCATACTCTGCAGATGCCATCCATGGCTTTCTCAGGAATTTTGAGGGCATTATCTGCTTTGATCATGTCCATTGTCCCTCTACAGGAAGTAGATGACACAGAGACAAAGTTAATATTGCTCCTAGTATAACATGAGTTGCTGCTGGTATTTGTGCCAGGAAAAACAGTGGCTAATTGGGACAGACTTACATAAAACAGTGCTCCCTGGCTTTGTTTTCTTTCCCCACAGCTGTAGAGACCCATCTGCATGGAGCTGGCAGAAAGAAGATCCCTTTGAATACCCAGAGAGTACAAATCATATTATGTGACTGTTGCTCTTCCTGGTTTGAATTTTGAGCTCTTTTTGCCCAGGTTGGATTGTAATTGCACCTTTCTGCACTTCATACTGGGCGCATCTACAGTAGCCTATTCTACTGCACATAAGTGCCTCATGGCAAAAACCATACTAGTGTGTTAATGTGCAGTAGAATTAGTCTACTGTGCATTAAGCATCACAAAAAAAATCACATTTACTACTGGATATTAGCATAGGCTAATGCGCCTTTATGTAGTACTTCATATTAGAGGTACTAAACATAATGCACAGTAGCAAAGGCACATTAATGAACATGTAGATATGCCTGCTGGAAGAAATACAAGCTTTTAATGTTCTTATATGGTGTATAAGTGATGTAAATCAGTTTTTCTCAAATATATCTACAAGTTGCAGTTCTTAAATTATGGCCTTAACTATAGTCATGCTCAGGCAAATACTCATTGACAACTTGCCTAAGTAGAGAGGTCAGGAGCAGGTCCTTGAATCTTAAATATTTACCCAGATTCTTCTTTCTACTAGCAATTGTGTGGCCAGGAATGGTTATCTACTGATCTGGAGTCAAACTACTGGCTTAAACATGCTTTCAGAGTACAGCTGAGTTTTGCAAATTCCTCTGAAATGATTAACGGAAGGATCTTATCTTTCTCTGTGTAGGAGTAATTACTTTGCCAGGCATTCAATAATGTTGTCCTGACAAAAATCATATTTACAGTTTGATGAGCTTTCCTCATTGCTGTAAGATTAAGGAACACATCTTCATAGAAATATGCCCGTGCTGTGTTTTATTTTCATTTTAGATTGGACGTAACCCCAATTTTAAAATAATCTTTTCTCTTGCCAGAAAGGGAGCAGGAAAGAGAAGATGCAACTACTTCTTAACTATCTAGAGCTCTAGGGTATTTATACACATGCTTCTGGAGGGTGTAGGGGGGGTACTTTAATTAGAGTGGCTCTGAGAGCTTGCACTAATTAAAGCACCCAGAGCATCTTGTGTATCAGTGTCCCCACACTTAAAAATGGCAACAGGATCGCTTTAACTAAAGCTCTTCTGATGAGCTTTTGTTAAAGTGTCCCTGCCACCATTTTAAAGCATGGGACTGCTGAGACACAAGAAACAAGTCTTCTGGAGTATGTAATTACCGCACTCTAGCAGACTTGATTAATTGAGCCTGATCTGACACACTGTAATTACAGCGCATTGAAGCAGCCTCACTGTTCTTCTATAGGTGCCCTTAATTGCCTCCTGGTTACCAACAACCTGCCAGGTCTTTATGGGAGACCCTTAGTTAAACATTTTCTACATGCAATCACTTGTCAGTGTAGTATTCTACAGCACTTTGAACATTTAAGATATGGAAAAACATTAATTGAAAAGAACATTAAAATAAATAAAAACAATAGTGGCTATTGTACTGATTGACCTATCCAGGGGAAGGCAATGAAAGGAGATGGCTCGGTGGCAATTGATAGTAATATGACAAAAATTATGTCTTCCTGCCTCAAAATTTAAGTGTAACACCATCGATTTTATAAAGAGCCTTGATGTTCAACTAGATCACCCCTGCAAGTTTAAAGAAATAAAAAGGAGTAAATCTGCAATCATTGTAGAGTAAACCTGTAAACAATGTGCAAATCTGGGACACCGAGGGCTTTGTCCCACATTCATTTTAGGCAGCTCCTGGAGCTCTTAATCCCTGGACTGTCCACACATTAACACCTGAAACTAGTTTTAAGCATGCTTTAGTGGGATTAAAGTTTCACCACTCCAGAGATGGTTTACGTCTGATCTGTGTTACCCAGCTCATGTTCCATTAATGTATGGCCACTCCCCACAAATGAGACACCTAAATTGCAGTCCTCCAGCATCCCAGGATTCGGTGTCCCCTCACCCACCCTCCTGTTCTGTGTGGACACATTTTCTACCCCTTGCACTCTACTCCCCAGGGGACAGTTCTGGTACCAACACAAGTCCCCCTCCTGCCCTGGGGGTGTGACCTTCCCACCCCTAGGGGTGCAACCCTGTGTGAACAACCTAGAGAGCACATGCCAGCTAGCCAGGTCACAGGGCATGGACAAGTCTAGGAGTGGAGTCTAGGGGAGGATGGGGGGAACAAGGCAGGGGGCCAGATTGGATCCCTATGGGCTGGGGCTTCCTTCCCAGGGTCAGGGCAATAGATCCTCCAGCAACACCTGCTCTCACTGCCCCCACCTCCCAGCCACCCCGGGAAGCATGACCAGTACCCCTCATACCCCAATCCCAAATGCCAGTTTAATAAAACATGAGACCTTCTTTAATTTACTTCCTCTTTCTTTTTTTATTTTACTTATTTTTATTTTATCCTTCAGTGGCTGACTTCCTTCATTTCACCAACTTTTCCTCACCTCTATTTCCTTTCCATCTCCCGTTTCATTACCCATATCATGAACTCTGCCTCACAGCTTCCCGTTCCTATCCTTCCCCCCAACCCATCTCTGACATCCCCCCAGCTAGATCAGGTAATAGAAGCCTGTTCTGGCTCACCAGCCCTCTAGTGGCTAGTCACAGCTGTGCAGGTGCGAGGACAGTTAGAGAAGGTTTTTAGCCTTAAGGTATGACTGCTCCAAATTTGAGCTAGCACTAACACCGATCAATATTTGAGTAACTCAAAGTGCAATGTGTAACAAGGCCCTGCATTATCCTAGCCTAGGCTGAAGCATCCGTATAGTTTCCTAGTTATCCCAGCCTAGGTTTAAGCAACACTACAAAGGAGGCAATTTACCTGTCTGTGAGAGAGCTTTTATTAGGACTCTAGGTTATATGCTGAGGCAAACCAGCTCTCCCCATTTGACAACAGCACTAAACAGGCACATCTACATGAGACGTTTACAGCAGAGTTGCCTAATTAGCAGTAAACATCTCGGGTCTACACGTGCAGGGCTACATCTGTAAATAAATACAAGTACTGTCCTAAGACAGAGTTTTTTACTCTGTAGTAACACACGTGTAGACACTGACAGCACTGGCTGGGGCATGAGGGTGTTTCAGTGTGGAGGCTGCCTGCCGGCTAACCCCACACTAGAGCACCCTCCTGCCCCAACCAGCCCCTCCATAGCACTTTGAGCTAGACTGGAGCAGCCCCGAGTTGGCAGGCTGACCCCCTGGACCCACTGCACATCTAAACATGGCACCTGGGAGCAATAAACTCTGGTGCATATTGTGCTGGTGTTTCTTGCTTTGGATTAATTGCATGTGTAGATGTGCCCAGAGTGTTTTGTGTAAGGACAGGAAGCAGGATTAAGTAGAACACCTGAGTCACTGTTCAGCTAAACTCTGCAGTGAACATTGTTGCAGCACCCTTTGCTGAGTTAAAATGACAAATCCTAACTGCTCTGTGTAGATAACAAAGTATTTCTCATGGCTTTTTACAAAATTTCCTTTTCTACTTGATTACTGCATTGTCCACCCCAGATGACATTGTGATTTGATGGGGCTGTATATACTGTAAAAGTATATACTTTTCTTCCTAAATCAATAAATCTTAAAATCTTTTCTGTACCATGACACACTTCATAAGATACCCCAGCCTAGAACACCATGGGGCCATTAGGGCACCCTGATCATGAGGGAAGTTGCCCAAGGATTGAAAAATGTAGATGTGAATCCATTTAGTCAAAGAAAGGACTTCAACCCAGGTCTCCTCATCCTGAGCGCGTGCTCCAGCTATTGTGTAAAAGGAGTCATGACAATCACCGCCTGGTCTGGCCATGATTTAAAAGAAAGAGTTTGCTCCTTGCCTATCTTTGGAAAATGAGATGTTGATAGCTATATTCAAGAGAATGTTTAGGATCATAAAACCTAAGTGAAGGAAGCCAACTAAACCCTGTGCTCAGCATTTCCTATTAGCTAGGAATTGTTTGGGATACTACTGTGAAGCCCCTAACCCTTTCCATGTATTCTATAAAGAATCTTGGGCCGCATTCAAACAAGTGCAGCTGTGCAGTATGTGGTGCCGCAGACCCATCTGTGGCATCACACACCACATATTCAGGCAGTGCAGGCAGGGGTTTTGACCCCAGGAGATCCTGGGGTCAAAAAAACCTGCACAGAAAAACATGGCAGTGCACATGGTGGCAGCATCCATGGCCCACAGCTGGAGCCTGGCCTGCCAGAGCCATACTCCGGCAACTGGCCAGGTTCCTAGCTGCAGGAGGACCATGGCTACAGCTCCCCAAGGCCGTCAGGTAAAGCCCCTGGCCCCAGCTTCCCTTACCCCACCCGAGGTAACCTGATTTGCACAAAAGGCGCGTGGCACATGCATTCCCCAGAGACATGTGCTAGTCCCTTTTCAGATCTAGCCATAAAAAGCATAATGCATGCTGCCTCTGCTGCCCCTACCTATGGGGAAATGATATAACTTTTCCCTCCCATGAAAGCTAAGCTAGTTCTGCTCACCACATTCCGGCAAGTATGTCCAGCAAGTTAATTAGCCTAGGTAGGGAAAGCAGGATTTGTCTCACACTTTTCAGAAGATCTAGACCTAAACATCACATGAAGGTTGATATTACAATATTATAGAAACTAGAACAAAATATTTTGGAAGGGGAGAATATGTTTTAGAGCAAGGTAATAGAAAGGGAAAACAGTACAAATTAAATAAACTGAAGAGAAAAGAAAGATTTTTTTTTAAGCCATAAGGACACAAATTCATGATTTTGTAGGGAGCCAACAATGGAAGCACGCAGCAAGGTTAAAAAGAAAAGAAGAATATAATTTCAATAGCAGGCTGAAGGAGGAGGAAAGGTATTAACATGAGATTTGAAGAAGGGAAATGAGTCTATGCACCCTTGGAGATGAAAAGAAGGCTTAGAAAGATGTATGGGAAGTATATTAGAAAAAGTTTTAACAATGTAACTTCTTGTTACTAATGATACTGGATAAGCTTCTCTGTGTTTTCTGTCTTTTCTTTCAGGCCTTTTTGAAACATAAACATTTGGACTATATCCATGAAAACCTTAAGTAAAAACAAAAAACCTAGAGCATAGGTGATGTGTAAGGGGGATAAGGGAGGGGGGCATGTGTGCATCTGAAAATGCTGGTGATGTATATGAAGTAAAGATTCATTCTCAATGGAAATTTGGATGCCCAAGTAATAAGTAACTGAATGTAAATGCAGTGATATAACTAGAGCGGGGGAAGTGGGGGAAAAAACTGCTGTTCCTTCAGTGGCATGAAAGTTGCTGCTTTCCCCGTGTGTAGCAGCTGCCCTGGGCACCCACCTGCATCATTATGCTTCTGTGTAAATGTTGTATGTTACTGAATAATTTCTTTCAGTCTGTAGTTTCATACACACACACACACACACACAAAATTCCTACTTCTTATGAGTTATAGGAAAAGCATAACATCAGCCTGGTGCTTCTTTGTGGAAATAGGATGAGGATTTCTTGGCAAATCAAGTTCTATTCACTTGGTTACCCGCTCATGATGGGTTTGGTACCCAGAAAGTATTTGTACCAGTTCAGTTTCTTTAATTATTTTCAGATCTAGGGGAACTTTGTTTAGTTAAAATACATCTGTCCTCAGCAATTATTCTATTTGGTGCAGAACTGTCTTCTGTTTTAAATTTCCAATGTAAAGAAAGGAAATATATAAAGCCTCTGTTCCTTTGGTTAGAAAATTACTGTAAGTATATATTCAGTTTAAATTGTCTGGGAAGGGGAAACAAAACTTTTGCTTGATACCAGAAGAGTGTTTTCCCATCTAATCTAACAGCTAGAAATTGAATGAATTTGTGTGTAATTTTAGATCCTAAATCAAGTACCAAAGCAAAGCCAATTTTTAGCAGTCTTTTCATTATCTAGAAGTAAAGGCAGAAAAACAGCTGTCATAAACAGGTAATTATTTTAATTTTAATGCCATGCTTCTTATGCCCAGCTAGTAAACCCCCTAGCTGTGATCTATCATTTTATCTGGTTCTGGAAAGTATAAATCATATTTAAGCAACTGCACTTGTAAATGAATCCATTGGAAAACAGATACCTTCCAAGTCAAAACAATTTGAGGCTGTCATTGTAACATGGGGCAATTAAAAACTGGAAGATGGAAATAAATTACTATTGAAGATTATAGACCCAGATTCCACACAACTGAAGATTGCAAATGTGCAGGACTATTTAAAAAAATCACAGATCTACTTAATCACTGTTCTATCTTAATCTGTTCCACTATTTTTTATAATTTCCCAAACAATAATTTGATATAAAAAGTGAATGGAACTAAGGAACCAATGTAGTACAGTGGAATGATTGTTGAACAGAAGGGACAACACAAAGCTGTGAAGCTATTCATGTAGCAGAGATACAGTAAATGTACTGTTAGGGAACACTTGCACACTAGTTCAATCAAGAGGGGGGAGATGGTCTCACATTGTCCTAAATGAATTCAGGTTATAGTTTAGCACCTTCCCAGGACTTTAAAGGTTATGTTTTATACCCAGAATTAAGATCATTGAGAAGCCTCCATGTACTGCACTGAATTGCACTTCATTCACTGTAAAGGGAATTTATGGTGGTTTGAATCCCTTCCTTATTCCAAGCTGTGCTTTGTTTCATACTGGAAGCCTGAAGTGGTGGGTGTGGGAGCTTTGAAGCTCCATCCTGTGAGTGGGTTTCAGGTTTTCATTGTGGACACAACTCCTTGTGTTTCAGCTGTAGCAGTCACAAGGAGAAGGCTATTCTAGGAGGGTTTGGGGTGTTTTTATTCATTCTTCCCTTCCATCCCTCCTTCCCCTCCCCATCTCCTTCCCTGCCTCTCCTCCTGCTGCCCTGAGCAAATCCAAGAGATGCAAGGGAGCGGATTTACACGTGGCTCCGACCACACTTCCATTTCATTCTCGAAATCCAAGTCGGTTTCAGTGATAGCTATTGAACTGAATGGGATTGAGGGGGGAATCAGAGGCGGGCACTCCCTTGTCTCCACCTCTGTCTTTCTTCAGGGATCAGCTGTTTTAAAAAGGGAAAGAAATGCAAAGCGACGCCTCGCCGCTCCGCTTGTAGCTCGTCGGAAATGGTCTCTCTCCCATCTTCGCCCCCCTGCAAAATAAACCCCCCAAAGATGAAAACAAAAGCAGCATCCCCAAGCCGACCCCGCCCAGCCTTCTCCAGCCCCGCAACGTGCATCACATCCCAAACAGATCCATTACTGCAAACAAGACAGCTTAATTGTTTGTTCCTCCCCGGGAAGGAGCTAAACCCGGAATTAATTTGGTTCAGCCGGTAAAACAACGCGTTTGCTCTGCCTCATTCTGGCAATTAAAGAAGTTTTTTGGGGTTTTTTTCCCCCCAGGCACAATTAACATGTAAATCAGCGGCGCTGAGGCTGCTGCCGCCTCTGCTCCTACTGGGGAAATGCAGGAGGCAGGAGCCGGGCGGACTACCTGTCTCGGCGGGGGCGCTGGCGCGGCTGCGGAGGGAGGTGCGAGGATTAGGAGAGGCGGCGGCGGCGGCGGGGCTCCTGGCCGAGGGGGTTGGGAAACAGAAGGATTAATTTATTAGCGCTGCTCCGGGCCCTCTCGGGGCTGCTTGGCTCGGAGACAGGGGCGGATTAGCCCTGCAGGCAGCTATCGAGCTGGGATGGGGGGAGGAAACAAAACAAAACAAAAAAGGCAGGCTGAGAGCTGATCGGCCGAGGAGGAGCGGCCTGCCCCCACCCCCCCATGGGTGCCCTCTGCTTAGGCGCGGTAGCAAGCGAGCGCGGGTCTGCCGTCGCCCCGTAGAGCGCTTTGTTTTGCCGCGAGCAGACGCGCGGGGTGGGTAGGTCGGTAGGTAGGTCCGCGCAGGCCCCGCAGGCAGGCTGGGAGGGGGCAAGGCGCGCGCGCTGGGCGGCCCCGACCCCGGGGCCGCTGAAGTCAGCGGCAGTTTCGCCGCCGCCTTCTGCGGGAGCGGGCGCCAACTTCGCAAGTTTCATCAAGTCTTGCATTGTTCGCCGAGGAAATTGGGGCAGCGGCCCCTTCTGGCCCGCGGGGCAAACAGCAAGAGAGATCCGAGCCGGCTTTTCTCCACCGCCACCGCCACCCCCACCCCGAGGATAAAAGCTGCTAAGCCGGAGCTGGGGCGCGTGCATGTTGTTATTATTAATATCATCGTATGCACACGCACTCCACTCGCAGCACACGCCTGTGCTCGCTGGGTGCCGCCGAGGCACTTGCCTTTCCGAGGGACCAATTTAGACCACCTGAGAGGCTGCAGCTTTGCTTTTATCATCATCAGACAGTTTGCTCGCTGTTATCTTCGGAGCTTCAGCCCCCCTCCCCGCTCTGCGATACACAATTGTCTCTCCCTGCTCTTTCGCAGCCCGTCTCCCCTTTGCTGTCTCTCCTCGCCCTGTTTCAAAGGGAGCTTTGCTACTTTTCGAGGCGCGCTGGGGTGGATCCGGAGCGATAGCCATGGTGTAACGTTGCACTTGCCAGCCTTTCGGCTGTAGCAGTGTGAGACTGATGCAGTCATAAGGATGCACAGTGGGAACGGGAATAAGAATATGCCTTGGGGAGGGGAAGGAGTCAGGACTTGTTGGCCTTGGGCAAGTTTGCTTGGGAAGTATTTTTAACAGAGGGGAGGGCTGTGTCTTGGCATCTGGAGGCTCCTAAGAACGGGCTGTTTCTTTCCTCGCCGTGCACCTGTTCCGAAAAAACCGCACGGCTAAGCCCGTGAGCCCGCTGGGATCCCGCTGATTTATTTTTATTGGCACCCAATTCATTGCCCGGGAAGAGCCTTTAAACACCAAATCTCTTAGGGCAGATGAATGCAACACTGCCAAAAGTGCCGGGCAGGCTCTCTCCCACAGCAGGGCGGCTGGTGTCTGGCTCCCGAGGCCGGCAGATCTGTGCTCTTCTCCCGCCTGCTCGTGCAAGGAGCCTCCCCCCTCGCTCACACACGTACCTGGCGGGCACCTCGCGGGATGCTCGTCCCTGCCCGAGGGCTGGAGCCCTGCAACAGTTCCTCGGCATTAGAAAAGTCTTCACAGTTCACTTCCCCTCATCCTTTAAAACTTTTCCATTTAAGAAAATCGATGAGCAAATCCTTTCTTGCATCTTATCTCCCGGAGTGCTCCTGCCTTACCTCTCTTTTCCCCCCGATACCTATACCTATACCTACACCAGTATCTATCAATCTATCTGTCTTTCTATCTATAGATATATCTATCTGTAATATATCTCTTTCTATCTATAGATATCTATCTATAATACATCTCTCTAGCTTTATAGACATCTACCTATATATAATGTATCTATCTAGAATACCTCTCTATATCTATCGATATCAATAGATATCCATATACTGAATAATAAATCTACCTATCTATAAATATTTATATAATACATCTAGCTATAGTTATATATATAATGCATCCATTTATCTATCTATATATAATACATCTATCTATAGCTATATATAATACAACTATTTATCTATCTATAGATAGAATACATCTATCTGGAGCCAGCTATGTAGAATACATCTATCTAACTATAGATATCTACGTATCTATATATAATACATCTCTCTATAGATATCTATATAGCTATAGAAATCTATACGTATATCTATAGAGATCGAGATCTATATCTGTGTAAGTCAAGGATCAAGCCAGACTTCTCTCGTCCTTGTTTCAGTCCCGATTGCATACATGTTGCATGGCACAAGATTGGGGGGGGGGGGTAAGGCAGGTCGCGCACTATCCCCCCGGCTCCCCACTTCTCTTATGTCCTTGCTTGCACGTGTGACGCACTCGCGCCCCCCCCTTGCCCCAGCCCGCACTCCTAGTCCCGCGCACACGCGGGGCCGGGCCTTGCTGCGTGCAGCCGGCGGGGAGCGGGGAAGGCAGCGGTGCCGCGATCCAGTCCGGGATTTGGCTCCGCCCCGCCGCCGAGCCGCTTTCCAGTGACAGCCGAGTTGGGAGCCCGGCAGTGGGGAGGGAGGCAGGCACCAGGCGAGAGCTTTGCTCCCAAGTCCTCTCCCGAGCCCAGCTCAATGACCAGCAGCTCTGGGGCGAGGAGCAGCTGCGCTTCCCACGACTTTCCCTGGAGCCGCCTCCAGCATCGGGGCAGCCTGACATGACTTGCCTCCCAGGGCGCGACTGAGGGGGACTTACCGGAGTGGAAGCCTGGTGGAATTTGGGTTTGCAGAGGAGTTGCCGAACCTTTTTTTTATTATTATTATTACAATTATTATTGCTTTTTTTTTTCTCCCCGCCCCCTGGAAATGAGCACGCTGCTTCGGCGCTGCAGAAAGTAGGCAGCTCGGACTGTGGCAGCTCTGTGCCCCCGCCCCGTGCCTTGCCCCGAGGAGCCCCCATGTAGGAATGACAAAGGATTGCACCGGCGAGCGCGGCTGCGGTGTCCCCCGAGCGGTCCCCGGGCATGGATTACTAAATGGGACACTCCCGCAGCTAGGTCTGTCCTCGGGCTGCCGCTAGATACATGCGCCGGGAAAAGGTACGGTACCGCCCCGGGCGCGGCTGCGGGAGGGCCGGGGCGGCGGGACGGAGGCTGGGGGCGCCCTGCCCTGCCTGCCTGCCTGCTGCCGGCTGCCGCGGATGGGCGGGCGGCGAGCGAGGAGCGGCTTTGTTGCACGCGCGGGG
>NW_017728950.1:44893570-44926970 GCF_001723895.1 Crocodylus porosus
GCTGGCGGGTGCTCCGTGCGGGGGCCGGGGGGATACTGCTGACAGGAGGGATTCGCGGTGCAGGAGCGTGAAAACCTCTCAGTTGAGAGTAATGGGCATTAAGTGCTCTGCCTGCGAATTTGCATGAGCCAAAGTGGGAGCCTGCAAATCCCCAGGAGTTGCTTTTCCTGCCGTGCTGGTGCACTGGAGAAGTGGAGCGGAACGGAGACGAGCCCCCCCGGGAGGCTGGGGAGGAGGGAGGGAGCTGGTGGCTCCTTCAAGCAATTACCAGGAGCAGATGCAGCAGCCTGGGCGAGAGGGGCTGGGTGACTCCGGGGCCAGTGAATCCGTTTTGGGCGTTCTCGCGGCCCAGGAAGTGTTGCTAGAAGTTTGCTCTGCGCTGCGAACAAGTACCTGCCGCGGGTGGCGGGGATCGGCGCGTGTGAACGCCTGTTTTCTCCCCCTGCCTCTTTGCTCCTCAGTCGCTTTTATTTGCTTGAGAGGGGACCGGAAAGCTAGTGATGGTGACTGACTTGCAGAGGAAGGGTTCAAATCGCAGCTTTCCCTGCTTTGAACCTGGGCAACTTTTCACAGACAGTAGGGATTTTTATTGTGCTTGAGCCAGAGCCCCAGGATCTCCCACCAGTGGTTAGTCGCAGTATAGTACATGGCTGGGTTTTCTTCCATGTCTGTTCATGTCAATCTTTGACTGCTGGTTTGGAGGCAATTTGTCCCCCTCCCCATCCCCGCTTTCCTAAGATCAGTGCTGGTTTTTAAGTTTGCCAACCTACATAGTTGTGCTATACAGGTCAGGCTGCTATACACAGTGTTTATACAGGTCAGGCTGCCTAATAAACCAATCCAGGCTATTACAAAAGCAGAAATAGTGAAGTCAATTAACTAGGCAAATCCTAATTAGAAAGGGGGGGGGCTGGTCTGTTAAGCGCAAATGTGGTGGCACATACCATAATAGCATAACATGGAAGTTGAATCATCCCAAGGCCTCTCTGCTTTTCATTTAGTAGCTTATTATTTGAAACACACTCTGAAAAGTTCTGCTTAATATCATCCAGCACTACTAGTAATTATTAACCCAACTTTAAATATAGAGCACAATTGTGTCTCCAGCTATTACCTTATGTTCTAAAAATAACTTTGGTGGGTGTCTGAGTTCTGTTAACACCTATGTTAACGTTGGGCCTGATCCTGCCATCCTGACTCACTCAAGTAGTACTTACTCACTGGAGTAAATCTGCTCACAGCACGAGAATGCCTTCTGTGAGTAGTTTATTCACCTAAAAAAAGTCTTGCAGGGTGAGACACTTTTCCCACACAACTTTTACGGAGATCTGGAGCAGACTCTGATATCTTTCCAGGATGATTCCGCTGGTTTGAGACATTTATAAATATTTCTATTGTTAGACTTGCCTTGGTAGTTATCAGAACAAAAAAGGAAAAGCAAAATGATCTTGCTTTCGTTAACTTTTCTCATTTAATGCGGCTGTCCAACTTATTTGAAGAAATGTGGGTCAGATACAGCAAAACCTTCCTTAAAAAGGAATCCTTCATGATATTGATGAAAACACTAGAGCACATAAGATCAGAAAGATTTGTCTCCTTTAAGAAACAACCTGCAATACAAGGTGATCTGCTTAGTATAATTTTGTCAAATATTTGAAGCACCCCCTTTTTACATTGATAACCTTTGTGTAACTTAGAACACAAAGAGAAAACTGATCTTAAGCCCTTCTGAAAAAACCAGATACACCCTAGCGATAAGAAATATGCTCTTGGGTCTCCAATCCTCTCCTTTTTTATTCAGGAAAAATTTCTCTTTGACTTAATTGGCAATGTAGCCCACAGAATTTAGCCTTAGCTCTGTGAACGTTAAAGTGTTTTTTTTAAAATAATGAATTTCATGCAATATGAGATATCTGCATATCATTTGCTTTTCATACAGCTGGAATCAAAGAAGATCTGAACCATGGGTGAATGTTTTCTGAATGAAAAAAATCAGATGGTCACAGATGTTCTGCATATTCCCAATTAGTCTATATTAGAACTGTATATTTTTCTTCTGATGGCAAAATCAACTTTATCAACTAAACCAATACTCCTGAAGGGAAGAGTAATTGGGCACTAAAATTTACAAGAAACATATGTATTTAACATCTCTAGCTACTTGCAGATACACGTAGATGCTTACCATGGCTCCTGTTTAATGCTTGTAATTTGAGGAGAGCAGTTATTGCAGTTAGAATTTGAAGAAAGCGGTAGCAGGGGTTAAGGACAAGGAGCTGCCTTCATTGACTCATTGATTTTAAAAAAAGAGAGCAAATTAATGACCTGTGATAAATCCAAAATAGAACTGTTTGCATTAAAAAGGAAGTAGGTGATTGTGAACTTGTTTGTGTGTATGCCTGGTGAAGGAAAGGGGAAATTTGTCATCATGTTTTGAAGAGCCATACATAAATACATATGAAAGGAGTTCACATGGTTTACAGCAGGGAAGACATAAAATGTTTTAGGATTAAATTGACCTGAGTTAATACATGCCTTGCATTCTACTTGTTTGCAGGAACACATTGTTATGCTACCCAAATGTTTTGTGTATAGTCCCTCACTATCATACCATTGTAACAAATTGATCAAAACAAACCACATAGTAAAATCTGGAATTTTATATCCATTTTGATATATTTAAATATTTTTACAAAGTAAATGTTGGAGGAAAGTTTATCAGTACTTAAAGTTTCTATTTCTAAATAGCTACAGATGTTGCAGTATTTTTACCAAGAGTTCTTCTATCTGGTGTCCAATAGCAATGTCTATTGTGAGGTCTGATCCTGGAAGATTTAGGTACTCACCTAAGTAAGCCTTACTCATCTTTTATTAAAATATATGGCACCATGTACATGCAGACTACTCAAATGAGCAAGCTTTTGCAGGATTAGTCTCATGTGCTAAAGCAGGGGTGGCCAACCTGCAGTGTAAGGGTCAAAAGTGGTAGGGGCAGGCTGCCCCTGGCACATCGCAAATTGGGAAGGGGACAAGCAGCACAGTGGCAGACTAAGAAGGAAAAAGCAAAACATCAGATCAGGCAGGGAGCACAGGGTAGGAAGCAGAAAGCAGAGCAGTGCCTTGGTGAAGCAGCACAGAGCAGGAAGCAGAAAACTGAGATGCAGATCTGGTAAGGGAAAGGGAGCCATGAGATTGGCTCATGGAGGGGATGAGTCTAATTGTGGTATGCCTACCAAAAAGATTGGTCCCCACTCTTCTAGAGTAAGAAAAAGTGCATAGGCAGAACTTAGTGCTGTGTTGAAGTCTGTAATGTTAATTTAACCCTAGATTTGGTTTGATGGTAGTGATGTCTGAATAGGGTTACCATATTTCCGCTTCCAAAACAGAGGACACCAGCTGGGACACCTCACTCCCAACCCACAGCCCCCTGTCTCTGCTACTCCTGACTCCTGTCCCCTCACTCCTGATTCACAATCCCTCACTTCCCTGTGCTATGCTGGTCAGTCCCAACCTGCAGGCTCTGGCCCTACCAGTGCCCCTTACTTTGGACCTGCAGCCCCCATAGCCCTCTGCCCTTCCCATGCCTTCACTCCCAAGCCACAGCCTCCCAGATCTGCCAGTGCCCCTCACTCCCGACCCACAGCTCCCTCCTTCCCCCAGCCCTGCTGGAGGGGACCCTCACTGCCCCCATCCAGACTGGGCCATAGCGCAGTGACTCCAATTCTTGTGGACAGCAGCACATCAAGTCTTGTGCTCCAGTGCAGGCTAGAGGGAAATGGATGGGAGGCCTGTGGCACCCCCTGACCTGGGCTAGGGCTCCTATGCCATGCCAGGAGGTCTGGCCATGGCTCCCTTTACCCCTCCCCTCCAGGCAGAGCTTCCTGGCCATCCTGCCTCTGTGAGCATTGGCACCCGCCCTTGTGCTGCCAGCTCGGCCATGGAGTTTCCCGCTGCACTCAAAGGACCCCCCACCCCTTTCCACCTGAAGGGGCAAGCACTTTCCCCCACCCCCCTGCCCTGCTGCAGCGCCAGCCCTCCAACCCCCACCCCCATAGACTTACCTGCATTTAGCTATCAAGGCATGCGCAAACACACATGGTGCTCCCTGCCTCCAATCACCTTCTTCCCTGCTCCCAGCAGCAGAGCAAAGCAAAATCCTGGACATGTGTTCAGATTTCAAAAAACCACCTGGACAAAGATCGGAGAACTCAAAAAGGACATGTCTAGGAAAACCTGGACGTATGGTAACCCTATGTCTGAACTGGGCTTATGATAAATTGTGCTAAATTGTGTATTTCATCGTTCTGTCATACTCATCAGCATTGCAGAGAAACAAGGAATCCCCCCCATACCATCCATTTTTTATTCCTAAAATATTTTATAATGATTAACTACCAGTTATGCCTAATGACACCACTGTGAGGCAGGTAAGGGATGCATAGAGATCATTTTGACAATGACAAGTAACCACTTCTGAGATGGAATCCAATTGCTATTCAGCGTCACAGCAACAGTAAGCAAGAGTTAGCACAGAAAGTAAATAACAGCTCTAACTTTGGGTCTGATCCTGCAAAGTCTTAAGCAGATGACTAACCTTATTTCATGTCAGTGGAATGATTTGTATAAAATAAAGGCACTCAATTATGTTAAGAGTTTGCATCATTAAGCAGGTAGTGTATAATTTTCCAAACTGGAGTTTGTCAATTTTTATTATGGTTGTTCTGAAGATACAAAAATCTGCTCTTTAAGCTAAACAACATTTAGTTGTTCAAAATAACTGAGCTCTAGAAGTTACAAAGTGTTAATGATCAGAATAGGTGAAGGTGTTGATTTCTGATCTTACTTGTAGGATGGCAACTGTAGCAATACAGCAGAGCTACCTAGCACAATGCTGGTATACTAATTAATTAAGGATTGAGAGGTAAGAGTGTCATCTACTGAACTGCCAGTACAGTCACTTACTATACCTCTTCCAAAGGTTTCCAAACCATATAACCATCTTCCGTGTCCAGATTGTGAGTTATAAAAGGATTAAAAACTAAAAACGATATACAAAATGAGGAAAATCATTAAAAGAAAAGATCTAAGCAAGCAAATACTTAGAAATTCATATAACAGGTTATTATTAAGATATATTATTACAGAAACTTATTTTTTACGTTTCATAAATGCTGCTGATGGTTAATGGTGGGGCCATAGTAAGTAGAGAAGGGAAGGTGTCCAGAGGAAATCTCTGCCTCTCCTCTTCCTCTCCTCATAAAATAAGTACATTCTTGACTTCTATGCACCAGCTGGACAAAAATGAAGCTGGCAAACTAATATGTTTTGAAATCTAAAATTTGACTCAAGCATTAGTTTCATAATTTGATATAGATACTGCTTTTTAAGAGTAACTGAAAAAGCAAAAAAAGAATGAAAGGGGGGAACCCAAAATATATTGGCTTGCAATTCATTTAAAAATCCCATGATCATTCAATCTTCCATAACATAGAATTATAATTATTTATTAATCAAAACAGAGGAGTGCACCATACTTTGTGTGAATACAGATATATGCTTATATGAAAGGGGTTTTTTTTCAATTCCCAAAGTGTATCTGTAGTGGTTGAACCAGAGATGTAAAATGAAGTAGATAAACTAGCTATTAACAGAACTGCCAGTTGCTGTATCTCAAGAGTGAAGACATATGGTAATTCGCTGCATTCAGTGATGACCTTTCCTTTAAAAGTATTGATAATAATAGCCATTTCTATATACAGTATTAAGAGCAGATACTTGGAATTTATGTTTAATATGTTGTCCGTCCATCCTGTCTCCCACCCCGCCCCCCACTCCCAGCGCCTCTGCCATTTTTCCATAGTTTTCAAATAAAGCTACTACTGAGGAGCTTTTCATAATATATTTTTTAAATTCATACCATATTGAAATAAAGAAATGTGCCTTCATCATGGACTAAAGAATTGGATTGTTACTGATAAATTAAAAGAAAGTATGTTTCTGTACCTTTGTGATGCCTCTATCCAGTTGCCTTCAGTGTAAGCCAAATGTTTATGGAAGCAGAATAAAATGAAAAATGTTTTTATGATGAGTTTTCAGCTTAAACTGGGAGCAGTGGATAGAAGCTACATATCAGAAGTTTTCCTGGCAGGAATAATGGTAGTCTGACTTTTCTATTGATTATGGACTTTTAAAAGGTATCCCTAGTCTTTCATCAATTTTGCTCTAACCAGAGTAGCCTCACAAACCTTGAAATAGTGAAAATGAGGGAATCCTCTCACAGCTGATGAAAAGGAGTGTACCTTATATGAATCTTAAACACAGTGGGAAAAATTGCACCCCATCATATTCACACCATCAGGAAGCGTTACTCCTACTTCTTTATACCCAGGTGTACAGCCTTATTCAGATGTTTCAGATATTGGATATTCTTGCATTTGGTTTTGAAAAATCAGGATAGTAAAGTGCTCTGTACTAGTCCCTTTATCATTTCTGGTGAATTTATAGCTGTCACTTGCATGGGAGACACCCATATGTTCATGATAAGAATTGCTGTATATTTGCGATATGCATAAGGATTAAAATAGTTTACTGTTCTGTGTCTATTTTTAGAACAAAAGCACAGTTATGTTTATCCTTATCAAAATTACTTTTTAGTGGTCGTTTGAGATGGATTCTATGCTAATTCCTCTTGCATTCTTGAATTATGGCCTAGCTAGACACTGTCGCTGGGATCTTCATCTATTAATCATGGAAGCTGCTTTCTTATTCGGTTGCCATAGTTTCAGTGCCTCAGATAGTGTTGGGGTGCCTTGGGAAAGGCTTGAGATATACTAGGACTTGCAAGCCTTGCAGTTATTTTGGCAGTAGTGGAGCTCTGAAAGAACAGAAAACAGCTTCCAACATAATTCAGGGCTGGATTAAAAGAGGCAACTTCTGGATGTGTCTCCCTGGACCTTGTTATGTGAACATCCAGCTGATATTTACTCCCAAGATTTTCTTGCTTAGTCTTCCTAGCAAAAATGCACAGTTCAAAGACTAATGGCTACTTTTATCTTTCCAAGAGCAGGAAAGGCTTTTCATTAGTACTCTTGATAAATGGTTGGGTAAATTAGGGCATTTAGGGCTTACTAAGCAATCCAAGTAATTTGTTTTAGAATCTCTTGAGCCTAGCTACATATAACATGACATCATGTTCTAACTAAGTAAATGTTTATAGTTTCCATTATTACCTTAATTTAACCTTTCTGTTGGGCTTTGCTCAGAGAGTTACATTTACAGAAGCCATTTGAGTTATGAAGCAGAAAAAAGAAGTAAAATTCTGTCCTTCAGAACTAGTGCTCTTTCAATACTGTACTAGAACAGGAACATGTTGTTTAACGTTTTAGTGTTTGTTCACAGTCATAACATTAAAACATTTATAACCTGTAAATGCAGAACTATAAGATGATACCAGTAACTCACCAGTAAAATGACTACTTGTTTGGTGGTGGGGAAAATGGTAGAGTAGTAAACTGGCATAGTAGGATATACTAACTGAAACACCCTTAGACTTTATTTCAAGTTTATTAAACAGGAATCAAATGGTTCTCACCAGTTTCAACAAATAGTTTGGCTTCTGAATAGAAAAACTTGACAGCTATTTTCCTTTCAAGAAAAAAGACTTTACAATTCACATCAAGCAAGACATCATATTAATAGATATATAGTTAAAGAAAGATAGAATTTAGTGAAAATAGAACTAATCTTGGAAAATAACCACTTTTTAAACTTTCAAATGGCCAGATTTAATTCAAGGACAAGCTTCAAAGCTTCAGTTTTAGATTTCACTCGGTCAGCTTGTCAGTTTTTCTAAAATGAACTATAGGCAGTTTTTGTACAAATGGCTGCTAAAGGTAACTGTCTTTCAGTACCAAATTCTTGATTTCAAAGTCCAGCAGTTTCACGTAAACTAGGATACCAACTCTTTAATTCCAGCTAATTTGAGTGAGCTTCCAGGAATCAGTAATCCACTCTTTCAAATGTTACAGAAGTTTTTGATCATGTAATCGAATTTTCCTTAAGTTATACCCTCAGCAATTTTCCACAAAGCACAGAAAATAGGTATCCAGTAATCTAGAACTGTGATATCTTGATAATCTGACAGTGTAAAATGATCTGCCCTGATCACTTTAAAGTTCCTTTCTGGGTGGGAGATGTTGGTTTCAGAAGCAAACTGATACTGTGCAAAACATATCTCAGATCAAAGGCTGTATATGTAGCTTGAACAAATTCAGTTGTGCTTTCTGTCCTAGTACTTGTAATATTTTAGTTATTGCCTATGTACCTTTTTCAAAGAAGGTAAACTGGTCTTTTGTGTAATGCTAATTACATATACTGTGGACTTTAATTAACAATTTCAGAATGCATTTTATGTACCTCCAAGACATGGAGATATGTAGTTATATTATGGAAAAAATGTTGTTGTAAGGAGCAAATTAGCTGCGTTTGTATTGCCTTTATGTGCAAATTAAGGGTCCAGCCCTGGTCCCATTTAAGGTAGATATAGAGGAAGACAGAGTTCCTAGTGAACTCACTAGGAATGAATTTTTGAATAATAAAACATGCAGTCTATTTGAATTAGCTAATTACATTGAAGAAAGACATGTTCTATGAAAAGAATGTAAAAATGTTTTATATATATTGTTTTTAACACCATTATGGTTCTGCTACTACTCTTAGTCATATTGAATAGAATATTATTCCTTGACTAGTCCTGCTGGGATAAATTCAGACTTGGACAGCATGACTTGGATAGCAAAAAAGGCTACCTAGACCTTTGGTGTGGTCAGCTGCAAGAAACTGGTCATTCACTACTTTTCCTATAGAGTAGAATGATGTGGGGAAGTGAGGTAAGAGTAAGCAGAGTCTTCATCCTGCTTCTCTTGTGCTGTGGTCAAATACAACAGAACCACTGTGGGAAATGTTGTAGTTTGCTATTGGTAAAGTGATAGGAAATATTACTCTCCTACATCACACTCCAAAGCAAGGAGAAGGCTAGGAGGTACATACCTTCCCTGCAGTGCACAGTTATGAATACCCATTTTATGGTAAAGCAGCAGTTTAGTTCAGAGGGATCATTTGTGGAGATAGATCCTACATGTCATAAGTCTGTCTCAGTCTGGCCTTGTATTTACTTCAAAACACCTTTCTCACTATCATGAACTTCAGAAGAGTACAGCCCAGTTCATATTCTTTATAACACTTCACTTTTAAGAACAGCTTTCTAAAGAAAATAGGGGAAAATTCATGAGAATTCACTTTAAATAAAATCCCTATGCGTGAACAATAATTATGTAGCTTATATAAATTTCCAGTAGCATTCAACCCATCAGTTTTAGAATAATTTGTACTTATTAATTATGAATGCTCAGCTTTTGCAATTATGACATACTGATTTCAACTATCTTAATGAGAAATAACCAAAATTAAATTGAGTTTTACTATTTGCTCTAATGTAGTCTAGAAAAGCGATTACATAACATAATTTTCAGAACTGTATCTATCTGCCAGTTTTCCTTTAATAGAAATAAATTCATGCAATAAATTTATATGGATCTTTTTCGTAGGACAGGGAATAGAGTGGAGAGAGAAAAGTAATTTCACTTTGAGCAAAGTAGTAGGAGAAAATTCTTTTAAGTTGTTATTTTGTGGTCCAATACTGCATTTCTTCCTTTCCTTTTTTTTTTTTTTGTTCAGGGAAATACATCTTTGAATTCAGTGGGGGGTGGGGGTCTTTCCTCAGGGAGAACTACAGAATCTGATTCTTGAAGACACATTCTGGGAATGGAAAAGGCTTTTACATAAGGTAGTACACTTTTTTGTTATCTGCAAGGTGTTTCCTTTTAGTTATGATGAAGGGAAGTTCAGCTTGTTCAGATACACTGATTAGTTCCCTCACAAAAGGCATATGTTGAAGGATGGTGTCTTCTTTTTGCCTTTATTCTGTTCAGAACATGAAACCCAGAGATATTGCCAGAACATTTCCTTTACCAAGATAAAAACATCCTGGTCTAGATTAGTGGTATGTACAGATCCAGAAAGGCATAATTAACCAACCTGAGCTAAGATTCTGAAAGTGTGAGATAGAAAGCTAATCGATGATTAATCGTGAGAACACCAGAGCGGTTTTATTGACAGGATATACTTCTTAGTATGATATGTAAGTATACTTATAATAAAAGTTTGACTATATTAGAAAAAAGTTTAATTAGGTGTTCTCACATATATTGTGTTTCCTTTTAAGCAAGTGGTTTAACTTTTCAACCAATATATTTTTATGTAATAGATAAGTTTATCTACCAGTATGTTTATTGCCTAAGCCTTCTCTTGTGTAACTGAAATACTGGAGGTGACATCACTTGCAAAATAGCACCTAACTCAAGTGTTGTTTGTGTTAGACAAACAGCTCAGCTGGACCCTTTTTTTTGTAACACCGCTGTAAGTGAATGATACTGATGTACTAAAGAGGGATGGAAAATGTAGAATGGTTCTTAATGTCAGAGAAGGGATCTGTAAGAATACATGCATTGATTTACCTTGAATAGCAAATCAATTCTTTTAGACATTTTGCAAAAAGAGTCTGTAATCAGTTTTAGCTTTAAACAGATGGAAATACCAATTGTTGTTGCAAAGAATCTGAAGAACCTTTCAGAATCTAAAGCTCACCCACAATGTATTCTGGGGAAAAAAAATGCACGTTACAAAGGCATCATTCTGCAATTCTTATTCATGCTTAATTTAAGGATCCAAATCTAACAGCCCAGTTCTGAAAACCTTAATCAGGCAACTAGTCCTTCCATACAAAGCCACTAGTCATAGGAGTAAATATTAGCTGAGTAATTGCTCTTGGGAAGTTGTTGGGACTAATCTCAGAGTAAGAGTTAGCATGGTCTAATATTTTATCTCCTTGTGCTTGATTGGCACAACTAAGGTTCCAGTTCTGCTCCAGAGAGTCTTAGTCCTCTCACTTCAATTTATTGCATTGGGAAAGGCTAAGGGCCAGTCTGATTCACTAAAACCAGTGGAAAGATTATTTTGAATTCAATAGGATTGAAAGATTGTGCCCACAAATCTTGAGATATTCAGTTCTCTGAAGAAATTAATAAATGAGCAGATTCCTTGACTTTCAAACATCAGGGAGATGTTTGTCTCTCTAATAAGAATGCTTGCATTAAAGGGATATGTTTAGGGTGCATGTAGTTAAAAAAGTTTAGTTCTATACTTTTTCCCCCTGCAAAAGTTAAACCTGGAAGAATGTGTTAGATTAGCGCAACTAAATCCTGCTTCACAATTGTTTACTTTCTTTGGAGTAAATAACTTACAGTAATCTGCTGTATGAATTACTTAGGCTATAAACAGAGAGCTCTGCAAAGAAGTGTAAAATACTTTTACAGTCTGAGATTGTCTGTCCTAGAGGTTTCTGCTGGTAGAATTTATTTGGAGAGAATTCATTGCATTTTCATTAGTTGGTTTAGCAAACACTGGCACAGAACAAGCAGCCTTCCTTGGTGTTACTGTATATATAATAGCCTCAGAAATTGCCCTGGATTTCAAGAGAAAGAAGAACCTGTCACCTAATGACATAGCTAGTTTTAAAATCCAGTCTCTGTAACTAACAATTGTACCACTAACAATAAGACACTAAAGGAACAAAGAAGCGCTTAGCCAGACATTTTTGTGTTGTGAATCTGAAATATTTATCTTTTAAATTTAGGAGGGTTTTTTTTTTTTATTTCAAGTCTTTAAAATGTAAAATAAATAAGAAAATATGCCATTTTTCTTTTTTTCTTTACATACAGTCTGCCCTCTTGTGTTTGTAAATCTCAGTGCAGACATTCCAGCCAGCTTAGTATAGGAGTGAAAAGATGGAACAGAAATAGGAAACGACAGCAGCACATCTGAAAGCCTGTGTAAGCTTTATATCTGTGTAACATTCTGGTGTATACAAGTGATGTAAAACAAGTGTAGTTTATAGCTTTCTCCTGTAGAGACTGGTGACTTCTTAAAGTTAGCAAAGTTGATATTCAGAGCCAGTTTAGAGGAATGGGTAAAAAAAAAAAACATTATGTATCCAATTCAAATGAGACTCATTGCCTGCCACAAAAATTCTGGTATTCCTGTAGACTAAGCACAGACAGTCAAAAAGCCTGAGGCTGAATTGATTCAAACTTCACAGGTTAGATGCATAGATTGAACTGATAAGCAAGTGAACAAACATTCACTTTGGATTTCAGAAATACAGCCACAAGCCTGCAGTGGCCAAGCCAGAAGCTGAGGAGTGCTAGAGTTTGTCTCCCTGCTCTGCTGGAGCAGACTTGGGTCAAGGCTGGCCCACCCATCCACCCTGCAAGGGGAGGGTTTGCAGGGGAGGTACCAAGCATCCCAGGAGGCTGGGGGACTTGAATCTGGAGGGGATCTGGGACAGGAGTTCAATAAATGGATTTACCAGTAATCTAAATAAATTAAGTCTGATACTACATCCATCCGGGTTTATCTTAAACAAGTTTCAGCCATTTTGAAAGCAGTTTATGTGCACTGAACTTTTGGGGCATGTCCCTATAAGCATGCATGTGCAGTTTATAGCTCTACAAACTGCATGCACCATATGTGACTGTGCTTGCTTGACTGCTAATTTGAAGCATGGTCGGGGAAGGCAGGGTGGGGGCAGGGGTAGGGGTTGACACTGGGAAATCCCGGTATCAAAAAAAAAACCCGCCAAAGAAGCAGGGTGGCGCACATGGCTGCAGAGTGTGCCACCTGAAACCAAAATCTGTTCAGTCAGAGCCAGGCTTCAGCTGCTGGTCAGGCTCTCGGCTCCCAGATTCCCACTGCTGCTGTCCCAGGTGGCCCTCTGGACCTCAAGTGATGGCCCCAGCCTTCCATACCCCACCCACAGCAATTTGCCCCACACCAGAGCATGTGAACAGGGACCTGGGGACAACTAGCAGTGGCACAGATATGTACTGGTGCTATTTGTCCCCGGGGAAATGCTCATTCACCTACTCATGGGAACCCGCCCCTGTTGGGTTACAGATTTGAACCAGTTTCTAATCACTTATACGAGTTTATGTGTAAGATGTGTCCCTAGCCCTAGGGTTCAGTCCTACTTCTGTAGAAAATAATGATAGAAACTCTTGTTTAATTTCAGTAGAACAAAGTTCTTGCTCCAACACTATCAGTAAATAATAATGTCAACTATAAAAGTGTTTATAACTTGGACATGAAATAATACAGATTTCCCTAAGTAGAGGTCATTGCGACAATACAGGCACTCCTCAGACTTACAACACAATTGGTTTCTGAAAACTGCATCTTAAGTTGAAATATTGTAACTCAGAACCAATTTTCTCATAAGAAACAAGGTTATAAATGGGGGATCGGTTCCTGAACCAAGGCCCAATACCCTATTTTCACTAAAAATACCCCAGAATTTTGTACTTGATCAATTATAGATGAGTAATATAGCTACATTAATGTACTTACATTGTAAATAGAAATCATACTGATTTGGAAGGACTTCTTTGAGGTGACTGCTGGATTTTTTGAAAGGCTCTTTATTGGACTTTTTGAAGGGTTCTTGGCTGGAATCTTCTCAGGAGTCTTGGCTGCAGGTTTTTCTGGAGCCCTGTCTGCTTTCTTAAAGGAAGTGTCCAAGGAAGTTTGGACAGATGTTCAAGGCTGATGATGAGCCACGCAGCGAACTTGTTCAATGGCATTGCATTGGATCAAGTGTTGTAAAGTTAAAACTGACATCATAAAGTTGAAACAGGGTGTCAATTTATAAACCTTGTAAGTGCAAAACATTGTAACTTGAAACATTGTAAATCGAGGACTGCCTGTACTGTATCTCAGGTTATGGTCCAATTTTAGCTGTAAATAATTTTATTCTCTGATTATCATGGAAAAGAGGTTTCTAAATTTGAACTGTGGATTCAATTTTAAAACATTAGTTTGATTTTTTTCAAGAAAGAGATTTAATGGCTTTTAAACAATCTTTGTTTTTCTGGTGAAATTAGAGACTAAAAATTGCTCCAAGCTATTAAATACTTTCTGGCATTAGTCCTAACTTTCCCTTCAGTCAAAGTATATTTTTTCTAGCTCAACAGAGTATTTATCTATTCATATATGTTTAAAGAAATCCTAGAGTTTTCAAATATAAAAAGAAGAAAGAAAAATAAAAAGGTTTTCAGGATTTAAAATAACATTTTGCTATGACTAAGTATTTGGTCTGTGCTGCTTTCTATTTTAAACCATATTTGTAATTCAGCTAAAAAATAGACTTTCCCCACTTATCCAAATTTGACACATGCTGAATTTGCTGTCTAGACCTAACCTTCCACAAAGACCAGAGTGAATTTGGATGAGGATTATCAGTTTGCCTTTAAATCCAGCGCTTTTAAAACCATTGCATTTCACCAAAACTTGACACTGGGCCTGGAAGCCTTTAATTAATTTATTTCTTTTAAAATTACATATTTTGGACTTAGTAGAGATAAGATACAGTTTTTGTTAGGGTGTTTTTAACCACCTTTAAGTAAAACATGTCCATAGGCATTTAAGACCTATGCCTAGCTCCATTTCCTAAGCTAACTTGCTAGCTCCCCCTCCTCTGTGCAATTGTCCAGATTCAGATAAGCTGAGAGCTGGTTTCTGGTGATGTCTAATTTGTACAGTCATGACTAGCAATAAAAATAGGAGCAATTAATTGAATGAAGAGCAGGTCCACGCTGAAGATGCTTCCAGGCCTTTTCTCCTGCTGGAAGTAGGAGCCCCAAAATAAAGCCCAGGCTTAAATGCATAGATAGGGCAAGTCTAACGCTATAACAAATGATGTCTAAATCCCATTTTACACTCTATGATTTCCTAGAACTCTGTGTAGTACTTTCATTGACACCAGTAGAGTTCGGTATGCGAACCAGGCAGTGGTTTTGTTCACAGCTTTAATTTTATATAACAAAGGCAAAAAAAGTTAAGTTATAACTGTCACAGTCTGCTTTAAACTCATTCCACTGTGCCGTTAATGGTACTGTATATGATATAAAAGATCAAACATGGTTCCATAACTTGCAGTTCTAAGTGGCAAATTACAAATTGAGTGGCTCCATTAAGTACAAAAATTCTTTGCTTTTATTGACTTGCTTTATTTTTTAATAAAGCATTTCATATCCATTGCTTGTTTTTATTATTAACCCTCCTCTGGCTAAAGTAGCTTTAGTGAGAAGCTGTCATCCAGCTGAAGTATACATCTGAGGGTGATAAATATGATAGTACTTACCTATGAGTAACACCTGTCAGTTTCTCCAGATAAAGATTAGCAATGTCATCTTAGTGTAAATAACATTTGATAAAAGTTTACGTAACAAGTTAATCTGTACTGTGTATGCTCAGAACAAAACTTCCAAGCTAAAAACAGTCCCTCTAAGGTAGAAAAGCAAAATTTAGATTATCCAGTACAAAGTATTACATTGTTCTACTTTGTCTTCATTTTTCTTGATTGAAGCTTCACCTCTGGTGTTTAATTGAATAGAAAGTACTCTATAGGAAGTAAATTCCTGCCTCCCCTCCCACCTCCCAGATCACTAAAATAAAATTAGGGCTGCTGATTTAAATATACATGTATTTAACTTTATTGAATTCCCGGGATGCATCTATATTTTGTTTAAACATAAGGTCTTGATAAATAATTTATATACTTTTATATTTCAAAGGTTAGCAAGCTTCTTTTCAGCCTGTTTTTAATTCTGAATTTCTGGGGTGCAACTTTAAAAAAAAATTATATATATACATATATACAATTGCAATTGAGGTAGCATCCTTTTCTTGACAGGTGCCCCCAACCACTTGTGAAGAAAGCTCATATGTATGAGGACACGGAAGGAATGGATCTCTTGCTAGGAATGGCTAGTAGGACTGGAAAAGAGTAAGGTGCTGAGAGGGGAAGAAATGGGTCTCTGGGAAAAGGAAGCAAGTAGCCCCTTTTCTGCTTTCCTTACCTCATAAACTTGTGGTTTGCTGCAGTAGGAATCCGTTCTAGGGAAGTAACTTTGTCAAAGAAGCTTAGGAGGGCCACAGCAAGTAGGGGATTGAGAGGAAAAGAGCAAGCTTAGGAAAAAGGTCAGGATAATATTATTGGCCTCCTCCTTCAGAATACCTGTTATTTGAGCAAAAGGAGAAAACCAAACCAATAGAAGACTTCTCTTTTTGCTTGCCTGTATTCTTGTCCCTGCAAAATCTTAAGACATATACTGTTTTTTCACCAGGTCCAAGCCTCCCTCATGATTGGGTTAGAAATAGAATAGTTTTGCAAGGAGCCAACTTACTGGTCTTTTCCTGTTTTTCACTGAACTAACACTACTTCCCTTTAAAAAATCATTATATCTGGCACTATGCAGGTGTCTCAACAGGGATGTAAAGTATGACTGGATAAGGAAGCTGAGCTCACTGTAAGTTAGATTTTAATACATAATACCTTTTGAAAGATAGGGATCCTGCTTTTCAGAGGGAGTATTGTTTTTAATCTTAGTAGTTCTCAAGATACTTGATATGCAATCAAGCATCCATTGTATATTTGCAACTCCCATGGGAGTCCACAGTAGTTTTTTGAAGACAATGAATGTAGGATTTCCCTTGAAGTAGGAGGAAAGTAAGATGATATAAGACTGATGTGATTTTAAAGTCTGATATCCTGTGACTATAAATATTGATAGATCCATCCACTTATTAGAAGATCAATAAATTTTTCCAAGCTCTAGTCCTGGACCAGTAATGAACAAAACATGTTGATCTCTTCTGAACTGCCCACTTCAAATGGTGACTCAGGTCAGGCCTGAAGTGTTTTAGTGTGGCAAGGTGGAAAAGCTTAAATTGCTCCTGCAGTGTTAACCTGTTCCGTGATGAATGGAAACAAGAAATCTGGCATTTTCCACAAAACTTAAAACAAAATCAAAAAGAAAACAAAAACCTGTAATGGGAAATATTGTGTATGTTGTAACATATGTATGATTTTTACAAGTTTTCAAAACCCAAAGAGTCCAAACCACAATGATTCCCAGTTTATTCCCAGTTTGCACGCTTTATGTTCATCAACATATTCAAATTTTGTGTTCTGAACTTGTGAAATGAGTGCTTTGTAAAAATGATTTAATTCTGCCTTGAATGTGAACTTTTCTTGAGGTGCTTGTTCATGCTGTTCTTTTTTTAATGTATTTGAGTAGTGACAGCTGTGATTTCATTTTTTTTCTCGCCTCAATATATATATTTTTTTAAAAGGACAAATCTAAAAAAGTCCTAAATTGGTTTAAAATGAGCTTTTCAAGGCTAAATGTGTTTGACAATGTCCCATTAATAATTACATGGACTTGCTCCTACTTGGATATGCTGCAATTAACTGTCTTTGATTCAAACAGACAAACTGTCTTTTCAGTTCCTGGAGCACTTTGTGAATGTTTTTAGTATTGGTTGCCTGTGTGTGTTGGGAACAAGTGCTAAAACCTGGCTTTATTATAAATGATGCTGCCTTGTGCCAAACTGTTTGAACCCAGCAGAAGACTGTCACAGCTACGTTGTAAATGAAACTACACATATATGGTATACAGGCATGTATATATTATACATATTTTCTATAGTAGTGTTTGTTTATGACCCATGTCTGAATTGGTTTATTCATGGTGCAGTGCTCCATGGAACGTGACAGCATTCAGAATGTAAGGACCTTGATTGTCTTCCCTACCCATCCCCCTCTGCATGGAAAGCAGCCCTGATTAAGGGAGCCAGAACATACTCAATCAGTAGCGCTGTGTGCTACTGAATCCATTGTTTTGTCCTTCCACTAAGAAGCCAAATCTCATTTTATAGCACGACATGTTGTAGAATTTTCACTTCATTAAGACCACAGACTTCCCAATGTCTCTGGTTTTCCCATTTATTCCTATTGCTCCCAGGACTGTACAGTTTTCTGCACATGCAAATGTAACATGCTTCACAGAAAATATGGTCCATAATATGAGTAAGGGCTATAAACATTGTATACTATAGATAGAAGTTGTATCCTAATGAGTTTGTATACTAATGAGATGAAAAGACAAGATGGCAATGTCTCTGACATTTATTCTGAATGTGGCTTTCTGGATTTTAGAGTGTCAGGGTGGTCTTGAAGGGTGGTCATGATAAGTAATTGTTGTGATTATATCATCATTTATTAATATTGGAATAAACTTTGTTAAATGTTGTTTCATGCACTGTAAGTCAGGTTACACAGTACTACAGTACTAGGCATGCAAAAATATAGTTAGATCAAGATTGTAATTTACAGAATTCATAGAAAAAATAAAGACAAAAGCACAAAGTTTTGGAATGTGTTATAATTTTAATACATGCTGTATACATGGTGTGATGTCCGTGTGATAAATGGCAGAGCCATGTGTTACATAGCATTTGCTATGTACCTTTGACCATCTCACTTGCACTTTGTCCACTAACCTGTCTCCTCTGGGACATTTAACATTCCAGACTTCTGAGCAAACAAATACTATTTTCCTCTGTGCAAACTCTTTCTCTCTCTACATTGCCTTCTTTCCCCAAATCTGTCAAACTAAAACTATAGTTTGCCAAGGTGAAGGACATTGCTCAGTCCTGCCGTAGTAAAAGATTTAATGGTTGAGATCTTCTGACTTTAAGGGACAGAAAGATTGTCAGATTCTCATCTATAAATTGCATGCTTCAGTTGATTATCAAGCACCATAGATAAGAATCATTAGTTATAGGAAATCTTTATATTTCCAATGGGAAACAGCACTTTTAGCCCTGAAAGATTCTTAGGCAGCAGAACTTAAAATGTTTGTATTAGGTATAAAAAAGTAAACTGGGTCACTTTTGACATTTCCAGTATTGTATTACAAGCATTCCGCGTTCTTAGTTTTTACCAATTTTTCAATGATAAATTCCCTGATTTATTTTTTGAAGTCATTCAGTTTTTTACTGATATACACCTGTTTTTCAGTTCAAATCCCTGTTTACTGGCACAAGTAGGGAATGGCCCATTCCCTACTCATGCCGGTTAATGGATTTGAACTGAAAAATGGGTGGTGCTGGTAAGCTAAAAGTGCTGCTGTCCTGGTTACCTGAAGCACAGGTTTCCAGCTGAACATGGTGCGGGGCGGTGGCGGCAGCCATATGCAGAGTAGGGGGCGGGGCGGTGGTAGCAGTGCGGGGGCCAGGGGAGGGTGGCTGGAGCCACTGCCTGGGGGTGCAGGGCTCCCAAATCTGACCTTGGGTGGGCCAGGCTGAGCCACAAGAATTGCTGCATCCCCGTGACTCCAGCTTCAGACCTGCCCTGGGCACTGGGAGCAGCGAGCCCCGCAATGGGGGGGTAGGCACCCAGCACAGGCCCCCCAGCTCACAGCCCTCCCAGGAGGCACACAGCAGCAAGAGCCGTGCCCCACCGCCCCACACCCACTGATAGCTCCCCCCACTTTGCTCCTTGCTGCAGCCCCAGGAGTGGCTGATGAGCTGCGCTGTGCCCCTCCCCCTGCCCCTTCCCTAGTCTCAGCCATACCCTCTCCCTCCCTCACCGCCAATTTTTCCCCAATTTAAACTGATTTTTTTCCTTTTCTTCTTTTTATCCTGATTTAATCCCAGTTTTTATGTTTCAAAGGTAAACCCTAAAAAATTCCTGGATTTTTTATTTTTTTTAAATAAAAACTAAGAATGTAGAACACTGTGTACTACCTATAACTTCTTCCCTGCTTGCCTATAACTGAATACTAAATAAGTCAAATATTAGACTCAGATGCTAACAGAAGCATACAAAAATAGTACCAAGTAAAAAGTTTGCTTAACTAAAATTATTGCTAGCAGTTTTCCGTAATATCATGGACAGAACCTTAGTTCCACACTACAGTCCCAAAGCCCGTAGCTACTACTGACTTATTTAAAGTATTATGCAAAACAGATTATTTAAAATGGGAAGTAGGGGAGGTTTTGAATGTTGATTGAATGAAAACATATAACAGGCTTTCTGCAGCCCTTTTCAGGTTGACACAAGTAATAGAGGTGAAGTTAAAGAGACTTATAGAGCCTCACTGGTAACAAAATACTGCCATCAGAGATTTTCTAGTACAGCAAAATATTGTTAACATTAGCAAAATTGCTAGACTATTTTATAGTGCTGATTTCAAGCCCAAGAACTGGAGCATTGATATTCCACTAATTTAGGAATATTAATATTAATTCCACTAATAAAGTAACATTTAGGATAAAAATTCTTTCTCTAACCTAATTGCAATCCACATAAACATCACTGACTTTAGAGAATTTGTAGAAGACCTTAAGTCTAAAAGATCAGCTCAGTCTATTTAATTAAACAAAAATGAGTGCTATTTATGATTCTGTCTGTTTATATGAGAAAATCACAGGTGTAGGGAATTAGCATTAAAAATGGATGATATTTGGAAGATTACAAAATCTGCGGGCCTTTGAAAAGATGTGCAACAAAGATATTAACAAAGGATGGATGTAATAAGGATGATCTTTCTGATTACTGCTTTATAGCTCATTAACATTTGATATATATCAGTACTGATACAGGTCTTTTAATGGAAATGGAAATATGGATAGATAATCTCTCTTTGCATGGATTATGTATAAGAGGAATCTGACTTGTGAAAGAAAGGAAAGCTAGCTTTGTAGTTAAAACACAGGCTAAGCAGTTAAATTTACTTTTCTTCTGGTCCTAACTCTTATACAGGTTTCTATGTGACATTTGGCAGCTGCTAAAACTTTTTGTGCCTTAGTTTGTCTGTCTCTTAAAATGGGGAAAAGATAACCTTGCAAGGGCATCTATTCAGTTCTACTAGGGGAAGGTACTATAGAAGTGCAGAATGTATTAGTTTGTTAAGTAATAAGGCTAATACTAAAATTAATGTCTTATTACAAATTCATATATGATATTCCATTTATTACAAATTAAAGGATTTCTGTGTTTTATTGTCTCTAGAGTTGTTAATGATTTTACTATGCTTGTTCATTTATGGCAATTGTTCAGAATAGTACCTGATTTGACTTTCAGTGTTGCTGGGTACTCACAATTTTCAATTAATCAATGGACTTATTGGTCAGTGATTCTTAAACTTCTTTGAGTCACCCCCTCTCCACCCCCACTCCCTCCCCCACTCCACACACACAAGCTTTCTCCTTAACCAGGTAGACTAGAACATATCTTTAAAAAAATTCAGTTTTTCATGTAATCACACAATTCCAATGCCAAAATTTAAGGATAAGAAATATCCAAAGTTTGTATAAAGTAGCAATAACTGGCTTTTATTTTTCAGTATTTCAAGAAATACTATTTATTCTCATTTATTCATTGTTGTGTTAGGGTGGTTATGGTGTTGAAACTGTGATGGTTTGTGGCCAGCTGGTAGCCTTAAAGTGGTTAACTTGTGGCCTACAGACTACCACTACCTTTACCTCTGTGTCTTTCCATGTCTCCCCTTAAGTCTGGGCATCTCTGGCCATTGCTGCCTTCCTCCGTTACCTGCTGCTGCTACACCTGTCGCTGCCTCCCACCCTGGGCTATTGGGGTCTGCAGGCTTTCCCTCCCACATCCCACTTCCTCTTCCTGCTGCTGCCCCTTAGGGACAGCATGGCTCAGAGTCTGGGGGCAGCATGGTCTACAGCCACTCAGAACTCTTGTCTGGCATCATCTTTTATTGGCCCATCTTATATAAATGGCATTAGTCCGCTAACAGACATTACCAAACAAGTCTTGCATCTTGCATTACCAAATGCTTCTTGCATTTACTCATTGTCAGTTATAGTGGCTAGGGACAGACTTTACTCATAAACCAATGTAAGTGATCAGAAACTGGTTTAAGCCTGTAACAGAACAGATGTCCAGTGCATATAAACCAGATTAAAAATGGCTGAAACTGGTTTGATTTGAGCCTTAACTGATTTGGTTCAAACTGGTTTGTGCAATGTCTGTCCCGGTCCCCTTGTTGATTTAAGTTAAATCAGAGTCCCCCAGCATCCCCGCATGCTCTCTGGGCTGGGTGGGGCTCTGCTCCACAGCAGAGTTGGCCCACCCCTCTGTTCCCTGGCTGGAGTCTTGCAGACATAGCAGGGTCTGCTGGCTTCCCCATGCCCCACTCCCCTCACTTGCTGCTTAAGCAGAGATCCCTTTCTCCTCTCTGCCACAGCATGGACCGTAGCCAGCATGTGGTATGCTAACTAATTCCAAGAGGTATCTGTGTGTGTCTTTCTCTCCAATTTCACTGGGATAGGCAGACAGAACAGTGATTGCTTAGGGCTTTTGGAGCTAATCAACAGGTCAGCAGCAGTAAGCTGTTTAAGAAGTTTGAAGTAATGTGGAGAGAAGCTATTGTTTTGCTAATTAGGTGATAAAGACTGTGATCAGCCCCCTGGCTGGCTTGCTCACTTCTCAGTTTGCTGCAGACTGTATGAGGAAGCAGAGAGAGAGACTGAAAAGCTCTGTATCATCAACAGATACATCCCTGCCTTGCCTTAGAGTGTTAGCCCAGGGCAGGGACTAGCAACACTCCCGCCCCTTGAGCAGCCAGCAGGGAAAAGCCTGGGACTGTGCAGGCAGAGCTCCCTAATGAGAGAGTCCTGCTGGAGCCTAGCCATGCCGTCCTCCGGTCAGCTTCCTGGAGAAGGGAAAGGAGGGCTGCTCTAGTGCCCCCAGTGAGCCACTGCAGTCATGTACCTCAATTTCCTCAGTTGAGAGAATGTCTGTCCAGTTTCAGACCAGTTTAGCCTAGCCAGGTTAGACTAACCTGCAAAGATTGAATCAATTCAGGCTCAGGCTTTTTGAATGTCTGTCCCTAGCCAGTGTGAACAAGGTGACAAATCTTAGTAATTACTTAGAAAAAATGCCATTCCTTTCAATCTCAGAATTGCACTTGGTTTAGTGATAGATTACTTGTGAATAAATTGGGCATAAAATAAGGTGTAGATGGCTTTACTTATTATTCATGAAGGAAGAAACTTTAGTCAGTATCTGGCCCATGGCAGAATCTAGCCCTTAATGATTAATGCAGAAGAAATACTGATATAGTAAAAATGGGTAAGAAGACAACTAATTCTCAGTGTGTAAGCTGATTTTAAAAACAGCATTTATGCCTTACACTTTCAAAGAATTGTATATATTTTTACATGAGAAATTAGAGTAATTTTGGAAAAGTAGCAGTACTGATCTAATGTGAGATTGAGTTCAGAGTAAGTTTGACTTTTGAGGAGTTATATATACTTGTTTCCTTGAGCTTCATACAGAAATTGTACCATTTTGTGACCAGTCAAATTTTCTTTGGAAAAAATACTATGCACAGTGAAAGTGATATTATTAAATCCCTAAAGTCTTTTCACTTGAAGACAGTGATTTGCATCTGATAAGCACCCAATTTTATTTAAAAAGAGAAAGGCTAAACCAGAAAAAAATAACATCTAAGAGGGCAAGATCTCTCTAATGCTCTCTCAAAATGGTACATTGTTACCTGCACATCCAAGAATGACAGCAGTGAAAGAATATGCTAAATAAAGAACTCAGAAGACGCCCAATATTTGGGTTCTGTAAATGCCAAAAACATTTTGTGGCTGCAAGACCTGGTTTATATCTTAGAATTGACTGAGGAGGAACTGAGCAATAAAAGAACATTCTTAAACCCTACTTGTGGTCATTCCAAAACCAGAATAGAAATTACATGGTGATTTACTTGAGCAAGTGTGAAGCTTTCACAGCTTCCTGTCCTGGGAATATGTCTCAGATACTCACTTAATGTTTATTGTTTCTGTTGAATCTTCTACAGAGTGAATTCATTTACTGGTCTATTCTTGCATATCAAGAAAATCAGGGACATGAAAAGAGTGAAAGATAATTTGTTTTAAATTTAAAAGGAATATTTTGCAGCATTTGCCTAGTTTTAATGGCAAATGGATCAAACAGGCTCATGGAAGTTAGGAATGAAGAATTAGATTATCTAGCACATCCTTTCTTTTCCCCCAAAAAGCAGTAAAGGAAATGCCAAATGTTAAATTGATATATTTGTTCTTCACCAAAAGGCCAAGCGAATATTTATTATACTGATAGGAAAAACCTTTTGTAATCCATAGGGGGGCCAATACGCAACATGAAAATGTTTGATATGGAAATATAATTAATTCAGAAAGATAAATTTCTGTTTAGTTCAACTTTGTGCATTTTGATATTATTCTGTAATTCTTAAGGAGTTCTAGACTGCTGCCAGTCACTGTGGCCACTAAGCACCTTTCATCTGAAATCAGTTTCTAAAAGTGAAGTTTTTATTCAACTTTAGGAAGGTTACAAAGTATTATTCACCTACTGTCCTGCATTGTTAATTTGCAGTTCTCAAGAACTTGGGGCTCTAGAGCAACTATAATACTGTAATTTTCATGGTTTGAAAGAAAAATTCATAAACCCTGACCACATGTTCTTTATGCAAGAAAAGCTTCCAATGACTTAATTGGCTGTAAAACTGGGATATTAGCAGAAGGAATGCATGAAGCATACACATTGGGTCTTGGATTATAGAATTGTAATCAGTTTTAGGCAAAGGCCATGCTTTTGGGCTGTGCCTAAATAGCATGGCACAGCTCAGGTAAAATTTGTGCCATTGCCAGAGACCCCAAGGGCTGTTCTCATAGCTGGAAATCATGACAGCATAGTGACTTTATCACAGTCTCTTTGTCCTTACCACTTCCCCTGCACTGTTGGCTTGAAAGGAAATGGTACAAGAGGTAGTCAAGCAGCTTTATGCCACCAGAAGTTCCCCCTACCTAAAGTGAATCCACAAGTGGCTAAATCCAGTAGATTTAAATCTGTTTGTCACTAGGGAATGAAGCAAACGATGATCTTGAGAATCAGAATCAGAAAACCATTTCCTGTTAAGTGATTTAAAAAACCTCCCATATTCATCTAGTTAAAAAAGAAAAAGTTGCACTGAAGAAAAAAACAAATAATACCAAGCAGTAACTTTTTGTCATAAAGGGCCTAACAAATGTTTCTTTGTTTAGCTTTGCAACTTCTTTTAATTGTAGAATACAATGTTATTTTTGTTACTCATTACACTTTAAAGATATAAAACTGCCAAACTTTTTCAGGAAGCTAATTAAGCTAGACTTCAACATTTTGCATGCCTTATGGAATGGAACACCTGCACTATAGTGGATAGAATTGTTCACTGATATGATTGGAGCCATATTCTACTCAGAGTAAACAGAGACTGTAGACTTTACTGCCTGGATATGATAGGAAGAATTACCCTAGATTACACTCTTTGGATTAGCTATGCCCTTATCACAGTGTAAAATATTAGTTACTTGGGAAAAGGTACTTTATTTTGTTTGTTCAGTGAGTGCTTGTTGTTTATAGCTGAAAAAAAATTCAAAATGCCTTTGTCTGAAAAGAGCAAGGAGACCAAACTGTTTGCATTTGTAGATGTCATATTGTGTGGATGACTGCAAAACATTTAATAGACTTTGTAAATCACTGTTGGCAATGACAGCTTGAGCCCATTTCTCTGTTCACACAAAATGGAATAGACTACTTCAAGATAAAGTTTTGCAGTCTTATTGCTCTGCTAATTATTAAACAACAGGAACAATGGGAAAAATATTCCATAGTCTTCAGGATTTCCTGTAGTATGGATGGAATATATGACTGATTAAGTACATCATAATGTATGAGCTTCAGCATGAACTTTTTTACCTTTGAAAATTTCTGTGGGGAACAAGAAAATGATTTGGGGAATGCCTCTCTGAATACAGAAGAAGTTCCTTTAAGATCCCATCAGCCATACCAACTGTGGAAAAACTGAGTACAATTAGCAATGATTGATTTTTAGATAATGTAAGCCCTCATAAATATGAATGCCATCTGAATCTTTTCAGATCTCCAATTTTTTTTTCTCTGCATCATATCCTACCACAGTTCTCAGGGAAGTTAAACAAAGGTAAAGGTTAAACATTCTTTAATTTGGAGGCTCTAATTCAGACGTGGGCTGAGTTCAGTTCAGTTTTGTTCACTTTGGAAATGTAATATTCTTAGGCCAGGGGTATCTGGCTCATTAGGTCCTGTGGGCCAGATGAGTGGTGTGGGCCAGTCTGCAGGCCAGATTGGGCCCACAGACTGGACTTGCACACTGAATTCAGTACACAGGGCCAATGCAGTGTAGGCACCACATGCATCCTGTACCCTGGACTAGCCCTACAAAGTGCATGTAGCATCTGCTGTGGACTGGCATCTCCAGTCCTGCGCACCATGTGCAGCATGCATCAGACCAACCCTGTGCACCACATGCAGCTTGCAGGGCCACTCCACAGCTTGCTGAATGTGACTTGCAGGTCCAGTTTAAGACAGCACTGCAGGCCAGACAATAGGGCTCTGTAGGCCAGATCTGGCCCATGGCCCATACTTTTGACACTGTAGCTATGAGGGTACATTACTTTACATTCACACCTTTTCTTGTTTTATGTGCCCTTGTAGACAAGCTTCCCTGACTGAAGTAGAGGCTTCCCTACTGTCAAACTTCACCATTCAGAGCCTGGTCCTTTTCTCCTTTCCTTAAAGTGCAATCAGCTCTCTTTATGGTTTTCCCATTGCTCCATCTTCATTCTAGTGATGCCTATTTCTCCATGTTTTTCTTTCTTTCTTCTGTTTTTTGTAACCCCACCTAACTACTGAACTCCTACCAGCATCCCAGTACATTTGGTCTGCAAAGCCCCATGTATTCTAAGTCTTTCCCATTCATTGTGTGCTCTGTGTTTATGATTAAACCCTGGAACACTGAGATTTGAAAGCAGCAGTCAAACCAAATTTTATACTTGCTGAGCCCCATGTTATGGATCTCGGTATTATCTTCAGACTGGGGCAGGGCATAGCAGAAAAAATAAAAATTACTTATATAAACCTTTAAAAAATCCAGATCTGATATAATGTCTAAGGTGAGTTTGAGGCTGATTCTACTTTTCCAACCAACAACTCAATGTTGAGTCTGCTGTTATGTATCTTGATAATACTGTAATCATTGGGAACCCCTGCTAATACAAATAGAATTGTTGTTATCATACCACTTTGCAGCAATTACATTGTTTTTAATAATAATTGTGAGTATAGAAAGTGCTAGTTTTAGTGTGCTTTTAACAGATGCAATAGGGAAGCAATAGTCAATGGAGGAGAGTTGTATGTCAGTGTACATGTATGTCATTATACATAAATCATATATTTGAAAACGTTTTGTTCTCTTGCACCTTAATAGCTAATGAACCTTTGTTCCAGATACATAGACTACTCATTGCCAAAACCATCAGAACAAAGTCATGTAAAAACAAGGGAGTTTTTCTATCAACTTCCTTGGAATTGCAGCTGGGTCCCAAGAATTCAGGCCTAAAATCCTAGCTCCCCTGAATTCAGTGGTAAAACTGCCATTGGTTTCTATTGGGCCATAATTTTACCCTAGATTCTCTGGGTTTTTCTGAAATCTGAAACTCTAGAAAGATGATAATGCAGACTGGATATATATGTGTGCAAGGGCATTATGCACTAGTTGTCATCTTGAAAAGTCTGCATAATTGTTATGACATATTTGCATTAGTTTATGTGAGCAAATAGCTGTCCCATTGATTTTAATGAAAAGCAAAGGTGGATGTAAAGAATGGAGGCAGGTTATCTTTTGATTGAAAAATAATCTCTCAAAAGGAGAAAAAGAAAGGGGAAAAAAGAGAAAGTGAGAAAAAGGGGAAGACAACGATCAATTTTCTTGTATGATCAGGTGAATTTTTTGTAGTAATTATGAGTGTTTCTTTAATAAACCTATAGACAGGAGGCTTTTCTATATATAAAGGGTGAATGGATGTGAGATACAGTTTCTCAACTCAGTTTAAAAAAACTAATATAAATTCTCTCACTTTTAAATGTGCTCCAGTTGCAGCTGGCATTTAGTCAAATCTGTCATCACCTCAGTTGCCTTTGAAAGAAGGCAACTTAAAACACATTTCACTAAAAGGTGGGGATGTATGTCTCCTTTCTGATTTTGTCTACGTAACTTTTTTGATCTTCAACCACAAGAAAGGCTGCCTACATTCAAACTGAGCTCCAGCCATAGTGTCTTAATTTATGGAAGCTCACATTTATTAGCTTGTTTTAACTTGCTGATCATTAATTACAAGTTAAGACAGCAAATGTGAAACAGAAAAGGGCAGAGAGTCTCATATCTGTGGTCACTATAACCTTTTTAATTGGCATAATATAAAATTTTTAAAAACATGGGAATGAAAGCACAAAAAGTTACACTGAAAATTCCTGGGAATAGAAAATGTTCCTTGTTTTTAATTTTTTTGTGATTCTGAGAAAGTATCTTTTTTTTTTCTGTTTCTAAATTTTAAACTGTGCATCCTTTCTGGTTGTTTATAGACTAGAGTTCTTACTATGTGCATAGACTTAAACAGAGACTAGAAAGTAGGAATGTAAAGGGAGAGAAGACAGGCTGGTTACATTTAGGAAGTTATTTCAGGGGAAAGTTCCATATTTCTGAGTTTGACAAATATTATATTATTATAAACTTTAAAAGGCTAAAAGTGTGTAATTTCTAATTACAGCTTTAGAGGAAGACTGTGAGCTGGCTGGCAAACAGTTACATTTCAGTTAAAACAGATATTATGCCTCATTTTGCTTTTCTCAGATAGTAATCACAAGTTATTCCCTTGAAGCCAATGCAATAAGAGCAAGAAAAAGCAGAATATTTCCTGAAAAACAGAACCATGCACAGCATTTTTCTGCAAAGTGGAATTCAGACAGCTAAACTTCATGGATAATCTTTAATATTATGACCCATGAGATGTTCTTTACCAGGGCCAGCATAATAGAAGTATTTTCAGCAACTTTAAATTTAAAAGACGTTTGTTTTATTAAGTTATAGAAAGCATAGCACCATAGAGCACATGCTTGTAAAATCAAAGATTGTCTTCAGTGCTTCTGAGTTTCTGATGAGCATTCTGCAGCACCTTCTGCAGTTCTCTGTGGTGCATTTTCCATTGTTACATCCCCTTTTCAACAGAACAGCATTTTATGAAATCTGGCTGCAACGACCTAACTTGCTGAAAGAAGAAAGGACTGTATAATAGATAAGGATTAACCCAAGGAAAAAAATGTGTGACCTGTCCTAAGATATAACTATACATGAGACTATTCATCCAGATAAATCAAACTTTTTTAAGGCTTGAAAAACTATGGGTTTTCTCCTGCCCTAGATATGCACTCATGTGTAAGATATCACCAAATACACTGAAACTATTAATCAGTGTTTGAACCTGTAATGACAATGATGTGTGCAGAGTACTGAGGAAGAAAAGTTGTGTGGGTGGACAATAATCATCACTATATAGTAATTAACCCCTTGCTCTGTCCATGGTATTCCTGTGTTTCCAGTAGAGTTGTTTTCAATTATATTATTATTATTATATCATACTGGATTCAAATCCTGGGGATCATCATCATCTCTAGTTGAAGTGACTGCAGAGTTTAAAGGTTCTTGTTTCCCTTAATTATATAAATTGTTTGGTTTAAAAAAACTGATGGACACAAGAATTGTGGTGTTAATTTCATTTCTACCAGAATAAGAATTTTTAGACTATGAGTTAATTATCAGTAATTAGCAATTTGCCTCATCAAGGGCAGCATGTAATTCAAGCATCCCACAAATGCTGGGCTTTCTTTCTCCCCCTAACATTTGCATAAATGTTCATAAGGATATTCAGTCTGAAGTGGATATGGCACAAATCCAATTGTTGACCTTCAAGTACTTTGTCTTCTTTTAGAAATCTCTATAAAGAACCATTGCAGCTGGGATAAGTGAACTGAATTATATGTCATTGTCAGTATGACTTGTTTTAATTCCCATAGTTTACATTGAAAACTCTGACATTGACTCAACTTTGCTAGTAGAAATTATATTTGCAAAGGCTTTCTGGCCTGGATTTAGACACAAAGCAATAAACTGTAGCCCAAGGGCTAACAGAGATTAAAATGAAGCAGGAAAATGGGGAACTGTGCCAAGAAGAAAAGAAGGACCTGCCAAGGAAGAATAATATTGCCATACAGTTGCATAGTGTCTTTTATTTGAAGATCTTAAAGTGCATTACAAACATTAATTGAGCCTCATAACATCCCTGTGAGTCAGGAATTACTATACTAATTTTGCAGAGGGATGAACCTGAGGCAGTAAGAGGTTATGCAACTCAGAACAAGTTCATAGGGGAAAAAAGCTAGGAAGGTGAAAGAGCAGTAGCTAGAATATATTTTTCCTTGAAGACGATAGAGTGAAATTTTTTATTTATCTTCCTGTGTTGTACCTGATCTTTGGATGAATAGGACATTTCAGTCACTAAAACTGCCAGACGTCTTTCACCTGTAATAAATGGACTTTAAATATTCAGGGCCAAACCCTGTTCCATCTGTTAGGTGCCTAAGTATTCCTAGGTATGTAAGTATGATCCTAATCCACCCTTTTTAAGTCCATGAAGAATCTTGTATTCACTTCTGTAACACACCTTCAGCCTTGCCTTAAGACTAAGTCCCAAAAAACAGAGGAAAAGGACCCTTCTACCTTTTGTATTCACTGTTTTCTGGGTACTTGAGGAGGGTGGAATAGGATCATACTTGGGTGTATAAAGGTGGGAACAGACATCACTTTTAATTTCCCTGGTGTCACAATAAAAAAGTGAAAATGAATAGCTGTCCATACCCTTTTTGTACCACAATGTGGTCACAACAAAAGATAGCAATAATTTGTGCCGCTTTATTGTGGTGGACATCAATTTGCTTTATAGTGGGAAAGCACAGACAGCCTAGAGGTGCCCACACTCTCCAACCACTGTGGACAGATGTTCTCAGGCCTTGGTCCTGAGTGCTCCAGCAATTCCCACACAGGTTCAGGTCCTTCAAGCCTTGGGAACACTTGCCTGACTTTCCCCACCTCCAGAGATGTGCCCCTGGCAGCTGCCCCAAAGATTACTGGAGCCACAGCTCTAGAAATGGAAAAAACCTTTCACCGCTGGGGGTGTCTCTGGAAACAGGAAACATGTTGCCCATTGTCCTGCAAGATCAACAGACAGGACAATGGACAGTGAGTGTTTCACCCAGTGAAGCAGATCAGCTGTGCTGGACATATCCCAGCACAGCTGATCTGCTTCATTTTGCAACTTATTTTTTCTAGCATCAGTCCACTTAGAAGCCTAACAGATGGAGTAGGATCTAGCCCTAAGCAGAATTTTAAAAGTTCATTAAGAACAGCTGGAGATACTGAAGCAAAGATACTTGAGAAAAGATAACATCAGAATTTCACAGTTCAACAGCATCTTTCTGTTTAGGTCGACATTGTAAACAGCCACCATAGCCCTGCCCTCTTCCTGTACATTGCTTTTCTGATGTCTTATGCTGCTGCTCTAATATTATTTCAGTTAAAATTAGATCATTGGAGGCTCACATTAGATCTTTACCATTAAATATTTATCATATGGTGAATTTATGTCAGTGGTTAATATCCTCTCTTTTTGCTAGCATAATGATAAGCTTGATGATCTAAAATTAATGTTCTAATTTCTTTTACTGTAGTTTATTTTGGGGGTTGGGGGAGGTAGGACTGGAGACCACTAGGGTTTGGCAGAAAAAATAATTTTCTAACCTTTCCTAATCTTCCACAAAGCTACCACATGGTGACAGTTTTGTGTATTTTGTACTGACCTCTTGCAGAAAACACAACCAATCAAGGGAAAATGCTCCACTTTCACCTCAGCATGTAGAATGGGCATGAGAAGCACTATGACGAAAGGTTTGATCACTGTATGCCAAAATATCTACCTTAAAATTGACATAAAAGGTACTCCTGGCTTGGTATCTAGATGTAACACAGCTCTTAGCACAGGTTTGACTTCCAGAATAGAGTGTATTCTTTCTTGTCTTGCATGCTAATACATTGTCCTTCTTTCTTCTAAATAGCCCATGAGATTTGAACTTGAAGTCAGCAAAGTAGAGGCTTTGTGATGCACAAAAGAACACCAGGTTTTTATCACACTATGCCTGTATAAAAAGCTGTTCAACCATTCAGTCGCTGCTTGTATTGTGCAGCTGTTATTTTACTGCTGAGAACATCTTGCTGTCTGCAATGTAGTACCTGAAGAAAACACTAGCACACTGAGCTTTTCAGGAGCTGAGCTGGGATTTTGCCAGTTCACTCAGTAAAAGGTTGAGGCAGTTTCTTCCCCCTCCCACATCTCAACATTTTTATAAATAAGTTACATCTTTTGTTTGTTTGCCTGTGAACATCTATTTGGAGATTTTTTTTTTTACAGTGATGTCTTCCCAACATGTTAGCAGTGTTATAAGACCACCTCCCTAGAAGTTACAGTGCCCACTCATGGTTTTCAATCTATCACTGTGTTGAAAGAGTTCCCATGAATGTATTTTTCCTGAAAAACAATGTCCTTTTCTTCACTAAAGTGATGGTCAGTATCTGGTCAGTCTTCATTTATTTGAAGTTGGCCAAACAGGAACCCCATGCCCATGGAGAGACTCTTTGTTTGATTACAAGTTAACAGGAATTTCAGCTGTTTCTAATTAAATACAAACAACTGTGTTAAAGCAACATGAAAGGGATGATTTAAACAAACAAAACCCAGGAAATGAAAAATAACTTCAACCTTATTAAGCCCTAACTCCTGCTCTTAGTGAGCTGGTTGCAATTTTCATAGCAGTCTGTGGCCCAAATCCCTCTTATCTAATTAATGCAAGTAGCTACAATTAATTTAGTACAGTGGTAACTTTTTTCATATAAATAAATGGACCTTTCCTGTTGCATGTTACTGTGAGGCAGAATATTTGTGCTGTGATTCAGACAGCACAAGACATTCTCAAACAAAAACTATCAGTCTGGCAACCTATGGCCTGCAGGCCAAATCAAACTTGCAGAGTGAGAAGGCTTTTTCCATGCCAACACTGAGGCTGTTCAGCAAGGAGTTGTGCCAGGGCTGGGTGGCTTCCAGCAGTGCCCATGCCATTTCCTCTTCTCCCTACTGTCCCAGCTCCAGTCCACCATGGGTCAGGGGTTTTAGAAGTGTGTCAATGATGAGGAACTTTCCCTGCACTGGGGCCAGGCAGCTGAGAGCTGCACCCATGCTGTCACTGCTTTCCTTAGCCCCCCATTTCCCATGATTCATAGATTCATAGATTCATAGATACTAGGGTCGGAAGGGACCTCAATAGATCATAGAGTCCGACCCCCTGCATAAGCAGGAAAGAGTGCTGGGCCTACATTACCCCAGCTAGATACACATC
>NW_017728950.1:44927780-44937993 GCF_001723895.1 Crocodylus porosus
TTTGTAACCTGGTCATAAAAAGAGACTAGATTGGTCAGGCACGATCTGCCTGCCACAAACCCATGCTGGTTTCCCCTCAGCATAATTTGTCCTGCCAGGCTTTCACAAATGTGAGCCTTGATAATTTTTTCAAAGACTTTGCCAAGGATGGAGGTGAGACTAACTGGCCTATAGTTGCCCGGGTCCTCCTTCCTCCCCTTCTTGAAAATGGGAACCACATTGGCCCTTTTCCAGTCCTCCGACACAGGCACTGCTTCTAGACTGTGAGGACCTCCTCTGGGACCAGGCATCTACAAACTGCATCTGAATGGCTGCTGCTGCTTCTCTTCCCCCTCTCTTCCCTCCCCCTGGCTGTGGTGCTGGCACAGCTTTCAGCCAGTGGGAGCTGTGTTGGGGCTAGGCAAGAGTTGGGGGTGGGGGAAGTGGAGGAAAGCAGCAGTAGTGCAGGTACAGTTTGCAGATATCTGGTTCCAGCTTAGCTCCCTGCAGGGTGGAAGCTACGCCCATGCTGCAGCAAGAAATGAGGGGCTGGGAGAAGAGCACAGCTCACAACTGCTTGGTCTCCATATGTGCCACAAAACTGCCCCTCTCCCCTCTGGGTCACATTGGACCAGAGCCAGGTTGTTCTGGCCCACAGCTTGTAAAAAGTTGCTGGCTCCTGGTCTAGCTAGTATAGAATACTATGTCATAAGATCTGCCTGTCCCCCTTCTGCTCACTATACTCCCATTGACTTCTTCAAATTCAATAGGGGTTCTGAATATTTTATGTTTGCTGACCACTAGTTTGTGTATTTTAAACAGCACGTTTTTAAAACAGAGCACAGTGGATACATTTACACTTTCATTAATGTGCCCTAGTTACTGAGCATTAAGTTTAGTACTTGGTTAACCAAGTACTAATTCAATGCTCAGTAACTCGTACTACTGTGCAGTAACGCCAGGACACAGTTTTTTAGTGACACCTACTGCTCAGTATAACATTGCGCAATAGTGTATTAGCATGGTTTTTGACCAGCACGCGACTACAGTGGTATTAGACTACTGCACAGTAAGCATCTCATATAGCTGCACCCAGCATGTAGTAGTATGCAAAAATAATATTGTACAATAGTATCTGAATTCCTGATCTATATGCTCTAGAATGCTAACAGTTTCTTCAACCCCAATAAAATATTTTAATAAAGACTCATAAAAATCAATTAATAGCCACATGTTGACAATAACAATGTGCTGCATAACATGAAAACCAATGTTGGATGCTGGTTTACTATAAACCAAGTTCAAAGAATTTTTTCATGCTCAGGAGAGATTTTCAAATAGTTTGTCTGATTTCCCTCTTCTTTCCTCCAAGAATAGCACTTCATGTATGTTTCTGATTAAGAACCACATCCAACTCCCATTAAATTTGATAGGAATCTTTCTACTGACTCTAATGAGAGCTGAACTGGGCCCTGGAAGTCTCTTTTTTTAATGTTAAACTACCCTTTCCGTTTCTTCAACACTGAAGACAAAGGGTCTAAACCCATTACAGTTGCATTTCAAAGCCGTAAAATCTAGTTTAACAATTCTGCAGTTCTAGTTTTGTTTGTTTCGTTCTTTTTTAAATAGGATTAGTATCTGAGATTGTTAAATTCCAGTCCAGAACTATTTGGAACAGGATGATTTGCACTATAACTCCCATTCATTCAAAAACCTGGGTTTATGATGGAAATCTTAGAAAACTGTCTTTGCTGCTATATGAAAACGGAAGTTCAGTTTGTTTAGGTTTGTTAACAAGATTTCTATAGCAATAGCACATGTGTATCAGTTTGTGTGAATATTCCTGCTGCCTCACATTTCTTCCTGCTTCTCATCTGTCTTCTGGGTTCCTCCCCAAGTCCTGTTTATATCCTTATCCCACTATCCTCTTGCTCGTTCTTCTGTTTTGCCCTGAGGCGTAGAAGTCTTTCTCTCTCCTTATGGGCCGTTTGTCAATTCTCTCCTATCCAGACACTGTTGTAGGTGCACTAGCAATCTCTGGGAAGAAATCTTGGTGCATTTGTAGAAAAGTCTATGTGCTGCAGGCAATGGACACAATTACTATATAAATCACAGCCTCATATGAACACACACAAGGAGCTGAGACGTGATTTCTAATCCTTCACCTCTAACCATATAAAGCTGAGGTAAGGGAAAATTCCTTTAGATTGATGGTTCTCAAACTTTGTCAGTTTGAACCTCTTATGAATAAAGTCAGGGGCAGCGCTAGACAGGGGTGGGGGGGGCTATAGCCACCCCAAAATTCACCTTAGCTTCTCCATAAGCTCCCCTCCCAACTCAACTGAGCCCTCCCCGATCCTGCCCGCAGTGCAGCCCCCAAATTTTCTGTTAGCCCACCTCAGCCCCTGCACTGGGAAGAGGCTGGCACCACCCCTGAATAAAGTACTTGTTTTATGAACCACTTGCTTTTCCCATTCATGATCTGAAGACTACTTCCTCATATGTGGTAACTACAATAATTGCTGACATGAAAACGTGAGAATAAGGAAGCATTTAATGTACTTTAGCTGCCTTTCAGTGTGACTTAGTAGCCAAGAAAGGAGGGGAGCCAGCAACAAGTGACAATCTAGACCTGGTACAGAAATTCAACGCACCAGTCTAACCTAGATCTATCTGAATTGAGTTTACCTCATACCAGGTCAATGTTAGACTATTTGCACCATTTTTAGACCAATCTATTTACAACAAACTTCTGTACAGTTATGTTTTAGACTGATTTCCAATCACTTAGACTGATCTAAGTGTAACATCTGTACACAGCTCTAGATACCCAAGGAACAGCAAAGTGCTCTGCAATCTACCAGCGATCCACAAATTTGTCTGAGAACGTTTAGTTCACAGAAGTAAGAGGTCCCATATCTTCTCTATGGACCAGCCACTACAGGGCAAGATTGTAAAACCTGATTCTTCACAGGGTTAATTACTATATCCCTTGCAAAGGCATTTTGTGAAATAGTCAAGGGTTTATATGTAACCACAGCATACAGCTACACAGGACTACTTAAATGCGCCAGCTGAGATTTATTTCAAAGGGCCCTGTCTTTCAGATCAGCAGCTGAGCACTGCTGATGAGCTCCGGCTAAGAGGAGAGCTGTACCTTTTGAAACAAAGTATCACTGAGACTTATCAACCCACTGCAAATTAAGCAGGTTGTGAATCCCCACAACATGAATGATTCAGATTCTACAGTGTGCACAATGCCAATACCCACAATATGTCACACCTTATCATTAATCTATGCAAGAAGAAAGAGTTGATGAGTTTTGTAAAAGAAAATAAAGTGCATCAAAGCCAGATCCTGAATACGGATGTTGAATGAACATAACAGACAATAGTAACATTAAAGTTCTGCCTTTTTACTTTCTTTTTCCTCGTTTCAGTTATTTTCTTGCTATTGGATTAACCTCTGTCTTCCTTTTTCTCTCAGAACCTTCCACAATATGTCTTCTCCTTTTTATTCCCCACCTGGTCCCCTGATTTTATTTCTTTCCTTCTGAAGAGTCTCCCATGTTTAACTTTTTCTGTGGTTGCCTCCCACCTCCCCTGTCTTTCTTGTTTCCTTTTCTCTTTTCATTTTAGACCGGGGTGCTCAGGCCAAATGCAACCCACAGAGCCTTGGAGTCTGGCCTGCAGGATTCCCCAAGCATCAGGAAATTTGGCAGTGAGGGAGCAGTGGCAATACTGCCATTCCCCCCACCCCCCCGCCAAAATCCTAAATCCCATGGGGTGGGTAGGAACTGGGCAACAACCTTGTTTCCTCATGGTCAGATTGGGGCCGAGCCACACCTTCTGCACCCCCTTCTCACCACAGGGCTGGACCACAACCTCTCCTCTGGGACAGCTGGTTCAGAGCCAGCTAACAGCCTCTTCTCCCCCTTCCCTTGCAGGGCTGAACCATCCCCCCTTCCCTCTGCCCAGCCAGGTTCGGTCTGAGACACATCCCCATCCTCCTGTGTGGTCTGGCCATGCTCCCTCCCCCCACAGGGCTGGATCATGCCCCCCTGCCTTGCCAGACTGGGTCCACCAGAGGGATGTGGCCCACTGGTCAAAAAAGTTGAGCACCACTGTTTTAGACCATCTTTTGTCCCTCTTCCTCACATCTCTCCTTCTATCTCCCTGCTTTTTTTCTGTCTTTCACTTCTGTTCCTTCATAAACTGGGTGTCACCAAAGCTCCCCTATCCAGATTCCTCATTTTAAGCTACTGCTCACAATTCCCGGTTATAGGATTCCTCTCTTCCTCTCTTCCTTCTCCTTTTGAAATTGCCATTTCCACATCTCCCTCATACCTACATTCCAGTCTCAATTTCCACTATCCCTTTTCCTTGCTTTTTCTCTCCCAACTCATTCTGTCTTCAGATACATCTGTACTTTACTGTTGGTGGTGGTTGTTGTTGTTGAATGAAGTAGGAAATCGTTGTATGACTTTAAGGGTTGAATTTCACCCTTGGGTGTACAGCAGCCTAAGCAGAGCAGGAATCAGCTGGGGCTTTCCATCATCACTCCTCTCTCTTCTGTGTCCTTTTGTACAGAAGCAGGCAGTCTGACTGGTGTCCAGTCAGCAGGGGGCAGGGTGAGCAGCTGCTTCCCTGTATCACAGGAGCAGCGCTGTGTTCAGAGCTTAGTAGTTTTGCCACGGAGCAGATCAGCTGGGCAGCAGCTGGACCTGGAGGAGAGGAGCAGCCAGAGAGGATTTTTGGAACTCTTGAATTATGACACCATTTGGGGACTGCACATATGTTCATCATGACTTCTTTTCCATATCTTTCTTTACAGCTATTTCCATGAGGCCTCACAAAATTAACCTATCTAGTAGTATCGCAAAAATCATGTTAAAAAACTGTACCGCTTGCTGTTTAGACCTTTATTGCACATGTCAGTGGGTCTGCACTGTATTGTTTGGATGATTTAGTGCCTGCTTCTGCAATCACTCCCCGTAGAGACTTCTCAGTGAAGTCCATGGGAGTTCTGCATGCAGACTGCCTGCCAAACTGGGCTATTTTAGATTAAGTAAACAACTTGGGAGTGGGGTTTGTCTCTCCATATGTCTCTGTACAGGGCCGAGCACACAGCTGGTGCTCATAAATAATAAATACACAGGAATAATAATAAAGGACTGCTCACATAGTACAGCTGAGATGAAGCATTCTTTTATAATCAGAAGCGATACAGTATGTTATATTGCCATATTTTATAATTTCCTTGAAGTTTTAAATAATAGAGGTATATTAGCTAGCAAGTACAGGGAAAACTCATTTAGACCGCCCTTCACACAATATGTCCTATATTTCAAACATAAAGGAGGGTAGGTAGTCCTCTACAGTAAAATGCATTGTGATTAAATTGTCTGGGCATCAGCAGTAGGCAGCCATGGAACAGATCATTATTAGGGTGGGTATAATTACAGAGTCATAGCAGCCTCTTGCAGAGTACTGGTTATCTGCTTTGAAAGCTGAGGACAGAAACACTTTCCTCCTTTATATGTTGAGGTCTGGGCAGTTGATAAAGTAGCCACAGATTTTTATGTAATGTCAATCATGTTTTAGGCTGTTAACGGCTGCTGTTTGCTGTTTGGAAGCTTGCCTGGTTTTACGATTATGACTAGAGGGATATAAGATATGAACCAGTGCTGAGTAAAGGTCTGTTAACAGTATAGCTATGACACTTCCACAAGAGCTGTCATAGTATTGCTTTAGTCATTAGCTGAGTGGATACTTGAGCTTAATCAGTATCAAAGGGACCTATACAAAGTCATCTATTTCATTAAGCTAATTTACATGACTCGTCTTACCCAAGAATCAAATTTTCGTGCAGTGTCAATCTGGTTGTCAGGGAAAATAAGGGGATGGGGAGGAGGAAACAGTAAACAATTCAAGGCCTGTGGAGAGGTATGAGACACCTGTTAGTCTTTCAGAAGTTCACATTGCTTTTGGACACCAGAGATGTGTACTAGTAAACTTTCTAAAACTAATTTTTGATCACTTCTGACTAGTGGCATCTGACTTAGAAGGGAGAAATTGCAATGTTAAAACTGAAGCTGGAAGTTCTTCAATATAATGCGTGCTCAGACATTTTAGCCATTTCTAAGATTAACGATATGAAGGTAAGTGTTGTTTTTGGAGTAAGGGATCTGATGGTTAGAACAGTTTGCTAAAACAGACCTTCAAATCTCTAGTGGTCCCTGAGAGACATCAGTGGAGTTTTGTATATAGACTTGCACAACATTGTGATCCTAGGGGAGTCGCAGCTGCTATTTATATCATACAAGAGCTGGCTGTTACTTTAACAGAAAGCTGTAATGTGCTGCAATGTTTTCTTTTCTTTTTTTTTTTTTTTGTCCTGGTTGGTCAGTACAATGTCATCTTTGTAATCTGATTTTTTTAAAGAAAACAACATTACAATATTTAGTATCTTACTTTTCATCATTGCTAGAATTGAGGTTTAAAAAATTCATGACTCCTGAGTGAAACCTTATTCCATTACTTGGATCAGCTTGTAATTGTTTGCATGTTAAACCTTAATCTTACCCAAGACATTGTTTTTAAGTGTGAATTTGTAGTGATGGCTGGAGTATTCTTGTTAAATCCAGCTGCATACGACCAATAATTAGACTTAATTAAACCTGATTTGACAAGACAAAGGAAAACTGTTATTGGCAGGACAAAAAAGAACTATTGTTGGACTTCTAAAAATATGCTAGGATAGCACTTATCTAGTTGGACCAAAGGAGATGACTGAAGTAGGATACTCAACTATAATGAGTTCTAAACTATAGAAACGTGTTCCAAAATTTCCAATAGTTATTTTCTTTATCTAATTATTTCTGTGTTTTTAACAGCAATTATTCAGGAGTAAGAACTGACAACAGTCTTGCTGGTATTTATATAACTTGATAATATACCTAAAAATACAGCTCTGAACAACCATTCAATAATGAGGAAACTTCACAACAAATATATGACAACTAATTTAATATTGCTAGAGAAATGAATCGCTATGTTTGTTCTTCATAAGCTGAAAACCATACTCTCAAGCCATGCCCTTGCTGAGACACAAACAGTACTAGCAATAAATCATCTATTTGGGGGAATCATTCCATAGACATCCTTTTGGAGGCTTTGGTGGTGAACTAAGGGTCAGTAGATTAATATCTTTGGTTGAGTCTGCAGTGCTGTTGGGTTTGAATGGCTAGGGTCAGTTGTTATGGAGACTATTGTTTTATAGAATTAATGTTACAATTCATTTTTTACAAATATTAAATGAATGATTAAATGAATAATGGAAATGCAAGTGAGAACCATTTTCCACATGCCTCAGGAGAAATGACATCTAATGTTTTACCCCTTTTCCTCTTTGTCTGTGTATTGCTCACATACCATATAAGATTGCCAAAGCTAAGACCTGTATTGTAGAGTATCTAGTGTGCTTCTGGTGAACTAGATTAATAGATAATAAAAATAACATAAAGGTAGCTCTGGTGCAGCTGTGGCTATTTGTTTTTTCTGCAAGTCAGCCGTCTAGCTAATCCCACAGTGTAGATTAATCCCCAGTAATATTATGGCACAAGGATGTAGCATAAGGTTTGTAAATCAAGTCAGTGTTGGATGTAAACTGGGTTACAATCAGCAGTCTATATTTGAAACTGGTTTCAGACACAAAAAAAAGTGCAGGTAGGAACAGGACCACATACTGCAACCTTTCCTTCTGCTAGCACAATGTAAAGCCTTTTAGGCTGTTGGAAACGTATAGATATTGCTGGGCAGCTGGTTAGTGACAAAGCAGCAGTCAGTACTCAGCTTTCTGTTGTATAGATTACCAAAGTCAAAGAGAAGCCATGGAGGAAAGGGGCAGGCTGTTATGGGATAAGCTGAGACGATAGGCTTCCTATCCTAGTGCTCAAAACTGCCTTAACTCTAAGCAGCATCTGTTTTTGCTAATTAGGGCTGCTTTATTTCAGGCCTGTCATAAAGGAGAAATACCTTTTGTCTCTGTTTACATTAGACATATCTTGAAAGCAGTATGTTGGAAATGAAAGGTTTTATGCGACTTTTTTTTCATCATTATAATGAATCCTGTTTAACAAAAAAAAAAACACATAGAGAGAAGGAGCATGTTGGCATTTTTAAACCAGACTGTTCAGCTCCTATTAGCCTCAAATTTTTTCCTGATACATTTAATGCTATGCATTAATAAACTTGCAGAACAGTCAAATAGAGGCCGTGACTTAAAGAAACTGAAGTGGAAAATATAAATTAGATTTTTGTCAACATTTGCATTTTCAGTCACTCAGAATGCTACCAAAGCACTGTACCCGTTACCTGTGGGAGGGTGACCATATGCAAAACTCCTACGGAGAGAGAAGCAGTTCAGGTAGGATGCTCAGCTTTATGGGCTGGAGGGCCATGCACTTCACTCCAGAGGCACTCAACTCCGTGAAGGGAAGGCAGGCTGCACACTCAGCTCTCAGAATTTTCCTACTCCTACAACTTCCCACTTCTCACTTGGGGCAAAACCCAGCCCCATCTTTCCAGCCTAATCTCTCCTTAATACATGCTTTATCAGAGCATGCTAATGGTAGTGCAACTAGGAAGTGGGTTTCATTATAAAAATACAAGTCCAAACATACTTTACAACATTAGGATCGTCTTATGATCATTCAGAGTTTCATGTTTTTTGGATTTGAAGTACTAACTCTTACGGCTGTGCGAAGCTTCGCCAGCTGTTTCGTATCAATGCTGTTTCAAGCTTGAAACAGCAAAATTGAACTGAAATGAAGGGCTTCAACATGGCCTCAAAATGAAACGAGGCCAGTCAAAATGTTTTTAAAGTTTTGAAATGTTTTGAATTTTGAAGCACCCAGCCAGGTGGCGGGAGGCAGGGGAGAGCCAGGGCTGAGCTCTGAGTGGCTCCGCAGCCCCAAGTGGCTCAGCCCAGCAGGGAGCACAATCTCATCTCTCCCCACCTCCTGCCAGTGAGCCAGTGCTCTGATTGGCTCAGCCAGCCCCATTGAGCTCATCCTGGTGGCAGGAGGCAGGCATAGGCAGCGCTGTACTCTGTCTCCCGCCACTGGGCTGAGTTCCAGAGGGCTGTGAGCCACTGGGAGTTGAGCCCGGTTGCAGGAGGTGTCTCAGTTTCCCAGGGCTCAGTTTCCCAGGGCTGCAAGCCCTGCAAGCTCCTCTCACTGCCAGGCTACATTCCCAGCACTGGGAAACTCAGCACAGCTGGGGGAAGCGCTTCCCCCAGCCAGGCTGAGTTTCCCAATGCTGGGAATGGAGCCCGGTGACAGGAGGATCTTACCCCAGCCAGGCTGAGTTTCCCAGCACTGTGAACAAGCCTGGCAGGGGGAAGCACCTACCCCAGCCAGGCTGAATTTCCCAGTGCTGGGAATGGAGCCCGGCTGGGGGAGGTACATTCCCCAGCACCAGGAACAGAGCCTGGCAGTGGGAGGCACTTCCCCCAGCTGGGTGGAGTTCCCCAGTGCTGTAAACCTCTGGGAACTGAGCCCAGTGCCAGGAGGCACTTCCCCCAACCAGGCTCAGTTCCTCAGTGCTGGGTCCCAGGTGGCAGGAGTAGCCTCCTATGATCCATCAGGTAGATCAGGGTCTTGTCTGGACCCCTAGGAGGGCTGCGGGGGCTCTGCTGGACTCCTCCTGGGGGTATGGGCCCCAAATCTGTCTGCTGGACCACAAGACACTGCTCCTGCTCCCCAGCTCTTGCTTGTCAGCAGCTTGAGGTGCGGTCTCCTAGAAACCCCTACATCTATCTCCTGGAAACGTTGCTGGCTTCATGTGCTCAGAAGGGGCTACCATCCCTGCAAGTTTCATCAGAATCAAGCTTGGACGGTACTGTTCAATATCTTCATTAATGACCTGGACAAGGGTGTGGAGTACACCCTGTTCAAGTTCGCTGATGACAACAAGCTGTGGGGTAAAGTAAATACACCGGCAGGCAGGGACCGCATCCAGGCAGACCTGGATAGGTTAGAGAAGTGGGTAGATCTGAACAGGATGCGGTTCAACAAGGACAAGTGCAGGGTGCTGCACCGGGGAAGAGGGAACCAGCATTATGGTTATAGGTTAGGGGCTGACCCTCTCAGCAGCACAGAGGCAGAGAGGGATCTTGGAGTCAGGATTGACTCCAGGATGAATATGAGTCACCAATGCGACGCAATAGGCA
>NW_017728950.1:44938328-45017484 GCF_001723895.1 Crocodylus porosus
TAGAAATCTTCAAGAGGAGACTGGATAGGCACCTGGCTGGGGTCTTATGACCCCTGCCACCCCCAGTGCTCCTTCCTGCCCATGGCAGGGGGTTGGACTAGATGATCTGTCTAGGTCCCTTCCGACTCATTGATTCTATGATTCTATGATTCTAAGCAAGAAATGACAAAGTTATAGGCTATTTTGTACTTCCCCATTATAGCCTATGGACAAAACATCAAAATAGCAAAACTGTTTTAATGGAACGGAACAGTGCTTTCAAAACTAAACAAAACTCGAAATGAAACACTGTTCTGTTGAAGCATCAAATTGGAAGTCAAAGTGGAATGTTCCTGTTTCACACTGGCCTACTAACTATATCCTAGGAAGAGTCCAAAAACATGAAAAACCTACCTCTTGCAGACAGCAGAATTTAGAGCAGAAATAAGTTCACAGAACAACTGAGATGTTTAAGTTCCTAAGAGAGACTGGAATTGTTCTCCTAAAAGCCATGGTGGTTGGGAGGAATACAGTTGGAGTAAGGGCTTTTAAGGGAGGGAATGACCAGTCATATGACTGTGTGGCATGAGTCTTTAGGGTTAGGATGGAAAGAATACTCAATATTTTATGAACTATTTGCTGGATCATTCCATTCATACTAAATTAAATTGTCTCTTGTAGACAATTTAGAGCTGCTCTAGTTTGCAACTTGATGGGTGTATCTACATGTCACCAAAAGGCGACATTGCTATGGTGCTGTGCTTTAGTACTTCTGTTTGGAAGTACTAAAGCATGGTGCAGTATGGACAGTTACTGTGCTGTGCATACTGCGCATGGTTAGATTTTGCCACTGTGTCACTGTAGCACTGCGTTATACTGGGGGTGTGCACCACTACGGCGACCCAGACCCCCATGATCACTACATTGCCGTTACATGCTGTATGGCAACGTAGCATGTCTCTATATAGCTGTAGGGCAAAATGTAGATGTGCCCTGTATTACCTAACCCTGTGCACACATACTGACTTCCTCATGTTTTGCCTAAACACTTCCCTTCTCCAACCCATGCTCCTACATCCAGATGTCATGCAGCTTGCTTTCACTCAGTTCTACAGACAAAGACACTTTGCTCAGAATCCTAGTGTAACGACCTAGTTGCTTGGTGAGGGAATTATTTTAGGACTGGGTTAAGAAATGCAGTGCTCAAATCTTGAGGTCAGGAAAGCACTTGGGTCCTCAGCAGAGTTAAATAAATTACTGGATAAATCTCAACCCTCTTTTTGCTTGTGGAATGTTTGAGAACACACTGGTTTTTTAAAATGTATTTGTTATTCTAATGAAGCACTCTGAATATCTTGTGAATTTCATTTATTCTCTTGGGGATTCTTCAGCTGTGCTGCTTAGCTCTGATTGGTTGAGTGGTCTTTCTTCTGGCCCCTGATTAGATGAACATCACTTTTACAACCAGATTTCTCCTGGACATTTAAAACAATGAATTTAAAATTTATGTTCCACAATCAGGTAGGAAAGTGGTGGTAAGGGAAGAAATATGGCCTTCTACCTTGGATCTCTCAAGCTTATTTTAACAACCCTTGAGGCAGCAGAATATTGACCACCTTTGTCCTTCTGCTTTACCTGTGGCAGGTTAAGCTTACCTGTGGCAGGTTAAGGCACTATACTCTGTGGTTGTGTGACTGGTTGCTTGTGTACTTTTAGTTATAGGTTAGACAAGGATGTGTTTGGGATGGTGTGAATAGGGATGATCCTGCCTCAGGCAGGGAGTTGGACTAAGTGACCTCCAGAGGTCCCTTCCAGCCTTACTTTTCTATGATTCTATCATATTCTGAAGTCACTTTGTCTATGACAACTATCTCAGAAGACAGAAAGGTAGTTAGCAAATTTACCCTGCCTTCTATTAGAAAAAGTAAATTTTGAGGGTTGCGATGTGGAAATAAAATGTAAGTGTAGGGAATAATTCTTCAAAGTCTCCAGAACAAATCATTTAATAGCAAATGTGGCAGGGCACTTAATGTGCCTGCCACTGTCAGAGCCACCAGCAGGTGGGAGTCAGGCCTAATGGCTGAGTCAGCTGACCCAAGGGGCTGGCAAGTGTGGCTAGGCCTGATTAAAGGAGTCACCTGACCTGGAGGGTAGGAGATGCAGCCCAGAGGTGGCATTGGATATCTAGGGAGAGTCCAGAGAAAAGTGAGCAAGAGCAGGTAGTCCAGAAGTCCAGTCCTGAGCAAAACCTGAAACTGCATTCTACTGGAGTTGGTTGGTGTGGTGGGGCTGCCTGTGGTGGGCCAGCCTCCATGAAATGCCACACCTGGACCACTCCAGGGAAAAGCCAGAATGGAGCACAGGAAAGCCTCAGCTCCCACTGCCTTGTGGGTGTCTCTGTGTAGGGGAAAGGCTAGGGGAGCACACCCCACCAGAAAAGCACTTGATGTGGGTCCAGAAGCCCAGAGAGGTGCCAGGGAAAGCAGGGACCAGGTAGGTCCAGAGTCTCAGTGAGGGTTTAGGGAAAACAGGGACCAGGTGGGTCCAGAGGCCCAGTTAGGGGTCAGGGAAAGCGGGGACCAGGTAGGTTCAGAGGCCCAGTCAGGGACAGGAATAGAGCACAGGGCCAGACAGGACTGAGAGCCTGGAGAGTGGCTGGGAACATCCAGAAGAGCTGGTACCATAAAAGACAGACCTGAGAGAGACTGAGGGGTCTGGCAACCGGAGTGGAGCCTGAGGAAGAAGAAGGGGTCTGGTGGCCAAGGGATCAGTTGGGTGAGGCCAAAGGGCCTGAGGGCCCAGAAAGGGCATGGGGGAGAGACTGTGGGGGGGGGGTGGTCTGAGGGCTGGAGTGGGGTTGAGAGAGGCCAAGGTGTTGGAAGACCTACAGAGGGAATGCATCAGCACCTAGCAGAACATCTGCAAGGATGACATCTGCAAGGCATATGATGTGGTATAGGGAAGGTATGGAGCCATGCAATGGGCACACAAGTCCATGACCATAATCCAAGGATCATTACAATAAGATCAGGGCAGCCTCCCTCTTATTATATTTCCAACAAGACATAGCTGGCAAGACAAGAAGGTGCCCTACCTAGGAGTGGAATGGGCACAGTCACAGAGTTTCCAAGGGGCATCATGGCCACCCCTGGAACTCAGCTGTGTGACAGTAAACGTTTTAATTAAAATTTACTTTCTTATTAGGGTCAGTAAAACAGATAGAACAGCAGGGACAGAAAATAATGCTGGTTTCTCACACAGTTGGAATCCCAGATCTGAAACAAAGGGGCCACATAACTCAGTACTAGAGATTACTAGCTATACAGTAAGTTTTTGTACGTGTGCAAGCATATCTTTTTTTAGTGTGAATCAAACTCTTCCAAATAAATGTGGTGACTGTGCTGTACCTAAATCTGAAAACTTCTGAGCTGTCTAACAACTTACCATCACATAGGTGGCTTTTATCCTGTTGTTCAGGACACCAGAAATGATCTCTGTGGTCTGTCTAGTCAGAGATGTTGTGATCAGAAGGGCTTGCACAAGAAGGAGTTATATGCAAGAAGGCATGCAACAAATACATAATCAAACCAGTTATTGTGTTTATCGTGATTCTTTCTTAAACACAAAAAAGAAACCCCATGGGAGTCTGCTTTGAATTACCCAAAGAGAAATTTTATAAGAATAATAAATGAATGGGGATAAAGAAAGACAACCAAAAGCAGCTTGTTTAATTAATGTAAGAAAGCTGGGGAAGATCTCAAACACAAGTAGGGCTTTCTCAGAAGGCTGGTTAGAAGGAAAAACACTTTTATATTCCATGGACAGTTGAAATGCAATATGTGAATTTCCTCATTCCAGATGAGAGAACGTTAGCAAGCATGTTGGCTGGTAGAGCTGTACAGGGTCATGAGAAAGTGGCTGAGTTCTAAAGAATTTATAAAGAAGTATTGCAAAATTGCCCATTACTTGAGACAATTGTCAAGAACTGGAAGCCAGTGGGAGTTGTTGGTGCTTAATTCAGTAAAAGTCAATGTCAAAATATCCACTGATTTCACTAGAAAGAGAACTAGGCCCTTTATTTGTATGTGGCATTTGGCAGTTTTCTAACAAGCTGGAGAATCATTTCTCTAAACTAATGAGTAGTAATGAGGTAGTTAGCTGTGTTAGCCTGAAGTCAGACAGAAGGCAGGACAGGGTGGGACCTTAGAGATTAATTCATTGAGAAAGCCATGAGCTTTTGTGGGCAACAGCCTACAAGCATCAGATGCATTCCCTAAAAAAATGAGAAAAGTTGGAACTAGCCCTTCAGCATTCATGTATGTAGTCCTATAGATGTCATTGGGGCTACTCACATGAGATTGGTCTGCAGGTGAAGTCCAAAGGGCATGTGTGAAACCTGCATGCCACTATGGATGCCTTTGGGTTAGCAAGATAACCACAGTACATCAGTACAGCCTGCAGTCTTATTAAACAGCTATTTGATTATCTGATCTAATTCCTTTGTGCTTTTTGTTTTCTGTCTGCTGGCAGAGATCCTTGTCTTGGCCCTAGATCAACAAGCCCTGGCAATTGATCAACTAAATACCCAAGTTACTGAGGCCCACCAAAAGTCAGATAAACCACTCTCTGCGGCACTTGTTATGTAGTACATAGCCATTAGAAATGCAGTGAGAAATAGCAGCATGCATGCAAATCCAAAAGACACCTGGGAGAGATGCCATAGAATAAGTTGCATAATCATGAGTTTCCTGTTGAAGATGACGAAAGTGCATTCAGTTAATGAATGGTTTCTTTTCATGTGTTCCTCTTCTGGGAGTGAAATTTGTAGGTTGCAGTATGGGAAAGGAAAAGGAATATATGAAGTAGCAGTTTAGTCACTAGGGAAGTTTTCATTAGAGTATACACTCATACACCAACCCCTGACGTGAACCCCAAAGATAGAATTGAATGATTGTTGGTGTTTGGGTGGTATATGCATTTTTTGACTCTGCACAATTAGCTGGGATATTTGTAATAATGTTTCTAGCATCAGCTGTTAATTGTGTGTCGGTGCCATTAAAATGTTTTCCGATTCAGTATATCTCATTATTAGCTGTTGGAACATGAATACATTCAATCATTCCTAAAATAACTGTAGAAACTATCGATGACACAGAAATCTGGTTGTCTTTTTGTTGTTCTTGTGGACTGAATATCTGAGTCTGTCCCAGCATACTACCTGGAAACAGACTGCTGACTCATCTGGGTGACATTCTGGATTGTCCTTTGCAGAAGCCCTGCACATGTTATTGAAAGGGCAGAGAATATTTCCGTCAGGAAAAGTGAATGACATTGCCCTGTTCTACCAATTACCCAGAGAATGGATTAGAGGTTTCTCCTGTCCATAAGGAAGCTCATTCATCATTCCAAGTTCATACTTTGTAGACCCCTTTCTCACTGCACTGGACCTTTTCCTCTTTTCAAAGAAGTAAAGTACATTATGGCACAGCTATTACTCACTCCTATAACTTGTACCATAGGCAGCCGTCACTGTTGCTCTGACTCATTCTCTGCTACTCCAATTCTCCTCCTTCCGAGAAACAGGTGTGAAAAAATGCACATTGATTCTTGGTTTTTAGAGTGAATGGACAAACAAATCCTTGGGCAGCTGTGTGATATATCTGTCTAGTTTAGCATCTTCTATCTCTGAAATATTCCTTCTTTTTTCTGAGTCCTACTGTAATTTTATACTAGTTTTGAAACCCCATCTTCTCAAATAATGCTACATTTCCTTCTGATGCCATGCTCTCACTAATTAAAATGATTGTGCAGTGTTCTATTAATTACAGGAATTGTGATTTCATATTTAGGGGTTAATTGGTGAGATCTGTGTATAACATTTTCCCTTAAAATAAATAAAATTACATTAATTAACCTTGTGTCCAGGTTAGCAGACAATAACCATTTGTCTTAACAGTGTCCTGGAAGTAGGAGCCTGTAATGTATCCAATGGCTCTTCTGACTTCTGATTACTAAAGTAGGTGAAATGAAGAGATGAGGGAAAATGTGTCCTGCCACATACAGTTGATCTTTTTTACTTATAAAGCTTTCTTGAGAACAGGGTCTTTTCTTGTATTAACCTGCACATAAAGTTCTTTAGGTTATCTGTGATCTGGAATTTAGGAATTTCTTGGGCAAAAGTTCAGGCAATACAGAGCTTTGAGACTGCCACTTACAGCTAGCAATTACTGGCAGTCTGCAGGAACTGGATGATTGCTAACTGTGAATGTCGGAATCATCCCATATTGGAAAAGCAGACTATCGAGATTTTCAGGCTTGGAGTTAGATTTTTGTTTGTTTCTTTAAAGTGAATGAAGAGATCAGAAAAATACTGTTTGATTCCACAAATTATAAGTAAAAAGCAAACAAACAGAATTTTCCACATCTGTTTAAATTTCCATACATGCCCATTACCATAAGATTTGAGTACCTAATAGAAAGGGTATGTGTGTATAAGTGAAAATCTGGGGGCAGATTGGAGTGGTGGAGGCCAGATTTCTCTCATCATTGCTTCAGCGCTTTTTTTTTACCATCCACTTATGCCTACCTACAAGGTGCTTTTAAAACTTGCCTTGGGGATTACATCTGCTTCGTGGACATTATTCATTTTTGCAGTAATCTTCCCCTTGCCATTCTGCAAGGTGAAGAGAAACCTTAGAAAATTGATTTCACATACAAGTTAGGGAGCAAATTTATAAATACATGCCTTCAAGAACTCTTTGCTTACCTGCAGTTTTTCTCTCTCAGGGACTTACATAAATTATCATGATAAATTTGCTTGCTTTCCAGAAGGAAAGTCTTACTTTTTTTTCTCCTTTAGGAGTTGATGTATATTTATAAAAGTCTGTTTGCCTGACTAGGATGTCTCTGCATTTCACTGTGCTGAGGAACCTTCTGTAGGTTATGATTTTGCAATTTGTCCTAAATCTTTTTCTTGCCCTGACTAGAGTATATAATGGATACTAGATTATCTGAAAGGTGCCATTCCAGCTCTGGAGGTAATGCATTATCAGGATACATGGCACCAGTAATTGGAATAATCAAGCCATGATTTAAATTTTAAAACTTAGCATTTGGGAATTGTTACAGTAAACTTGATTCGTGTTTTTTGATCATACTGTGATCATATTATATGTGGTATTACATTCACTTTCAAATTAAAGTTTATTATTACCTTTTGAAACACGCATTACAGTAAGTTGTTGTTCTACTCAAGATAAATCAAGGCAGGTTAGTGGCTCATTTTTCTGAGTAAATGGCATTAATGTTAACATTAGATATCAGTAATTGCACAAAAGCTAGGCAATGTGCTTTGATTACTCAACAATTGACTTAAATGTGAAGATTTACTGTTCCATTAAATTCAAAGGTGGACATTTTCATTTCAAACAAATGGAATGAGGTTCCTAAAGAAAGGCAATGAATGGCTACAAATGAAGAGATGATAATCGATTTCCTCAGTTTAGCTTTGAACTTAGAAAATATATGCAAAATAAAATAAAAATGTGTATGATTATGTTAAGCAGCAATCAGCTGCTCTGAAACACAATCATATGTTCTGTGGGTTCTTACTTTGATATGGAATTAAGCTGTTCCCTTTTACATGATCTGTGCAGACATAAAATGTCTGTAAATTATGGGCCTTTTTAGATTTTGGGGGTTTTTTACCATAAATTTCCTGATTGGAAAGGTAATTGAAAAAGAGTCTGGAATCCATTTAAACGTGCACAACGAAAGGAGGCATATGCTAAGCAACTGAGGGAATCTGACCTGAAGAGTTTAATGCACGAGAGAGATTATTTTAGGATTACTGCAGCCATGTAACAGCTCAGACAATGTCTGCAGGGCTTTGTCAAACTTTTAATCAGTGGCAATTGGCAATATTGCTGTAAAAAAAATACAAGGCTTTATGTTTCACCTTTGTTATACAAAACAAAGGGAAAAAGGGAAGACCACTTTTCATTTTCTTTATAGCTTTGGGTCGCATGCAGCAGTGTAATTTTTATTCCTTATACCAGAAGAGGGAATAGAAGGTCAATTGACTAGCACTGATATTTCCCAGGCAAAGTTAGGGTCTGGAAGACTAATGGTGTTGCTGGTAATGTATCTGTTTTCTATTAAGCATGCTGAGATGGAACAGCAAAGGATATATTAGAGATGGTGTTTTCTCTTGTCAAAAGGCAGTGATTGCTGTGTTCAGCTCTTAAATCAATTCAGAATCTTGACAGAGGTTTATTGAAGCCCACAAATAATCAATAGAGCTATTTTTATCTCTTAAATGAGTGAGGCTTTTTTAAAATAATAAAGACATCATGGTAATCACTGACCAAGCTGTTCTTAAGTTAGGTCTATTGCTGTATGTGTTTCTGGTGCTAAGTGAGAGGAATTACTTGAGCACTGCTTTTGTTCTATGCTGCAGGTTTATCACCCCAAAAATAAAATAAAAAATGTTTCTGGCAGTAATCCTCAGAGCACAGATGGCTTTCCTTCCAGTTTTGGCAAGCTCGAATTCAGTATAAAACTGAGCAATTATTAGAAAGTGAAATATTGCATGATATAATACCACTATCACCACCATCAACATCATGACAAATGAAGCATTCATTGTTTCTGTTGCTGTGTGAGAGGGTTAGGGCCACTCCATTACCCTGCCTCTAAAATACGTACCTTTGATATCCCTGCTAAGAGATAAACAGAGGAGCAAAGAAGAGCAGATGCTTTAGCAAGGAACTGTGGCCATTTTCTCATTTGTGTTGGCTCTATATTTCAATGCAAATATCACTGAACAGGTGGCTGATGAGGTCCCTGTAGACTGTTTACAGTAAAGGTTACAACCAGAATCGATAGGCCTGAGATGCTTCTAATTCCATCTGGGAGATGTTTGTCTTCCATATGACTGTTCCCTCTCTCTCTCTCTCTCTCTCAACAACAGTATCCTATTAATGCTGTAGTCATTGAGACTGTATCACTCAGGTCACCTGAAGGTCCTTCTTTTTTAAACCTTCATTTATTCTTCACATCGTCTTTTTTGTACTATTTTAGGGTGATCAGTAGCATTGATCTATATGAGACAGGTTGCCAACATTAAGCCTGCTGAATTTTACCTACTGACATGACACCTGCTACCACCATTCTTCAGGCAGAGAGAGACTCATCAGTTCTGCCTGGGGGTTGTCCAAATCTTTTCAGCTTATCAGTTACTGAAGCAGGAGGTAGTAATGTTACACATCATCGCTGGCATCATTGTGTGTGATTTATTGCCTGGTAACATGGCAAATGAGGGAGGCTGAAAGTTGGTAAGTACTCGCATTTGCACAAATGTCAACGTGCTACAATAAAAACAAATCCTGTTGAACCATTCCAGAAATATTTGCATTTTTCTTTGTAATTTAATTTTAGCTGTCCATTTTTCCTAGTTAGGCTGGAAAGTTACATAGTTAAATCTGGGGTTATGTAATATCTGTTTTATACTTGCTTGGTGGATGTGTATTAATCTTTAAAATGAAGTTACATGCTGTCACTTACTATATAAGGCAAAATCTATCACATGTTCCACCATTATCTAACCCCCCAGGCTCAATTGTCAGATCTGATGTTCAGCCCACAGCAGCTGGAAAATGAATAAACAATATTGAATCCAATTAAAAGTGTATTAAGTACATAAAGCACAAGATGCCCATATATTCCCCTTATTGGCAGAAAGCACTTGGGGGTAAGCACAAGGAGTTTGGGTGCGTACGCATCATTCCTTATTACTACAGACCCAGAACAGAGACAGGGGCCCCATTTTGTTAGCCACAGTACAAACAACTAATGAAAAGACAGACCCTGCCACAAAGAGGTTATAATCAATAGGGGGCATGGATAATGGGAGGCACCTGGGCTTTACCTGTACCACATGGCATTGTTCATCCTCCAAGAGACACCCTTCATGTAGGAGAGACCCCAAATAGAGTGCAAAATAAGACTGTGCATGTGGTTGCTCTTCTCTAGCCATGCATACCAGCCCATCTGTTTTACTGGCCAAAAACCTGTATTATTAGAGAACATTTTGGGCCCCAGGAAAGGATGGCCAGCTGCAAAGACCACAGGAGCTGGACAAGAAAGGGAGAAATGAATGATGGATGCATTGTGGGTCACAGAGAGATGTTGATAATCAGTAGCAACAGAGGAGCCAGGAAACTGGCATGGCCATCTCCAGACACCTGCACCACCATTTAGGTGACTGAACACTGATCATTGGGACAAAAAAGAATTTGCCAGCATAGACATTATCTTGTCATCTGCCAGTTCGGTTGTAATGTCTGGCACCCCATATATTTTCCTGCTGATTACCACGATGTCACCCACATGGTAGGCCTGCTGATCTCTCCAAATCCTTCTGCCAAAACCCTTGAGTTTTCATTGCTTCTGTTCACTCTTTTCTGTCTATTGCTAGTGGCAACACTCCATTCACCACTGATCATGAGGAGCTCTGTATGTGATCCCTTGCACTGCCACACTCAGCTGTTTAGTGGTTTTGTAATACTTAGACCCACCTCCCACACCTTATTCCTAGACTTGGGATGTTGTCATGAATACCTTACCTAGCTGACTGTACCTGTCTAGCTTTCTGCTTTCCATGGGGACAGCAGCTCACATGCTGTGTTTCTTTTTTGCCATTCTATTTCTTTCCCCTTTTCTCTGGCTTATATAAAGCCATGTTGTTCTCTGTCTAAAAACTCTGAATATGAAGGTTGTAAACAATAATAATAAAACTGATAATGTCTTTCACAAAAGGATTTCCAGGGTTTGCCCAAGTGGAACCCAGAGGGGTTAAAGAAGTTGCCCAACATCACAGAACAAGCCCATGGGAGAGCAGTTAATAGAACTCAGGTTCTCTCTATCTCCTTCTCAACCAAGTTCTTTTCCAACCTACAGAAAAATCAAAGCAAAAGATCATCAGCCACCTTAAAATCCAGTTGAATAAGGTGCTCGTGGACTCTGCTGAGATCCAAGAGCATGCTGTTAGCTTCTACACAGAGCTGTTTGCCGCTGAGCCTGCCTGCCCAGAGGCCATTCAGCTGCACAAGGGTGTCCCCAAAACTCTCCAGGCTCTCAGATGGTTGAGCTGAAATAGGAGCCATTCTTAGCAAGGCTGACCAGCCATTGAGGTCTTTACCACAGGGAAGGTATTAGGCCTTGACAAATTACTTGTTGAATTCTACAAGACCTTCTGGCTCCTCCTCATCCCAAACCTCCTGCACATCTTCCAAAGGAGCTGTGACCATAGGATCCTACCAGTCAGCTGCCAGCAAGCAGTTCTCACACTGCTGCCCAAGAAAGGGGATCTTAGTGATATTAAGAACTAGTAACTGGTATTGCTGCTGAGTACCAGTTACAAAATCCTGACCAAAGTCCTGGCCAACTGGCTCAAAATGATCATGGCCTCTGGCATAGACCCCAAACAGAGCTACTGTATATTTGGTAGAACCATTCAGGGCAACTTATTTTTGCTACCTGGCCCACAGTAGAAGGGCAGGAGGGTGTCCCTGTGCAGGCAGCTGCAGAACTCTTTGGCCGGAACTTGTCCTCCTGGATCAAGAAAATGCCTTTGAGTCAACCTCAACTTCTTATTCCAGACTCTGGAAGACTTTGGTTTTGGGCCTGTCTTCACCTTAATCATCTGACTCTTGTACTGGGACATCTCTCTAGCCTCCTGAAGGTGAACAGAGAGTCATGTACCGCATATGCAGCCTACAGGGGCAAAAGGCAGGACTGCCTATGGTGGCCACTGATGCATCCCCAGAATGCAGGACATCCTCTTGTCCCCCTTGGTATGTTGGGGGGAACCACCGGCCCCCTCAGCCAATCAGCAGTGAGGGGCGAGGCCACCAGAATGCTCTATGCCCTAACCACTGAGCCACTGTTCCATGCCTTGCCTGATAGACCTGTTCCTTCCACTGGCTGCAGCCGTGGTGTTGGCCCCCAGTTAAGGCAACAGCATATGCCAATGACACAACTATTTTCATGAGCAGCAAGGGTGCTATCCTGTCCCTAATCAAGTGTCAGCAAGACTGTGAGCATACCTCCTCAGCCCGTATCTACTGGATGAAAAACAACATATTCCTGCTGGGCACTAGGGTTGATGCTCAGGCCCAGATCTGCCTAGAGACCTGTCCTGGTGCTACAATGGCTTTGAAGCCCTGGGCATTTTTCTAGGCCCACTAACCTTTCTAGCAAAAAGCTGGGAAGGCCTTTGTGAGGAGGTTGAGGCCATAACTACAGCAATGGCACTGATGCCTGCTCAGCCTCTCCTACTGCAGTAGACTCATGGTCATCAGCAACCAAGCAGCTGCTACTCTGTAGAACAGATGTGCTATTCTGGACCTGCCAATGATCCTCAGAAGGCTCCAGAATTTCCCTATGGACTTATCCTGGAATGAACATCACTGGCTCCAGAGACTTGTCCCTTACCCACTCCCTCAACAAGGGAGATCAGGACCTAACCACCTGGGAAAGAGGGCTGCTGCCTTTCACCAACAAGACCTTCATCACCTGCTCTTTGCTTGTGAGACTTTTCCTAACAATGGGTGGCTTTTGCTTTCCTGTGTCAGGTGGGAGACCTCCACCTCAATTGCAAACTTTTCCTCTTGGATCCTGACCTCCTCAGCTGTGATGCCCTCCTGCCTATCTAGTGCAGCCTCTCCCAGACCTAGCAGGCCTCTTTCCAAGCAAGAGCCCAAGGAGGCATCCTGCAAGGTAGAAAATGGATAAGGGGAGAGGATTTCAATCTCTGGTCATATGAGCATTTTCATTAGCAATACTGGGCCCCTGGAAGTGCCACATACTTTGGCATTTGCACCTTTTGTTTTTAGTATTTATATAATAAAGATTTAAAAAGGTAACAGCCTTTCTCCTCTCTCACATGCAGGTTTATGCTCTAAGTCAGTTTTAAGCATTTCAAATCACTTTGGAGCTCTTAAAAATTTTACCCTAAGGGATGAGCAGACCAGTTTAAATTAATCTCCCTTTTAGATGTTTCTTCAATTGTTTAATTTCTTCTCCCACCCTGTCATTATTTTTCATTTTTACTGGGATGAGAAATGCTGAGTGTGATGAGAAAGGCTGTTCTCCAGATAGTTATCAGGTGCCTGTTTGGGCGTTGATCCACAGATACTCTGGTTTTACTGGCCATGCTACTTTCTTATGCGGCAGTTTAAATTCTTTCCCGTGAAGATAAAATGTGACTTAAAGTCTTAGATTTCTAGCTCACACATCCTATACAACAGGTTTTATTCTGTGTGACTTTCTCTTTCCCTGCTCCCACCCCCTTTCACTTCCAGGTGTATTTGCGGGAAGGTAGCTTGTGTCCCTTTTGCGCAGCTAAATATATTTAGTTTCATTAATAGAGTCAAAGATGGTTATTGTACTTGGGCCATTGACTTTCATCTAGTAATTCATGCCTTGATCCCAATAATCTGTGGATTGAATTACATTTATTTTCTACAAAGATAACCATACTTAATTTAAAGTAAGTTTGCGATACATAGAGATCTAGCAGTAGCGAAGCAACATAGACCATAATTAGCAACACCCACACCCCCCAAAAAATCCCAACCCTATTTTACATTTTGACTTTACTAGGAATTATATCTTGATTAACTGAGGGTTCAACTGGGCCCTAGCAGTTAAATAGGACATTCTCTAAGGCTGCAAACAGACATCACATTTATCCTGGGTTAAACTATTATTTTCCCAGAACAAAGTGCAGTCGTACAGATATCCATGTCCATTGTTCCAGGATAAATCCTAAAAAAGCCTCTGGGATATGAGAAAGTAACAGTTTATCCTAGGATATTGCAAAGTACATCTATACAGTTACCCTGGTATTGTATCATTGAATCAGTGGAAGAAAAGTGGCACTGCATTCAGCTGCTTACTAAACCGATTAGAAGTGTGATGTTTGTACGCACCAATTTTAGGATATATTTGGTCTGGGACAAACACAGGACCATCTTATCCAGGGACAAATGCAGCATCTGTTGCTAACTTAAGATGAAAGACAGCATTTTAATAGTTATATTTATGCAGCTTATGTGGTTTTACGCGTGCTCTCAAACAAAACTATCTTAAGTTTCTATAAAGTCTACTAAGTTGGCACTTCCTTTCTTATTTTTCAATGAAATACATAAAAATGAAGGTAACACTTTTTTTTAATTTTAAAGGGTACAGCTGTAGTCATCAGGCACTGTGGTAATAGCCAGGTGTTCTTTTGCTTAGCCAAAGGGCTATTCTGTATGCTGTGCCATTGGACAATCATTCGAAAAACCTAGAAAGCTCAGACAGCAGAAATCTGTGCTCAACATGGTAGCTCTTTTTTTGGCTCAGATAGTTATGGTTTCTAGAATATATATATATATATATAGAGAGAGAGAGAGAGAGAGAGAGAGCCTTCAGTTCCAAAAAATCAAAGCTTTCTCCTGATACTTCAGGGACAATATTCTTCTCTAAAAAAAGGGAAAACTCCCTGGTGCCAGTACAATGGTTGTTCCCAATATGAGTTTTACTATGGCAGTGTATTCATCAGACTTTCAAACAAAAACATAATAACAATAATGATAATTAATATAAACAATGATGTATTGGAGTACTGTCCAGCCTTGTATTGTTTTCTCCCAAACAGGAAACCTGCTTTCCATACAAGAGAAAAGATTGGGTTTTTTTATTTATTTTTTAGTATTTACTCATAATAATGACCAAGGTGCATAGAAAAAAATATATATAAAAGAATATATATATGCATGCCATTGAGGAAAAGTCTTCTTTCACTCTGTGTGTGTGCACGTGTGTGTGTGTGCACGTGCGCATCTACATATCTATATATCTATATATCCATGCCATCGAGGAAAAGTCTTCTTTCACTCTGTGTGTGTGCACGTGTGTGTGTGTGCACGTGCGCATCTACATATCTATATATCTATATATCCATGCCATCGAGGAAAAGTCTTCTTTCACTGCATAACCCCACTGAGGTTAAAGAAACAAATCAAGATTCCACAATATCCTCACATCAGTTTATACAGTACTGAACTTCAGGCGTTTGCTAGTGACAATAATAAAGAAGAAGAAGAATGAAGAAACAAAGATCACTTGTTAAAATTACTATTTTTTCATTACTGGAACATAGTGCACTTTTGGTGAGTAGCAAGAGCTGAAGCTCTTAGAGCCAGGCCTCCAACTGATGTAAATTAGTATAGCATAACTGAAGTCAGGGGAGCTACACTGATTCATGCTAGATGAGAATCTAACCCTTGATGTTTACAAAGCAATTATTTGGAGATGGTACCTGTACTCACTGGGCGTCACCATCTGGCTACTTGTGCTTCATCAGATGCTACATATGGAAGGACATTTGGTTAGGAAGTAGCTTCATCACACTTGTAAGTCAAAACACTTCCCTCATTCCCAGGAGTCCAACTAGAGTGGAGGACTTGCTGAAAAGGGAATTTATACTAAAAATAAACATAACTATATCTATTTAGCATCCTTCTGGAATTCCACTGACATTGAACAAAAATCTGGCTTGCAGTAGGAAACCAAAATTCTTTATTAAATTAGGATAATTACATTCCAGGAAAAGATACGCTGAATAATAATTTCACCACAAGCCTAATTTTCCATTGCTTTATAGATGCAAGTATGTATATCAATGTAGACAGATTCTAAAACATCAAGAAGAGAGAAAGGAGCTTTTTGCATTCACTTCATACAAGCGCAAATGATTTAGATGAGGTGTAGGAGAATGGAGAATCAAGCTCTGTGCTTATTAGAAATCAGTGAAAATACCCTGAAGACTGACAAAAGATTTGCATGTAAGAATGCCTTTGCAGCAGTGAAGCTTTTAAATAGCAACACAAATGTTTCTTAGTCTATTCTTTATTTTTATATAAAAAAGAAGCTTCGTTCATTAACCTGTGCTTAAACTGACAGAGTAAGGAAAATGGGTAGCATAACAGTAATAATTAATTTGACCAGAGGCCTTCTTGTCTACAAATTTACATGGAATAGTGCAAAAGGTTGAGGGGAAAGAGGTGATAATCATAGCTTCCCATAAAAAAAAGTTTCCAAAGCTCTAAAATGGAGAGTCCAAGATTCATCAATCCTGCATTAATATTTTTTCCTCATAATGCACTTTTTCAATAGTTGATTATAGGCTGATAGGGCATAATACAAAACACCTATTCTTCTGCTGTAGAGCCTCACCAGAAGCCATGTTGTGTTTGAATTATCAGCCTGAAAACTGATATGGTGGGTGAAAAAGGTTTAAATTGAAAAAGTGAGTTGCCTGATAAATTTCTTTCAGCTAAATGGCTGTTCTTCTGCTGTTCTGTAGAGAAAAGTTCTGCATTTGCCAAAAGCAATTGCAAGAAGGAAAGAACTGAAATTTGTTGATATATTAAAGCAGTCTACTTTGTTTTCTCACTTTGCAATCCACTTGCAGAAACAAGTCTTTAAAGACTTTAAGGATAGCAAAATAACATTTCAAAAGATCTGTGGGAGGAAAGAGAATTAGGCTTTAATTCTTCTTTTTTTAATCTGGGCTTCAATGCAAATCCTGAGGGACTCTCTGTTTCCATGTGTAGTTATTATTGGTTATTTCTATTCTAGTAACAACTATACATGATCTCATTAAAGATCTCATGTCACTAAGCATTAAAAAAACAGATAGTACAGGGACAATCTCTGTCCCAGAAAGCTCACAATCCGTACACCATACATAAGCAACAATTAAAGAAATGAAGGTAGGAAGAGGGAAAGCAAGGTAGTGGTCATCTCATTTGTCTCCAGTAGTCACAACCAAATCCAAGCCAGGATACCAGATGAAAATGATTCCCCTGAAGCTTGTAGACACTGCTTTCTCCTAGTATGCTCTTTCTCATGTAGTATATATGGGCAACCATTGTCTGTTTTATGTTTTACTTACTCTTGCTATTGTATCGTTGCCATCCTTGTAATAAAGACAGCCAGCTGAGGAGTCACTTGGTCATAGAATGGCTCACATCAAAGTTCATTTTCTCTGAGTTCAAACTTTAATTAATAAAATACAGAACTAGCCAAGTTTTCCAATTTGTGTGTTTGAATAATAATAGGCAAATATGGGAGTTCAATAAATCACCTACTAATAGCCCTTAGGGACTCCATGGCTATACAACAGAGTTGCTATCTCAAGTCTTGTTACAGAAGCTTGGATTTTATTTAAAATCATATATGTGATAAGGCAAATTAAGAATTGTGTCATTTCTAGTTGGATAAATGATTAAGAACCAGCTGTGCCTGTGAACTTACAAGTTGAAATGCAAGTCTCAAAATTTGTTGATGCTTTTTTTGGCATGGAGAAAGTAGGTATCGGTACCTAATATGAAATGATGTTGCAAAGGGCAAGTTAAGCAATTTGTTGAGGCTTTTTTGGCATGGAGAAAGTAAATATCAGTACCTAATATGAAATAATGTTGCAAAGGGCAAGTTAGCACTTTGTTTGCCAAATTAACTTTCAAAGACTGTGTAGGTGACCAAGTTTGACTCTCTACACATAAATCTTTCATGATTGACAGGCTGCTCTAAAATAGCTTTGTTGAGAAAGATAATCTTTGGCAGGCAGCTTCAGAAGTTTGAAACTCTGGAAGGGATGAAAAGAAAACCCCACTTCTGCACTGAAATGGATTGGCACCTTTGTGAAATTTGCCTGGGAATTATAAGCTATTTACTGTATTCTGTGTTGTTTTTTCTTTTACCATGTCCCCTGTGGTTCCTTTTATCTATATGGTATTTTGCACATAAAATGTGAAATAGTGAAACATTGTGGGGGGGAGGTTAGAAAGTTCTGTCCACTCCTGTTTTATTGTAAGTTGGGAGTATTAGTTTTGTGGTACCTAAATTCATGGGTATATATTTTATGGGAAAGCCCAATGACATGTTCAGTGTGCTTCTTCAAGCGCTCTGTGTTTCTGCTTAATTCACAACTTTGTAGGGTATGAATCAGTCCCTTTGTATAACTCTTAATCACCTTTTTAACCTAAATAATGCAACGTGGCTTTTATTTATGGTTGGTCATCATCTTAATTATGTAAACCTACTCAAAGAAATAGCGGAGTACTTGCCTAAAAGCTGCTTGTCAGCCACTGGTTGGCTCAAAAGACAGAGTTTTTTCGCTGGGTAGAAGCAGCTGAAACAGAAAATATACAGGCAGCTCATTTCATATTTAAGTCAAAAGCAAGTGCTGACACCACTGTGTGATATGGACAAGTGATGCTTGATGTCAAGATGTGAAACTGAAGGAAAAATAGCCTGGCAGAATAGTGCCTTTTTTAAAATACACTTTTTTCTTAATTTATAGTGAGAGGTCAAGGAAAAATGAGACTTCCCTTTGTTATTTGTTGACCATTCAAGCTATGCTTTCTGTGCGTGTAGTGGTCAAATGGAATTGATAGAAAGCCCTTGTGCGCTTATTTGTCTTCCACAGGGTGAAGTGAAGAAGTAAAGTCTCCCAGCTGAACTACTATGAGGTCAGAAGCCTTGCTGCTATATTTCACACTGCTACACTTTGCTGGGGCTGGTTTCCCAGAAGATTCTGAGCCAATCAGTATTTCGCATGGCAACTGTGAGTATGAAAAGCCCAACACAGTTATTTTTTCACATGCCAAGGAGGAATATACTGATCAGTGAGTTTCAGAACTACAAAGCTTTCGTTGATCTGACGTGAACTGTGTTTCTTCCTGATGTCTCATCAGATCAGCCAATATACATTCCCAGAATGATAAAACTAGAGCAGAATACTTCTGCACTAGTCTGTGATGGCTGAGTGGTGAGCTGCTTGCTTTTCCTCCAAAGGAATAACCTACACTTGTCTTTCTGCAATGCAGTCAGTCCCACATTTCCTTTTTCTATCAAGTAGCAAGTAAAGGATGCTTCTTTTTCATGACCACATATTTCTCCCCAGAACTGCAAAAGCAGAGTTACTGAGAATCAACTGCATGCCAATAAGTATTGAGTGTAAGGCTGCAGGAGATCTATGTTGCACTGGACCTTGAAGTAATTTAGTAGGCCTAAATAAATAACCAAATTTGTTTTCTCAACCTCTGATGGATCTTTCTCCCACTTAGCCCTTGGACTCTTTGCAGTAGAGCCAGGTGAAAAACTTGACAAAGAAAAAATAGTCAATAAAAGCCAGAAATTTTTGCAATAATATTTTTTTAAACAGAGACAATTGGCAGCCTGACAGAAGATAACACATGGTGTTCCCAGTCATCACTGAGACATACTGGACACAGTGTAAGGAGCTGACTGTAGCCAAGACCATTAGTTCTTCACTGTTGTGGTTACCTGAATTAAATCTTAATGATTACTTCTAGCCCCTGTGTGCCCAGAAGTTCAGGGTTGGTGTATCACTTCTGAATTTATGAAAGTGCAGTCAGAAATGACAGGTCAACAGTCTCAATCTATGTTGAGAAATAAAGTTTCTACCTCTCTGTCATGAAATGCTTAAATGAGCGAGTGCAAACATGTAGGCCACAACTCTCTTGAGAGCAGTAAGATTAAAAAGGAAAAACAATGTTTAACAGAGGAAGACTTTGAATTTTAAATATTAGTACTGTCAAGTAACTCTTGGTCACAAAACTTAACCTTCTAAACATATATTTCTTTGATTTTTGTTAATCTATTTACCCAGGACTTCTCAGTAACTGGTTTTACACCTGGGCTAATGAAGCAGAAAGGTATGAAATGACTTGCCCAATGTCACACAGCGAGTCAAGTAGCTTGGTCAAGATTAGTAAAGAGGACTCTGTTAGAAAGAGTTAACAGAAAATAAGAGCAGTAGCCCAGTCTTTCAAGAAATAATCCCTGGAGTTAGTTCCATTTATCAAAAGAAAACACATTTTGAGGAAGGGTTAATGTTTGGCCAGGTGCCAGTTATTGCTGCATAATGAGCATGGACAATACTTATGCTGTCTGGAGCTGCTGTATTTCTGCTTGCTCTTACTTTGTGTGTTCTGGGGGGGTTTTCTGATTGCCTTTCTTCCTGGGAACTGGTTGTGTAGCCTTTGTATCTACATGCTACCAGTATACATGCATTAGAAAGGCAGTGAATAGACAGACAAAGCTCTCAGTCAGACATGTTCTCAAGCTATCTCTTATTGTAGGGTCTATACACAGATTGCATGTCACACATCCATTAGTGCACATTGAAGAGACCATGAGTGGAGTGAATAAGTGCTGTCACTGCCTGTCAGAGTTGGCGGTGAAAGTTGGCTTACTCGTAGTACATATCTGGACCATGGCTTTCAGTTGGCATTGTTGTCCAGCTGCCAGGAAAATTGTACTACCAGACATGTTGCCAAAATAATGCAGCCACCTTTTTTTACTTAATAAAGTTCAGTTCATGACTACCTACAGCTTTTAAAAAATACTTAGACCTGCCCTACAATGGTAGCCCAATCCTCTAGGAAACAGCTGACAGTTTTCTACCTAACAGCGCCAAGTTTTTTGCTCTAACCACTTACCAACCCAGCCATTGCAGTGATTGATGGACTACTGTAAAATAGCTTTGTCCTGAAAGATACACTTGGCAGGCAGCATCCAGCATTTAAAACGCTGCAAGGGATGAAAGGCAAACTGTGTGAAAGTGCTGAGTACCTGTATGCCAAGAGCTTTCAGAGCAGTTCTATGGTCTCAAAAATCACAATTTTGGTTTTCTAAAAACATAACGACTTTCTCTGCGACAACTGCAAACAGTGTTTATAACCTCGTTGAGCTATGCAACCTACTGTGCTATTACTTTAGGACCTCAGACTGCTTTGTGGGGGAAAGAGAGAGAGCAAGAGCAGGAACTATACATTTTGGTAGTGGTGTTGGTGATAAAATATTCCATGTTAAGATGATTTCATGACGTGATCTTCTATCTCTCGTCTCTCTCCCCAATCCTATTCTCATGTCACAGATACAAAACAGTATCCGGTGTTTGTGGGTCACAAGCCGGGACGGAACGCCACACAGAGGCACAGGCTGGACATCCAGCTGATCTTAATAATGAACAGAACTCTCTACATTGCTGCTAGGTCAGTACTGCTTTGCTGACTCCCTTCTTGCTGCTCTGAGCAAAAGTGGATATTCTGAATTCATTTCTCCCAGACATTTTTTTTAGATGTTATCACATTTGGAGGACATCACACTGTCTATAATACATGAAAAGCCATGTTAGTTAGTCATCTAACACAGTTCAATCCTGAAAGGTACTGAGTATGTGCAGAACTCACTTTAACCCATCAGTGTGAAAGGCACTGAACACCCAATGAACTGTTTAGCACCTGGGAGAATAGAGTCCATAGTTTATTTCCTTAAAGAATTTCTGATTTTGTTTGAGTGTACAATTAATTACATATTTTGGAAAACAAACACAAGTGATCCATTGTGTGCATGAATACATATTTGAATAAGAGTAATTAAAGTTTAATGTTGCTTTCCAGGCATCTTTTGTTATAAAGCAAAACAAAAAGGAGGAGAGAAATATTTACTGCTATTCTGTTGAACAGCCAACAAGGTTAACTGAATTTATTTTCTGGATTTCTTTTTTAGCTAAAGAGGTATATAGGCACAGCGCATGCATTATTTTGTGTAAATTGGCATAGCACTATCAGATTCCCTGGGAGCTATACATAGATATCAGTTGCGGACCTCACACAACTGTATATAAACACGTTTTTTCCCCCCAAACATGTAAACTTTTTAAAAGCTAACAGAGGTCTTTACTTACTGTTATTACTACACTACGCATAAATGTCTCACAGTGGTGCCTTGCCAGCAGGTACATAAGGAATACAGGTAAGAGCAGATAAGTCAGAGTCATTAGGGGTGCATCTACACAAAATGTTTACTGCACCATAGACTAATTAGCTGCTTAGTAAACATTGTTCATCTACACATGTGCCCCTATTAGGCTGGAGTAAACTAATTAACTCCACAGCACAGTAAATACAAGTACTATCCTGCTGCAGGATTTTTTACTCTGCAGAAATGCACGTGTAAACACTGCCCCAGCTGGCTGGGGCACAAGGACACTTCAGTGCTGGGGCTGTCTCCTGGCTAGTCCTGCTCTGGAGCACCCTCATGCCCCAGCCAGCCCTTCCACAGCACATTGAACCAAGGGGAGCAGCCCCAGGCTGGCAAGAACTCTTTGCTAACTGGAGCTGTTCCAACCAGGCTTAATATGCTGCAATCCTGGGCACATGTTAAAACAGCACACCTGGGAGCAATAAACTCCAGAGAAATAAGCACCAGAGTCAGCCTTAGTTGACTGATTGCTTACATTGATGAGTAGAAGTGTTGAATAAGGAAGCGACATTTTTAAATAGCCACTTTTTCTGACCATATCTGCATTTTTAAGGTGCTTCATCAGTGGAGTAAGTTTTGGATTTAACTGCTAAGCTTATTTCTCTCTAACTGGTTTTCATGATTGGTTTGCCCTTCCACCGTATCTTGTAGTTTCTTTATAGTATTCCTTTTCTTCAGCAAGTTCTTCCCAAAGTCACCATCCATTAAAAAAATGTATGCAGTCTTAGAGCTATGACAGTTTAGGGTGTAGGAGTTTTTAATTAAGAATATAATTTGCTAAACAGGGCCAGTTTATCTTTTATTTTTTAATATAACCTTTCTTGACAGTCCCTATATTCTATTGGCCTGATCCTTCCATTTGCATTAACCATCTCCTAAATATTACAGACTGTGTTTTGGATGTTTGCAACTCCAGCCCCACAAAACACCGGGTCTCAAACTCTGATGCTCAGCAGGGCAACACGTTGCACTCTTGTAAGCTTCATGTCTTAGGAAAGAGTGCACAGCCCCAATAAACACCTGGCCATGCAGCAGTGGGATAGGGAATGAAACTGGGAGCTTCAATATAACCCCAAACCTTGTACCTCTAACAGGCTGTAGCTGCTGAGATAGCTCTTGATGTGTGAACACCCAGTATGATTTGTTTCTCCCCATGGAGTGTTTTGGGCTGGAGGACTCATGCACTCACTGGTCATACCTCTTCCAGTTGTCCAGTCTTAAACTTTCCTTTCAGTCTTCTGTCAAGAAGAAACATGGAATTTGGCTTTCTGGCACAGAAAGTATGCAGAGAGCCCTAATAAGGGCTTTCCACGCTGTGCCTTCCTGTAAAAACACAGCATTTATGTGTTTTGACCCTTGTGTGGTTATGTATATGTAAGAAAGAAAGGGTGGGGGTATAAGGTGGCAGCAGGGTTTTCTTCTGTTTTATGACTGAGTTTCTTTCTTTCTCTCTCCCTTTCGCAATTGTCAAATTATTTGCTGTGAACATTAAGGAAAATCTGCTTTGTTCACTTTACTCTTTTGTACCCAAAGTTTATTCCCAGGGTAACTTGTAGGTGCACAAGTTATTTAAAAAAAATCTGTGTGTACATGTGCATGTGCACATATGCATGGAACATATAATAAGTAATATGTAAATGTACACACATGCATGTATAAAATGTGATATTCAAATAGAAAAGTGCTCAGTTATTACCAAGAACTAACAACCTGCAAAAAAAGAGCTAATCCGTTTTAATTTCTACAAACACAGCAAATGTTCTTATAACTTTTTTTGTTTCATAACTTTAAAATTCTTAAGTGGATACTTTTCCTTCTCAAAACCATATTGAAAAAAAATCCCTGCTGGGCTGAGCAGCCTATGTAAAAAATGCTAAAATTCAAAGGTCATTTTTGTCTTCAAGTGATAAACTCTAGAAAATGACTCATCTTTCATAATTAACTGGAGTGAAAGTTTATACCTATAACACTGCATCTCCTTTAGTGGTGGCAATAAACTTGTAGACTGAAGCAAATGTGAACACAGTCAAGGGTGTTCATTAATGAGCTTTGTAACAGGATTAATTAAAAATTGTAGTTAGCATAAATCCCTTAGCTATGATATCAGATGCTTCTTTTATGCTGGGTTTGGTTTTTTTTTGGTGTCTCATTGCAGTGATGCTAAGTTTACATTTATGCCCCACCACCTGAAGAACAGTCAAAACAAATTATTAAACATTGAGGGTTTTTTGAGAAAATCAAGTGCTTGGTTTTCACTCTGCAGTCAGTTTCCTTGAGGAAAATGGGGACAACCTCAGCTATGAGATCACCTAGCAATCCACTACTGATTTGACTGCCATACAACACAAGCTCTGTTGGATGCCTGGTTGTGCAAATGGGGCAGGAGGGTCTGTCTGAGGCTTCTGTACTGACTTCTAAAGCCACCACAATGCATTTTATAAAGAGTTCAGTGCAAATTCCAGGCTGGATATCCAAATCGGCATAACTCCACTGCTACACAAGCTTGACAGTCTGTCCCCTCCAGCCGTAAAGGGGAAGCCACAGAATCACAAACATACACTTTGCCTGAAGTTCACTGTCTCCTCTTCCTGTTGCCTTGTTTGGTGCTTGTTTTTGCTCACATGATCGGTCACCTCCCATATGTACATACAGAATGGTTCACTGAGCCCCTGCCATACCAGAATGATCGCCTCCTCCTTTGCAGTTATTATACATTTCCAGACATTGCACTGAATGACCAAGGGTCAGGCTCAGCCAGTGTCATTATTTAAATTCTCTTCCTCCACAAGATTATGCCATGGCAACAAAATTCAGTTCTGCTGACTGGAGGTGGGAAAAACGGAAGCACTAGGATTAAGTCAATTTGTGTTAGAATAACTTAATTAGCAGAGAGCTATACACATACCACAGCCAGTAGGTACTGGGAGTTAGGAAGCATTGGGGAAGGAAAGGCAAAACAGTCCCTTATTGTCTGTAGTTAAAGAACTTTCACAAGCATTTGACACTTCTTTTCATTTTTGCCAACACTGTGGGCAGCTACACTTTAAATGCTACACGTGGAATGATTTACACTTATCTTGAAATCACATTTCATCAAGGTAATTCCATAAATTGGCATCTGAATTCTCCTTGGGGCATTTGATAAGCCAGGAGGCAAATCACTTAAAGGTGGCAGGGTTTGAGCGGTGCTAAAGTGGCTCAAGTTCCTGTCTGAATTGTACCACTTTATTTTTAATTGTTTTGTTTTAAAAAGCCCACTACAAACCAAAACTGATAATTAACACAAAAAGCTGTGCCAGAAGAGGGCCAATTGGAACACTTTTTGAGGTGTTGCCAATGCATAATAAGCAGTTGTTAATTTACAATTCAGATTTTTGCTTCTACTTGTATATAGTAGCACCAATAGGCACTAAGAATATTCTATATCAAACAGAAATGTTGTAGTCATCTGTAAAGCCAGTATCAAGCTAATAAGTAATTTTATTCCAGCACTAATGCTGAATGTACATCCACCATTAAAGTCAAGCGAATAATAAGCTGAGGCATTAAACCTCTCGTGAAAGTAAGTGACAGTTCTGGTTTGTACTGAAGACTGGAGGAAAAAAACCCTCCTTGGTTTGGCATCTTATAAAGCAAACTGCCTCCAGTGCAGGCGAAAAAAGTGGAATTTTTTAAAAGCCAGATTCCATTAACAATGCTTCCTTTTCTCCATGTGAGAGAAGTGTTGCTTATTATTCTTCTTACAGCATAGTGTTTTGCATCTGCCTTAGTTAGAGGCTAATATTGTTTCCCCCAAACCTACTAAAATGAAGTTAATCTTGAAAGCAGAGACTTTCAAAATGGAAACAGTCTGCATCCTACTTTCAACAGACTCCTATGGAGACTACTTTCAAGCTGTGGATCATTTTCCAGCTGCACAACTTCCTGCATTTTTGAAAAAGCCAATGTTATTTCAAGGAAAAATGAGTTGCTGAGTATTTTTCACCCTTCCTCTCCAGTTTGGTGCAGCTCCTACTGCTTTTTATTCATTTATTTGTTTTAAATTCTATGCCCCAGACAAAAGTGTCCTTGTGCTCAGCTCTTGCAGAAGGGGAATGTTTAAAAATATCCCTCTACCTGTGTGCCTTAGTCTATTTCCTATTTCTAAGGAGTGACTGGCAGCTAATTGTAGAGAAAGCCAGGTTCTCAGCCAAACAGGAAGGTGAACACAAGCAAGAACTGTAAACTTCTCCGAGGGCATATTTTAGAGCTTAATTTGGCCATCAACCTGTGAAGAGAAAAATGACTTCTGGAAACAATTTTGTTGCTGTCAACCTTTTCCTTTCCATTTTGTCAATCAAATCAGCATGGCTGAAATTGGAAGCATAATTAAAAAAAAAAGCATTAACTTCCCTTTAACCCTGAATGAGTAAATATGGCACACTGAATACCCAAGAAGCTGGCAAAGGCTTGTCTAAGCAAGATTGTAGATGATTTGAGGATGCATAAAAAATCAGCACAACAAGCCTGAAGAGATTTGGAACTAGTTTTCCTTCCTAAACCTCATGCATACAAATCATCTGGGGGGGGGAAGAATTTTGATGCAACTCTTTTTTAAAATTTTCCTTCATCTTCAATGTAAAACAAGACAGCTTGTATACACTGGTACATTATCAGAAGAAGCAGACTATGCAGTCAGTAATGTTCTGTTGTACGGTCCCTGGTCTTTTTTGTGTGAGCTATGGGTTATCTTATGGGAGATAACTCTTTCAGTGGAAAATGAACTGTCTGACTACTTATTTGACTTTGCATTCATTTATCTTTGTTTACAGGGACCATATTTATACTGTTGATATGGACACATCACATACAGAAGAAATTTATTTTAGCAAAGTAAGTAGCTTTTATCATCATCCTGAAACCAAGGACACTAGAAAAGGCAGACAATAAATAGGAAGAGGACACTGTTTCAAATAGCTTGCCAGCATTGCTGTACAAACTATAATAATCAAGTAAGATGGCATTACTAATCATATTTGGGGAAAGCTGGAATAGCAATCATGTCCTCTGTGAGTTTCTGATAAGTGATTTAGCTGAGTTGATAAGTAATCCATCCTGAAATACACTGAGGTCCCTGGTGGAATATTCATCAAACATCTATTCATTTGTATTCTGTATCTTTCTATAATTGCTCTACCATACTAATTAAGTGTACTGAAACTTTCTTCATAAAAGGCAAACTCTGCATATGTCTATATTGCCTCTGCAGCAGTCTCAAGACCACCACCAAGAAGCCAACCATACCCACATCCCTGTTGAAAAAATGTTCTGTGGTCACCGTAAGTGCAGTGCCAGGTGCACCCAGAGTTGCCCTCAGATTCACAGCTGAGACTGAGTTCTCAAGAGCATCCTTGGGTGCAAGGCACAAAACAAATATACAACATTTTTTAGCAAGCAGTAAATGTCAAATGGGAGGAACTTGAAGGAGCTTGTTTCTGAGTGGTGGTCTCTGGTTCACTGTGGAGGTAGTACAGATGTACCTGTAATTATCATGTACAAATTTGTAGTTAGCCATACAAGCATGGCAAATAAAATATTACTTAAACATCAATTGAACCAAACCTGTGTTATATCCATGGGAAGTTATAGCCAAATGAAAAACAGTTTTGCTTGCATCTCTCTCCTGTGTGTTAACATGTATGTTGTTAGATATGGCCTCCTACTAGATTCTTTGTATTGCATGTACATTCTCTATTAGCCTGTCTTGTCGCTCTCCTTTTTTAAGCTATTTTGAAATATTTTCTCTTTACTAGGAATAGCAGCGTATAAATTAAATGAATGAATGAATAAACAAACAAATTTAAGCTCTGCAGTTTTCAATCAAGTTCTATAAAACTTCAAGTCATTAGATTTGACTATTCTACACTCAGCTACTTGGAAAGTTTAGGACAGATTTGATAATTTGGTAACAGTAGTCTGTGTATAATCCAGTTCAAACAGGAACAACAATCCAATCTGGGATATACACACAAGTCTTCCAGGGGAACAGTGTTAGCAGATAAAATCTTCAGTACTTTGATAGGTAGAGGGCTCTCTGAGCCTGTTAGCTGACTTGAAGTGAGAAGAATTATCTGAATTGGATTTCTTTGTCGTCTGAAACACACCTTGCCAATGCACATACTTTGATTTGATAACTAATGAGTTTATAGTCCATTAACAGCAATTTACTTTGCAAAACAACATCAAATTATAGGAAATGATGAGAAAAGAAAACAAAATACTTTTTAAAATGTGCGTACATTTAAAAAATCAGCTTGTTGCTAAGTTCACTTGTTTGGAGGCTTTAAAAATGAGATAGGTTTCTAGTTTAATGAATAGATAGCAACATAAAATTAAGTGAATGTTCTGCATCACTGGTCTTTCATTGTTATGGTGAATTAATCACAGAGAAAGGGTGCAGAAAGCTTTCAATAAATATATGTTCAGCAACTAGTCTCCCCTAGGGAACTCTTACTTCTGAAATCAAATGCAACAACCTCTGGGCTCTAATTGATTTCTTTCTTGATCCTTGCAGAAATTGACATGGAAATCTAGACAAGCTGATGTAGACACATGCAGAATGAAGGGAAAACATAAGGTAGGCAATTTTCATTTCTTCTGCAGCTGCCACTTTAGTTTAGTTTCTTGACTATTATCTCAGGCTGTTCTCTGTGATGTAGAATGGATCACGCCATTCACTTCTTTGCTAGTAATTGCTTTTTCCATCAACTTATTGAAAGCTTAAATTCGCAAAAATAGTTTGCTTTTAATGTGATGAAACATTACGACAGCAGCCACAGCAACATCATGACATACTTGGGAGCACCGAGGATTATGGACACAATGATAGATAAGCGGGCATTACCTAATATTGTCTCAGGTAGCTAACTGCTGCTGTCCATTCTCTACTTGGGGTTTCCTGAAGAGCAAATACAAACCCCTAATAAAAGGTATGTGTGTTCATAGATGCAGAGGGACTGATCCTTATCTCACATCAGTTGTACTGGAGTGTAAATTGTGACTAACATTGGTGATATCAATATCTGGCCCAGAGCTTCTGGAGCTGCCCCCCCCCCCCACACACACACATCTGTTTTACTTCCTTGACTAAGTATGATGTGCAGCTGTCTTAGAGCAGCAGATGTGAGAAGTGAGGCAGCCCTCAATCTTGAACAAAGCTACAACTTTCAAACAAAAGGTATCTATAAGAGAGAGAACAAAATCCAAACTACAATGTAAATATAATATCTAGGTTCCTAGCAACCCTTTTTTAAATGACTAGAATTTTATTTCATTACATTTCATTTTCTGTCAGTTAAAACATTGTTGAAACAAGGCCCAGAATATCACAATGGCTACCGGCCAGTTACATTTTAGATATGAGCATGAAAATCAGGGCACACAGATAAAGCCAGATATCCAGAATGTGCTGACTAAAATAATTTTTATTACTATTTTTCTTCAGGATGAGTGTCATAATTTTATTAAGGTTCTCCTAAAAAGAAACGAGGGTACCTTGTTTGTCTGTGGAACAAATGCCTTCAACCCTTCTTGTAGGAACTATAAGGTATGCATGTCTTCTTGGGTTTACAGTTGTGTTCTTACAAGTTATGTATGTACTGTGACTGTAGTCAGGAACATGAGATGCAACATTCAACATCACACAATTAGTCTTCACTCAGAATGTTGTTCAAGTTTTTGAGATTTGTCTGGATTGATGTAGACACTTCTTTGCAGTATTTCCAAATTCAAGTATGTTGCCACTTGACTTTGTCTTTCATAGTTGCAATGACATACAGTTTACTTCACACACACACGTTAGTTTTCCAGATGTTCGTTCTTAAGTACAGAGTTTACCTACTATGGGCACACTTTAAAGCAGAGTCCTTAAGATCTAAGTATCCTGTTGGAACAGACCATTTTGAATTCATCTCTTGTCATGTGTCCAGTCTTGAAGCCAGTGTGGAGCTTAGCTTTACAAAAATGGTATGTTTTTACTGCATCAGTTTGTGGCTATCTAAATACTTGGGAACCTGTGCAGGATTCCAAGAGGCTCTTCTGAAAGTGATTGATAGCAGATAACCACAGCGAAATGTAGAGGGGGTGAAGGAAGTGAGGAAAGTTGCCCACAGGCAGGGAAATAAGACAACCAAGAGTGCCCTTGTCCCAAGGGCTATTTCTAAACATTATTCAGAGGGAAGGAAGATTTAGTTGGTAATGATAAAAAAAAAAAAAAAACCCCAAAAAACCTGACCCTCCTTATACTCATACTTATATGAGTCAGTGGTAAAATTTCCATTGACTCAAAGTGCAGGATTGGGCCTAGAAGTGTAAAAATAAACTGAAAACTTCAGCAACCAAGAAAACAACTATGTCCATATCCACAAAGACCCTACCTCTCACCATCCTTTCTCTGCCACACTGGTTTATCGTCCACATCTTAAGGCAGTGATGAAATCACCTTAAGGTGGCTGAAACAATATGCTGAAGCTGCATATGCTAAATAATAAAATCATCCCCACTGGTTTATCATCTGTGATGGCTCAAACCTAGAAAGACCTATCTTTTTTTTCCTTCCTGTATAGGAAGTTTTTGTTTCAGGGATAAGTTCCTTTCCTCTTAACTATGTAATGCAAATTCTTTGTATAAAGGTGACAAAGTTTGCACTAGTTTGGGAACTCTCTCTTCCCTTTTTTTCTTCCCAGCCTCTCAGACACATCACACCATATCTCCCCAGAATGCAGCTAGGTTTCCTGTTTCCAGTTCTTTGTTTAATTATTCTAGCACTGCTTGCCATTGCTTAGCCCTCAATACAATTAATGCTGCTAACAAATCCCAAGTAGTCCCCTTGCTGGAAAGCTGTCTTTTAGTACAAATACAAATTTTTCTTGGCATCCTAACATGAGGGATATAAATGGTCCTCTTTATCCTTTCTGCAGATGTTTCATTCCCCATGATATATGGCCTATGCTGATTTCTTCACCTGTTGCCATGCTGTCAGAGCCTGCATGGGTAATATCTCTGGGGGCCTACAGAAGGTCACTCAGACACCTGCACTGACTTTTTCTGAATATATTTCTAGCATTGTGGATGGCACCAGGGCACTTGAGACATGCCAAACAGAAGATAAGGGCCATCCCTCTGTGCTGCAAAGTGGAAGTGCAGATGAACGTGAAATGCTTTGCTTTACATGGAGGAAAAGAACTCTGAAGCACAGCTCATTTTCTTTTACTGTCACTTTAAATGCTTTTCCATTCAAGAGTAAACACAACTGATTCCCTTCAGAAGATCTTGACAGAAAGGATACATGAAAGGAAACAAATGATGACAAATAGTCCACTGAATGACTTAGGTCTCATAACGTATGAGCCAAAAGTTGATTGGAGTAGCTTGATGGTGCTAGATAGATTATTTCTCATGCACTATGATTTTGTACTCTGATTTATACAGTATGTATTGTTCAAGTAAGTTGAATAGGTGAGAGGAATTTTACCCCAAAATAAATCATTGATCTTACTAGCTCTGCTATAATGAATCTTTAAACATATACACACTGGTCCTTTCCCTGTCATTTACTGAACCATCTTGGACTTCTGTACAAGGTTTAGCTGGTTATTTGTATAATTACCAGTACCTTATGCTGAATTAATTTCCCAGGGGTTTACACTTAAGTCTGACATTTTACAACTACTGCACAGATTAATTCTTGCTTGATAGTAAGAGGATTTTGTCTATGATGCATGCTTAATGGATACAGGAACGCATGGAAAGCAAATATTTCCAAATATGGAAAGCAGAACAAAAAATTGTGCAGTGATGCCAACCCCAACCTTAGATCGGCAGAATACAGAGATAGTAACCCCAAAATTAGGTGGGGGAGTTGTACAAACCAAAATCATCCTGATCTTCTTTTGGCTAGTATAGCCTGTATAACTTAGGAATGTTTGTCAGAACCACAGACCGCACAGGCATTAATAGTTCAATAGGAAGTTCATAAACAGATACACAAATCAGTGAAGGAATGTGTTAGAAGGGTGTCTATCTTCATGGGCACTCCTTCCTCCATAAATTATATAACATTTTGCTTTGTTCTTACCTCACAGCCAAAAGCACCTCTCCACCCTGAAATGAAAAGCATCATAAGTCATAATGCGGGTGACAAGTTCCTCTTTATCTCTTGAAGAGATTTAAATTGGGGTATTTTGGATTTTTTTCAGATGGATACACTGGAGTTCCTGGGCGATGAGTTTAGTGGAATGGCAAGGTGTCCCTATGATGCAAAACATGCCAATGTTGCACTGTTCGCAGGTAAATAAGGAGGAGTAAGAATAACGCATTTCTTTCCTTCTTCTGAGGTATGCTTGCCATAGTAAAGTACCTCTCATCTGAAATGCTGATTCTAAAATGTGGCAAAGTGAGTGAATAATGACTCAAAATAGGGGCATAAGGAAAGCATTAGTGCAGGAAGCTCTGCATGCTGTGGGGTTAACTTCTGTACCGTAAACAACATTGCCTAAACCTTCAGTTTCCTGACTCAATATTTCAGTTTTACTGAAATACGTTAATAAAAGCAAAATAATATTAGGCCAGATCAGAGTCAGGTAGAAGTACTACCCCACTACCTCTGTGAAAACCAAGGACAAAACTCATATTGACTTTAGTTGGAGCCATATATGGTCTCATGTTTCTTTAAAATGAAATTGATCTTCATAAGGCAATTCAGAGCTGGGTTGTTGCATTTTTTACTGGGATTGTGCCCTTCTCTGAATCCAAAAAGGAAGGTGAAGTGATGGGTTTTTTAAAAAGAAACATCTTACTGTTTCAGTATCAGTTGTGGTACAAGAAGGAAAAAATGTGTTAATCCAATAATAATTTATGCAGCATGCAACAGAATGCAATTAGATCTAATTTTTTTCATAGTTAAAAAAAGTAAGTGCTTGTAAATGGAGTTAATTTGGACCATTGATTATGAAATGGTATTTTGGTGTCTTTCCTTTATAGATTCCTGGTTAAATTGTTTCATTATTGAAATTGTGTTAGTGACCCCTCACTCACCCCATGTCAGTTTTGGCATGTAGTGGAAGTACAGACCCCTCTACGATGACATCACTGCCACTTTTGAACAAGTGTTTTGCTAGAAAACAGTGACCAGCTGCTTCTTGAAAAAAACTTTTTAGAAATCCATATGGAAGCTGAAATGTTCATAAAAAGTTCAGCCTCCCTTAACCAGATATCAGTGCTGCACACAAAAGGTCACAATGCCACCTACAGTGTCTGAACTGACATGCTGTTAGATAAGGAAGAGGTCCTATAATGGTGTAATTTAATTTCAAAATAATAATAAGCAATCTCTTAAAAAGAGAAGGATTTTGAGTGCTGTAGAATCCCCTTTCTCTTTATCAATTTGTTCTTGAATCAATAGACTTAAGGAAGACTTTTTAAAGAAACCCTGTGCTCTGTATTTCAGATAGCAGCTTCTGTGAATTAAATACTGTTCCCACACTCTAGAAATGTGCCATAGAAATGTCTCGCACATTCTTATAGTATGCTTTCATTTTAAGAATATTCCAAAGAGTAAGATATAGTGCAGGTTTCACAAATTAGATATTTGAAAAATGAGGTTCTGTATTTTAGGACTCACCAGTCCTCCTGGCTATCTCACATACAATAACTTAGGAACAGCCCATGAAAACATCCAACATGACAAACACAACATAAAGAAAAGGAAGGAGCTGACAGTCGTGTTCTCTTGGATCCCTATTAGCAATAGGAGAGGTTAGGAAAAGGAATTTACTAAAGACTGTGCTGAAGAAACAATTTTAAGAATTAGAAGGAGATTCAAAGGAGGAAGGAACTGTGGTAGCTGACAGGACAAGATGTCAATCAGGAGGTCAAGAAGAGTGAGTATACCGTGGAAATTTGGGCAGAAAAAGGTCATTAGATGCTTTGGTAAGAGTAATTTCAGTGTAATGGAGATGGCAGAAATTAGAGTGGCAAGGGTCCAAGTTGGAACTGGAAGAAAGGAAGTAGTAAACAATTGTTGAAGGGTGAATTTTTTGAACAGTCAGCAGTAAAAAATTCAGATGGCAATTTATTTTGCAAAACTGAATAGTCACAACTTGTGTTGTATTCGTTAGTTACATAAATCATCTAATGAGAGAAGAGAAACAGTAGTTTCCAACTTATATAACCAACCAACTTATCGTTGACCGTCCAAATCCCAAACAGTCTCAGTGATTATCTTTAATAATCTGAAGATGGACAGTTATTCACTGATGAACTCTATGGATCAGTTGAAATAAAAAAATTAAAGGGATGCTGACTTATCTGTACATAATTCAGAATTAGAGGTAAAATGTGTCAAACAAATTGTTATAAAATGGATCAAGTAAATTTACCAAGAATTGTGTTGAAAAGTTATGAAGAATGAATCCCCAGGAGCACCATTCATAGCAGCCAGGGTAGTTACTCTAGTTGACCTCCTTCTCTTTTCTTTGCATGTGTGACCCTTCGTACTATATAGCTATTACAGCTGATGTGTGTGAAGTGTAATTGGCCAAACAGGACTTAGCTGGAGGAAATGAATATGTGATTATGTTGAAATAAAGTCAGAGATCTATAGCTAAAAAAATATAGCTTTCTATTTTTAAGTTGATTTTATTTGTATGTTTTTATTGATCTTTCCCCCACTAAGAAAGCAAGACTAGTTTTAAACAGCAATATTCTGATTGGGATTGCATAGTGCAAAAATAAGACTGTAGATCTGTTTTTTCAAGCACTGTAGGGAAGTAAAATGCTGTCTTTTCTGGTTAGTTGGAAATAGGGTGAGTTAAGGCTAAAAGAAACCTCTGAAGAAGACTTCCCTTAACCATCATCCCAGCACTGATAAGTTTCAATCTAATACCTATCATATTTCCCACTGAGATAGATGCAGCCCATTCCCACTTCTCTTTGACACCATTGGGATATGAGTTACTGGGTTTATATTATGTTATATTGTTTGTGTTACCATGAAATATCATGGCTGCAAGACGTAGCTTACAAGATGTAATATCCCTGCAGCACAATGGCCCAAAACTGAATTTTGAAGTAGCTATCATATTAAACTGTTGTCAGTGCTAGCCCCTTTAAATTGTGATGTTTTGCTTCATTCTCTTGTCCTGGCTGTGCCATTTCACAGCCCTCCTGCAATGATCTTTGAGGGGTAAAAAAGTCTAATCATATAGAAGACATCCAAAAGCTTTTTGAGTATAAAAAATAGATATAAACCACAGTCTCCATTCAAGAATGGGTTTTCTTGTAGTATCCTGTACAGTGAGATTTTTTTTCTACTGCTCTTCTTCTCATGTTACTACACCACATTTGACTATTTTGTTCCATACTGTTGTACTTCTTTATTATACTTACAAGATCTTTCATTGTATATGTGCCTTTGAGCAGTAAGCATTGTAGCAGGCATTGCATAGTCTGAGGCTCTGTGCCACAGTCACAGGTAGTTGAACCAATGCTATAACCCCACGTCTTCATTAGTTCCTTGGAACCTCTGACTACGGTACGTGGGTAGTTGAGATGTTGCCACCTTTGCCATTGTTTGGCAGCCCCTGGTGGTAAGGACACAGCTGCTGGAATGTACATTTTTTCGCTATCAGGTATTTTCTTCAGCCTCTTGTACCACATCTATCATCATGTCTCCTTGGGTGTGGCACTGAGAGGTTGGGTGCTGGTGAGGAAGGTCACTGTATATTGGATATACAGAGGGTGTCTCACATCTTCAGTTCCTCTTAATCATTCTATGCTGCCAGCCACTGCCGTTATGATGTCAGGCAGAGTGATGCCAGCCAGCAGGTACGCACTGTTTAGGCTGGTAGGCTTCAGACATTTTGCGATACACTGACATTCAGAATCATTCAGAATGGGGTGAAGGCACTTAGCATGTATGGATCTCTCCTATATAGGACATGCATATTCAACTGAGGAGAAGCTGAAAGCAACGGCAATCGTTCAGATGCTGAAGGGCTAGCTCCCCATTTTGAGTTGGTCAGCTTATATAGTATGCTGTCACAAGCACTCACCGTTGCTTTTGTCATCATGGTGTGTTCTTTGTAGGAGAGGGCTCAACTGAGGGTGATTCCAAGGTAAACTAGATTTGGGCAGTAGGATAGTGGGGTCCCAGACCATGTAATGTTGAGCTGGCAGTTGGCCTCATGGTTTTTCAGGTGGAAGCCACATACTTATTTTATCACTGGGTTGGCACGTAATTGATGTAGTATGCAGTTAGGCCAAATGGTGCCTTGGTTAGGGTTTTTTTGACATGGTCAAAGCCAGTGTTTTGGGCTGTTATGCATAGGTCATCTGCATAGATGAAACATTTTGTTTCCATATCAATTGGTTGATTATTCATACAGGTGTCATATAACAGCAGTGCAAGTATGCTTCCTTGGGGGAGGCCATTAATCTGTCACCTCCATCTGCTTTACTTCAAATCTGGTTTGACCACAAAAAGTCTGTTTTCGTGCAGGGTTCATATCAGCTCTGTAAGATGTAGCGCTTTTGTCATTTCCAGGGTTTTGTGGAGGAGTTGCTGGTATATCGTCAGCAGCTGTTAGGTCGAAGAACACAGCTCCAATTATTTCTCCTCTTTCGAAACCATCCTCAATTTGTTGAGTTTGATTGAACAGCTGGCTCAGTGTTGTTTTTCCAGGGCAAAAGCCGCCCTGTTCCGGGATTAAGTGTTTTATCCATGTATGGGGCAAGCTAGTTCAGTATCACTTGTTCGTACAATTTCAACGTGTGACATAGCAGAGAGATAGATCTGAAGCTCTTTGGGTCAGATGGATCTTTCCATGGCTTTAGAAATGCTACTACCTGAGCATGTTGCCATATCTTTAAAATTTTTTGAATGGCTGTGCATGAGTTGTATAGGCAGAGGAGCCATTCTTGAGTCTGGGGTCTGAATTGCTTGATTTGTTCTTTAAGTATGTCATCCAGGCCAGCTGCTATTCCAGCCTTCAGTGCCTTTAATACCAACTCCATCATTGAGAATGGGTTTGTAAAACCCAGGTCTTTGGGGCATTTGTACCTTTCCAGTTTGAGGGTTTGTTTGGAGTTTTTTTGGTGTTCTTTTTTTTTTTGAGGGGGGGGAGGTTGTGTTTGTTTTTGGGGGGTTTTCCATTGAAAAGCATCTGGTAAGCAATTTGGTTAGCAGTGACATTATAATGTTGATCTGCCTTTTACTGATGATCTTAAAGGAGGGGAGATTGACACACATTAAAGCCCAGGAAGCAAGAAATACTAATAAGCATCAATTAGTCGGCTGCCCTCTAGTACTTTATAGTTAGACAAACTTACTGAAAATTAACATTTTTAGTCTCATATCTGTTTTTTGGATGGGATTTATAGATTAAAAACCTAATTTTTCTCAGGCATTGTTCTGGTCATATTAGATTACATTTCGGTGTTACGGTAGAGACATTCCCCGTGGAGCCAGGCTGGATATTTCAGTCACAATTTATCTAATTTAGTAAAGGAAGGGACATTTCCTAGGATTACTCCTTCTCCAAAGCATCCTCTTGATATTGGTCTGTCATTTTAAAAATGAGAAACTTTTCATTCAGCTATTTTCCTACCCAGAATTTTCATTTCGGTGTTCCCAGCGAGCTGCAGATGATTTCATTTGTCCCATCTCATTTGATTGATGAGAGAAAGTAATTATATTATTTCTAACCACCTCCTCCTCCTCTTTTCTTTTTCTATCCTCCTCCCCCAGAGGGGAAGCTATATTCTGCCACAGTGACCGACTTCCTTGCAATAGATGCAGTCATTTACCGGAGCCTTGGAGACAGCCCAACCCTGCGGACAGTCAAACATGACTCAAAATGGTTGAAAGGTAAGTAAACAAAACAAAGAAAAAGAGCTGCATCTCTGATGAGAGACTTGAATTCCTGACAGACCTCTCTGTAGTTTCGTTTCAACGATGCTTTCTGTCAGAAAGAAGAAACTAAATTACATCTTTTACCTACACTGATTTATTTACCTCCCTTTTTTCCCCTTGAGTTACTGGATGTTAAAAGAAAACTACAAGTATCACCACAGTAGAATATTACATCCATCTTTCCTAACCCAAATCTTTCATTTTATACCTGTTATATGAAAAGGACAGGATTTTCCGGGCTGAGAGAGGGGCAGTTCTGGTGCTGTTCCTGAACCTACTCCTTTCCTAGGATTATGTTTGGTAACAAGGCTCTATGAGTTATACACAATTTGTTCTGCAACGTTAAGATTCATCAATAAAAACAAAATTATGAGAATATTACACAAATCCTTCATGTTACAGTTCTTAGGTATTGTATAGCTGTTCTTGAATGAGGCAATTTGTGTGTTGTAAATATCCTTATTTTGACAAATGTTAGTGTTTAACTTTACAAAGTCATTATGAATGGTTAATACTTAAGGCCGATCCTGAGACAGTAAGTAAAGCCCAAAGTACATTGCATAAATTTAAAAAGTGTAGAAAAAGAAAGATATTGAAGGAAAAAATCTTTAGCCCCTGTGTGAACATTGATATCATTTATCCATGTAGCTCCCCTGCTCCTGTTGCAGGTAAATACAAGGAATGACAGTGTATGAGATTTGCTGTTCCCTTCTCCCACAGGGGAGTTTGGACCATGCCATATTGGTGAGGGTCACTCTCTTCACCTTTTCATATTCCCCTGCAAAGGAGTCCTTACAGTAGTAGGTAAGCAGGCACATCATGACCTTTCATAGATTCTCTAGAGATTTGCCCAAAGCCATTCCATGCACCCAACGTTCCTTTGTTCTTTTATGATATGACCTGCTTAAAAGTGAGGAAAACTGAGCCCCAAAGCAAAGTCTTTCTATTGGGATATGCAGTTTTACATGTATTTTTGTTCCTATCTGCTTCTTGATGTGTTTCATTTGTATGGGGGGCACCAGAGCTATTCAAAATGTCTTGTCTGCTTACAGAACCCTACTTTGTCCAGGCAGTGGATTATGGTGACTATATCTACTTCTTCTTTCGTGAAATAGCAGTGGAATACAACAGTATGGGTAAGGTAAGAGGAAAACATTGCCCTCAGTGCCTCTGTTACATTCAGAAAAACTGTTCTTGGACCAGTTCTGGTAGGAATGACCTTGAAATGAGAGCCATAAATCATGATGACAAGGTCATCATTTTGAGAAGATTCCTGCTGTTCAAGTCCAAAGGTTGGTTGGAGTGAAACATTTCATTGCACTGTCTTGAAGCACATGATAGTTTGCAGTTGTCACAATTTGCATTGGAATCTCCTCTTTCTTTAATTTAACCCTGCAAAGGGAATGGCAAATATATTTAATTCCATCTATCAGGTAATAGCTAAAAAACCTGTCTTCAAAGCAAGAGGCAGCTGTCTTTAGGAGATCTGAATCAGTGGTGCAGAGTACGCAGGCACAAGAATTTTATTCTTTGCCACATTGTAAAGAACAGTCAAACATTTACTACATTTTTTTATATTTCCAATAGCTTTCTGACTAAGCAGACAAAAAAGCTGACCCTGGTCACAAAGGTGGAGGGCATGAATAAAAACCCGGCGAGGTTTGCATAGTTTTAAGTACTGAAGATACAATACTCTGAGCAGGCAGCGTGGGTTGAAGGGATTGTGAATATAAAATGTCCTTTTGTTTGGGGAAATACAAAGCTAAGCAGTCTGTATGGAAATGAGTTTATATGGGCTGAGTGTAGATCTCCTGAAGGATTTATGACTGTGTATTAAATGCCACAGCCTTATCTTTTATAGCACGCTGTTCCCAAGCTGAATTTTCCTCTGTTTGTTATTTGTAACAGATTATAGAAACATGGGATTAAATTAAGCACCTCACTACATCATTTCCATTTTTTTTTAACGGCAGAACTCCAATAAAGTCTTTCTGATCAAACAAATATTCCATTATCTCTGCTTTTTCCCCATTCACTGCAGGTAGTTTTCCCAAGAGTGGCTCAAGTTTGCAAGAACGATATGGGAGGATCTCAGAGAGTGCTGGAAAAACAGTGGACTTCCTTTCTCAAGGCCCGCCTGAACTGCTCAGTTCCTGGCGATTCACACTTCTACTTCAATATACTGCAGGCAGTTACAGATGTTATCCATTTCAATGGCCGGGATGTTGTTTTAGCAACCTTCTCCACTCCATATAACAGGTATCCAGAGGAGTAGCCTTTCTCTTTGTGTTCATGTCACACTTTTTCATTCTAGTATCTATTTGTACTGTAAACTACAAGAAGCAGTTACCAGAATTTAAATATTGTTTCATCATGCATAAATGGGTACTCAGTCATCCTCTTTAATGTACACTGGTATTATTTATTACATTAGATGGCTATAATTTTAAACAAGGTGGGCACATACTTTGAATTCATTCCCTCTTTATGTTAGAGCAATTTTGTGTAAGGAACAAGAGGCTTTACAGTTTCAGCTTATAGTTTTCCCATTAGAGAAGTATGTTCTTCCCTGCTGGTTGCCCATAGAAGAAGCAGTAAATGCTAGTCCTTCTCCTCAAGGATCTTCCAAGAGCTATACTGAAATCTCTCACCTCCACCCTCCAACAGACTCCATCTATTCTTACTGGCCTTTGCATTTTTTTCTGGAAGAGCCATGCTCTCGAGGGCTCCACCTGGATAGCTGCTTGCCTCCAGAAAGCCCCCAGGAACTCCACAGATCACCAGGGAAAGCAATGAAAGTTAATAGAGCCTCATCATGCTGTATTAATTTTTGCTGACCACACCCACAATTTTATAGAGGAGTATTTGGTAAAAACTTCAGATCTGGTATATTATCCTTTCTGTCCCTTCTAAGTCCATGAAACTCCACTCCATGACATTCGTGTAAAATAGTCCTGTAGTTTGGGAGGAAAGCCAGGGCTTTCTGGGTAAAAGGAATCTAATACAAAAGAGCCCTCATCTTTTTGGGGGCACTGTTGCAATGCAAGCCATTAATACTAATAATGGAACCCATTGTTCTAACACCTGCATTTTATAGAAAGCCTTATAGAGCGATCTACAATATCACCTCATCTGTTAAGAATTTGTTACTAGTATATATTATTTCATGCTTCTCAGTAAGTTATTAAAACATGTACCTGCATCTAATTACTGAGGTTTCCAGGAAAAGTTTTTTAAAAATGTTCTAATTAAAGAAAAGTTGTTGCTGGGCCACAGAGGATCTGCTTCTTCTCTATTCTTATGTCAAGGAACACTTGAACTAAAATGTGAACTTTATTGCTGAAATTCATCTGTTCTTGCCATACATTTGCCCCTTAAAGTCAAAGGGTGAACTTCAGTGAGGACATTGGAAAAAACTCTCACTGGTTTCCAACAAGAGTAAGTACAAGGCTATGGTATATAATTACTGCTTTTGTCAGCAAAAGAGTAGCTGCTATGGTATGTTTGTGCCACAAATGGAGTATATGACTTCAGTTGAAATCTAAACAGCAGAAATAGATTAACACACATCTCCTTAATACAAGAAAAATAAACAAAACCTACAGGACATTACCAGAAAGGAAGAAATATGTCATCAGAATTAGTTTTTTGTATTTCATCATTAGTAACCTTTATTAATGGAGCTACAAATGTTCCCTTCATACGAAAAGCAAAAGTATTGTTCCTCCAGGCCTTTCTGAAAAGAATGGGGACTGGGAGAAAGGAGGAAGATGCATTGTCCTGAGAACACCTCAGTAACAGATCTGTGCAGGCAGTGGATGAAATTAATGCACTGACAAAAGACTTAGAAACATGGCTTTGTTCATGAAAACAAAGGTTCTTACTTAGTTTGTTGGAATTGAACCCCCATTCCCACCCCAGAAGTGAGTGATTGGTAATAGGTGCTGGGTTATGGCATTTATAGGATGTGGACTGAAGTTTTTTTGACTGGGTCAGTTTCCTCTATATGAATCCACATACTGGGATCCTGAGCAGCCACAGCTTTGGAGAGGGGTATGGGTGTGCCACACATACCTTTTCCTCAGTGCAAAGAGAACTGGGGCATCCAGCTCTCCAGTAATTTTCCTGTGTATGTCAAGCTTCCAGCTTTTAAGTTGCACTTGGCCATCCTTAGGTGCTCGAACTGGAAAGAGCTGGGCTCTTCCAACTGCAGATGGATTTCAGTGAAAGCTGAAGTTGCCCAGCACCAGCAGGAGTTTCCTAGTATCTTCCAAGCTTGTGCCCTATGTGCTCAAGGTCTCTCTTGGCTCCAAGGGCCAAATTTAACCCTGGCAAATTTGTACCAGAATAAATTGGGCCCTCCCTCTTTAAAACTCATTGGACACACTGTGCCTTTCAAAATGGGTCTCCTTCCATGAGACAAACCAGCCTTTGGAGATCCAAACATCTGCCTTTGTTTTAAACTGGGCTAAAGTTATCCCATATTTCTTGCTTCATCTGGATGTTGCAGCTTAAAATTAAAATCACAAACATTCATTAATAATTACAAAATTATGTTCATATTAATATATGTTCCTTCTAAGACCCATCACATTCCTTCTCCTACTATTGTTTCCTCATTTCAAAGAGGCCAATGTGTGTGTGTGGGGGGGGGGGCTGGGGAAAGGGGGTTGATGCATAATAGTCCACTACCTAAAACCATGATTAAAAGTCTTGGCCAGCTGGTGCTCACTGTTTATCTTATCAAAATCAAGTAGCTAAAGTCAGACATGAACACAGTAGTTCATGTGTAAACAATAAAGGTAGTTAAATGAATAATTCATGCCTTAAAGCCATTGACCAAGGGAAACCTCGAAGCTTTTCCAAAGTGTTTATGTAAGGATGTAATTATATTTAGATATTACTACTATCTGGTTACATGTAAAGTTCACCTTTAATTTTTTTACTGGTTAAAAGAAAAAATTGTTTCTACAAACTCATTGCAGCTGATTGAGTTAAACAAGTTCCTGTGTAGGGGAACTTGGTTAGAACTGTAAAGGAAAAACTGATGGAAATCAGAACATTGAAAGGATAGTATAATAATATTCAGCTTTCAGACTTAATAAGCTGCTTCGGTATACAGATGGATCAGCTCCAACTTCTGAATTATCTCTAGTCTATATTTTAGAGACCCAGCAAGAATTGTGGAAAGTAATACTGAGACTGCGTTGTAACTTACAAGAACTTGAATTTCCAAATAATTGGACAGAATATGACTCTTCTTGCATCACCAAAGGCAGGCAGAGTTTCCCAGAGTCTTTCCTCTCGTTATATTTTTTGCAATTAGTTCTTTCTTAAGAGGCTTTTGGAAACAAATGGTACTGACAGGAATTGACTGCCAATTGGTACATTTAAATTGTTTGCATGGGGCGGCCTTTTACTGTCAATACCCAGAGGTTAGAAAGGTCAGGTTTGAGTAGCCTGTGACAGGAAGACTTCTGTACAGCTTGGTTTTCAGTCAAAATTTTATGCATAACTGGTGAATGAGTAACATTTCTGGGAAATGTCACTTTACAGCATCCCTGGCTCTGCTGTCTGTGCCTATGACATGCTTGACATTGCCACTGTATTTACGGGGAGATTCAAAGAACAGAAGTCTCCAGATTCTACTTGGACACCAGTTCCTGATGAACGAGTGCCCAAACCCAGGTATGTTTTTATAGGCTACGTTGTGCCCACAACAAAGAGCCTTTGAGAGCTTGAATAGTGATGTGAATAAAGATGTATTAGAAAATATATGTTTTAACAGTAAAAGAGAATGAATATGGTTCTTATCGAAGAGATTCTGGTGCAAAACAGGAGCATGCCATTAAAATGCTATTGGAATAAGGCCAGGATTAGTCAGGATCCGATCCATTATGTCAAAATCAGGGGTGGCGTAAGATATACATTCTTTTTAAGTTAAATCTGGAAGCCAACGTATCTGACAGTAGAGCTTGTGGCTGGTTGCCTTGCTAGGGTAGCATAACAAATATAACCAATGTGCCAAGAAGGAAGAAATAAGTAGAGAAAGAAAATCAGCTTAATTGAGGGAGTAATATAGAAATGGGTAACTGATTTATCTCATATTCCTGGTAATTGCAGTGAACTCCAGTTCAGCGTGGTCACTGCACTCACTTTGTGCAATCAACAAATATTCATTCAGTGTATGTTATGAAATTTTGTCACTGGCACCCTTTTCTGAGTCATTTACATTCAGCTCTAGTTCTGTTCTGAAATACACTGCTATAAAAGTAAGGTAAGCCTACTGGTGTCAGTATAGTTACACTAGATTAAAAAGAACTTGACCTCAAATTCATAAATTACATCACTGTTGATGTTATTAAATGACTGTTTCATTTGGTCCAAAGGCTTTCCTAGGAGTTATATTTGATCAGACCAAAACTGAATTTGGTTTATTAGGTTTCAGATAGAGTCACTGAACTTGGCATTTCCAGGTCTTACATCTGAGGTTATCAGTCTACAACTTTACTGATAGGTTATACACTCAACAAGAACTTCAAAGTAACTTCAGACATCTGTTAACATTACACCTGTTCTTCTTCTGGATGCTCATCACAATAGAGTCTCAGCACCTATATTTCCCCTCCCCTACTTCCATCAGTGTTGTTAGCAGTCATGTTAATAACTAACTATTTTTACTAGTAGAGCGTAGCATGGTAAGTTAGCACTTAGCATGGTAAATTGTTTTAGTGGTAGAAGGTAGCACAAGAACTCTGAAGTCATTTAAACAACCATTTATGTAAAGAAGATTGCTGGAATTGAATTTTACAGGGGACCACCTGTACCTTATATAAAGAAGAACATGGCTAACACATAGGCTGGGAGTTTACATTTAGGAAACATATCTGAGGCAATACCAGCTAACATGACCTAAACAAGTGGATAAATTGGCAGGAAGACTTCATACAACATTTGGTCTATAGTGCTCATTTTTAAAAGTGATAGTTACTTGCAACTCACGCTGGTTTGAGGGAACTGGTGGCACTTAGGCATATCAGAAAGGGAGGTCACTAACTATGAATGTAGGTTCCTGGCTTTAGTAATCACATCTGAAAATTTGCCTATATCTGAAGAATAAATGTTATCTAGGTCCAACATCTCATTTTGTGTAAACTGAATTACAAAAGATTGACTTCAGTGGACCTAGCTTAGCTATGGCCCTATTCAAGTTCATTACTGCATGAGCAGACCTGCAGGCTCTCATTGTCCAATCTCACTACAACTCAAAGGCTGAAAAACTATACTGGTAGAAAGAAGGAGAGGCTGACCAATTTTTGTACAAAATAACCAACACAACTGTTGCTAATACTCTATGACCTCCCTGTCTTAGCCAGGGTATGCAATTGCTTTAAAAGCTAGGGGTAGTTTTTAGGAATAAAACAAGCAATTAAGTTATCTGACTACAATAAAAGTACATCCCATTAAAAGAACTCTATAAGATTTGCTCATGCCTACAGTATCGGGGTTCTCATACTTGTCAGAAACAAACAAATCACAATAAATATAGTGTTTACGCTGCCTCTAACTCGGTCACACCCCTGCCACTCAGCAGACAGCAGTTTGAACAGTTTTATTTCACAGTTGTTTTTAAAAAAGGAACTTCTCCCTTGTAAATCAAACAAAGTGCGCTTATTATAGGAAAAAGAATGTGGCTGTGGGCAAGTTAACACCTGAGTGTGTTGGCAGTGAGCAGTGTCTTGCAAAAAAATCTATATACTTATTAGGCTCCATCTGGACAGAAATACTGTGAACAGTTCTTTTTCAAACAGAGATCTGAACGTCCCAAAAGCACTAAGCAGGCAAAGGGAAGTCTAATGAAATTTCATTCTCAGTGATGGTTTGCTTCCTTGTGGTCTTTGGCACATTCTCACCTCTTTCCAGATGCTTAGAAAATCAGTGCACTTAGCAGATTTGTACTAAGACAGTAAATCAGAACTTTTCCCCTTGTTTTATGTAGGCCAGGTTGCTGTGCTGGGTCTGCATCATTAGAAAAGTATGTAAGCTCAAATGAGTTCCCAGATGATACTCTAAACTTTATCAAAACACACCCTCTTATGGATGAGGCTGTACCTTCAATTGTCAATAGACCCTGGTTCCTGAGGACAATGGTCAGGTAAGTACATTCTAAAGGGACTGCTATCATTTTCTTCATGTGCTGTTGGGTTGTGTTACTAACAGTCCTAAGATGCTATGAAAATCTGTAAACATTTCTGTTGTGCTGAATGTGAATCCAGTTATGAATAACGATAGTGCTGAGTAGCACAAAACTCCCAAAGCAACTTTCAAGATTGAAAAAGATTTCAGTCCTTTCCAGCCATCCTGTGCTGAATCCTGATCTCAGAGGAAATGCAGAGCAAGGAACATTGACCTGCATGTTTGCTTACGGATTAGCTCTGTAAAAAGTTTTGGGTAAAGCTCAACAGATAGCCAGGGGATATGTCCACAGGATATAAAGATATCTGTCAGGATATGTCCCCAGGATATGAAGATGTCTGTCAGGATATGTACTGGTGTGTTCCAATGTTTACACAAGTGTACAAACAGAAATAATCACATAATCCCTATCCATGCTGACAGTGAGGAAAGAAATAATAATACAGAGATTTGCACAAACTCTCATTAATCAACAGCCCTCAGAAATGTGTTGCCCTCACATTCTGGGAAACACATTTCAATTCTGTTTTATATTGGTTATTATACTATGCCCATTACTGTAATACCTGTCCATACCGCAGTAGGTTTTTATACCATCTGACTAACTTTTGCAGCATGTAGTTTATTCCTTCTCTGATCCCTCTCTACAAAGGCAGAATTGTATCCGTAATGTAGTGTTTAGTTTTGGTAGAGTTATGTAAACGCTGCTATGTGTTTATGTTAAAGTAGTCAGGTTAAAGGAATGTTCTTTGAGTAGAGGTTGATGAGGTTTGTGCTTCTCTTTAGTTCTTATTTATCCCATGGCCAGGAACAGTACCGGTTAAGCTTTGTCACCCACATAGCCAAGATTCATCCTTATTATTGAAAGGCCTATGATGCCAGAGAAGCAAAACTGTCAACCAGTATTCTCCTCTTGCACCTGTAAGATCATGTACCTAGGCCATAGACCGCATTGAAAATAAAGATAGAGTCCTGAAATCTGATTCAATGTTCTACAGCAGGCCATGGAAGAAAGAGTGGAGGACAGATGCGATGAGGTAGCAGTAGTCTATGATGCTGAGGAGATACATTATAGTGTTCTGTATTAATTCATTAATCATGTATAACCAGAGCTATTGGAGTCCCCTAGATTCCTGGAGATGGTAGAAAGTGTTCCTTGTAGATGTAGTTATGTGACAGGTTAGCATCAGAGAGGAATCCAGAAGCGTTCCTAAACTGCAGATTGAATTGAATGATTTTGTCTATATCTTTGACCAAAGAATTGATTGTGTCATGCAGCAAACTCCTCAGAATGCATTTCCTTGCTTGGGAGTATCGTATTTGCCATGCTCAATTTCAGCTTCAAAAAGCTGTTCTTCGTCATGAGCTGATCTCATCCAACATCTGGGCTATGTTGGTGGTAGTTATATGGTTATACACAGGGAAGTATAAGCAGAGCTTAGTTAGCTTATTTAGCATTTAGTGTCTCAGTATTGTACTGGCATAGGTTTTACTATCAAAATTATGAATATAGATAGTCCAGCACCCGTGACTGCTTTTATGTGACAGAACATGACATTTCAAAAATTCTGTGTACTTAGTTTCTTTTCCTCATCCTAGAAGTCATCAGACCAGAACTTCGTTTCAGCTTAGAAGGGTAATAAGTAAATGGTTTCAGAGAATTATTCACCTGTTCAGCATGCTGTTTGAGGTTTGCTGTTGAAAACACTTTTGCTAGCCATGTCACGCATACACACAAACATGTACATGCACACACACACGCACACACAGAGTTTAGAGCCCAACTAATATACTCTGTGAGAACCTATAGAGTTAGTTCTGCTAGGGAAAATGTTTATATATTTACTATAAAATTACAAGCAAGCTACCAAATAATTATCTGAAGTGGAAAAAGTGATAAAATAAATGACACTGCAACTCAAGTGATGATAAATGCTATGTTGTTATTTTAGATATCGTCTGACCAAAATTGCAGTAGACACTGCCGCTGGACCATATCAGAATTACACTGTGGTTTTCTTGGGATCAGAGAAGGGAATCATCTTGAAGTTCTTGGCCCGGACAGGAAACAGCGGTTTCCTAAATGATAGCCTTTTCCTGGAGGAGATGAACGTTTATAATCCTGAAAAGTGTGTATCTGGCTCTTTGTGAATATCTACAGGGTGGCATTGACACTTCTGATATCCCAGGGTATACTCTGTCCTGTGGAAAGGAAATGGCCCCAGAAGCCAGTGTTTTGGAGTCATTTTCATTTTTTCTTTTGTGTTTACTCTCATATCTCTAAATTATATTTTATTTTAGTTACAGCATACTGAGAAAATTGTCCATCCCAGTTAGTCCTAAGCGCCCTTGACAAATAATTAAAAATGCAGTGTAATCAAAACAAACAGTCAAAGCTCAGCAGCAACCTCCCCACAAAACGGACCCCTTCCTAATACCTCCAAACACTGATCTCGTGGCAACCATAGACACACAACCCAAACCTCGGCCATCCCCAATGCAATCAACTTCAGTAAATTCAAGCTACTTCATATGAGGAGAGGAGTGAATTTAAGACTTGACTTATGGAGTATGTCATGCCAGCAGCTTCCTATTTCTATTGTGGTGGCTACAGTGCAAAAAGCTATATCTGCAACATCTAATATAGCTTGTAGAATTATCTGACCTACCAGCTGCCCCTCTGATGTTAGGGAAAGGAGGCAATACGCATGATGCTTGTGTAATATTTCTCTGTAAATCCTTGTAGCAGTGATTTCAGTGGATGATGGATATTCTTTTCCCCTGGCCTAATAAATTTTTCTCTCTGGAATTTACTAGGATTAAGGATTCATTATGCTATTAACAAGTTTCCCCAAGGAATCCATTATAACATTACCCTACTTCATCAAATCAGGTGCAGTTATGATGGAGTGGAAGACAAGAGGATTATGGGTATGCAGCTTGACAAACAAAGCAGTGCCCTGTATGTAGCATTCTCTACCTGTGTGATAAAGGTTCCCCTGGGACGATGTGAGCGTCATGGAAAGTGCAAAAAGTACGTGTTTCGTTGGAGTATTTTTCTGCTGTTTAAAATGTGTTTGCAAAGCATACAGGCTATTAGAAATCTTTAAAAGGAGTACTATAACTGCTTCGTGTTCTTTTTTTTTTTTAAAGGGCCTGCATAGCCTCCAGAGACCCATACTGTGGCTGGGTGAAAGAAAGTGGGACATGTACGCATCTGTTACTTAGTGCTAAGTAAGTAGACATTGGCATTGGTAGACTGAGTAAAAATTATTGACCTTAGTACTGATGACAATCAGCTCTATGTTTGGACAGAACTACTTGAAAAATCCAACAGGCAACACTGAGCTCTTGGAAAAAAAAATGTGCAAAATGTATATTTTCACCTCATTTGTGTTCTCTGGATTTTCTCTATATTGGTTGATGAAAATTCTCAGCTGATTAGTTACCCTGAAGAAAAAACAAAAGAAGAAAGAAACACAATAAGTCTCACATATTGCTCAAAGAGAGGGAACAGGATGAGCAAGTCTGGACCAGCACACACTGGTGCCATCACAGCTGATTAAAGAAGCAATAGAATCCAAATTAGATTACTGAAGCAGTTTGTCCACTGAAAACAAAACCAGTCCTTCTAATTTACTGTGCATTACCAAGAGGAATCACAGAGCACTAGCAAGGGCTGCGAGTAAACTAGGAAGTGATGGGTCTCATTGCTTAACAGTGAAATTTCATTGTTTCGTAAGAGCCTCTTAAGGCTCTGAAAGCTTGTTTAAATACATTTATAAGTGCCTCCCTGCAGACAACAGACCCACCTCAAAGGTCTCTTTTCTTGGCTGGGTCTGACCACCACAAGCTCACCCACTTTAAGTTTTGGCTGTACTTCATCAAGATATTGATGATACAAGTGTAGCATTAGCATCAGATGGTCTCTGTATGCCTTTAGGCAGCCTTTCTTAACACTGCTTCTTTACAGGTCTTCAATAAATGCAAAATGGGCGAGTTATCATCCCTCTACCTAAACCAGACATTTAATCCTTTCTTTTAATTTGGAGGGGTTTTTTTAAGATCTGCTGTAGGATCTTAGTTAACTATAATGCTCCATTGTGTCGTATTCATTATAGCAACAGAGACTGTGCCTCAGAGCAGTCATTAGATTGAACAATGTTGAAGAGCAGTGTTGTCATCTATCAGCATTTCTGTAGCATAGGCCAGCATTTTAAAGGCATTTAAGTTTTTTTCCCCACTTGGCATTGCAAGGCCAGGTTAGACTTAAGTGCAAAAGTCCATTATGTAATCTAGGTTGTTAATTTTATTGGGAGTTAGGTGCTGAAATGCTTTCCACCCTGAAACGCTCAGCACAATAATATTTACTTAATCTTTTTAAGAATCTGGTCCATGGCACCTCAGCTCAGCACCTACACATTGTTTCGTCACCCTGTTCTTGTCAAAATGGCACTGCACCTTCTACTTTGTACAAGCAAGTAAGGATAGAATCATAATTGCTTCCTGATACCTTCATTGTTTGCTTAAGGGTTATCACTCAATTCACTGAATTTCTTCAATTTTTTCCTGAAGATATATCTGTCTGTTTCATTGGACTATAGGGATGTAGTAGATTTTCCACCAAAAAAAGGTAAAGTGTCTTCTGCAGCCAAAGAACCATTCAGAGGTGAAAATTACCCCAAATGGCCCATATTTGTGTTTTTCAAGCATTGTGTTGCTTTGCAAAAGAAGCGATCAGCTTTGTTGTTTATCTGTATTTCAATTTTAGATGTACTGATTTCTCTCTGGTGGTGCCTGTGAGTGTTGTTATTCACATCATTATGTTTCTTTCTGGTATTTAGACTGGCATTTGAACAGGACATAGAGCATGGCAATACAGATGGCCTGGGTGACTGCCAAAGTAAGCAAAGCTTTTACCCTGTGTTTATCTTGTGTCAGAGAATCTTTCTGAATGCCCAGAATCCCCATTACCTGCTCAGAGTTCTGCTGGTAGCAATGCAACCTGTAACAATAACAGCAATAATGCTTTAAGTAATACATCTAAGAAAAGTATTTGTGTATATGTGTCTAAAAAAAACACTAGACTGTGTTTATAGATGGTGGCACTTGTTTCAAAGGCAGTTATGTTGCAGGACACGTCAAGTTTTGAAGGATTTTAATTATAGCAGTAATAATCAAATGTCACTACGGCCTTTTTCAATCCATGGGTGGATTAGTTTGTTTCTGTACATAATCTTGAACACACGGGCTTAATACAGCAGTGCAAACTACACTTTGTTGCTTTACAAATCTTGGGCATAGAGGACAAGAAAGAGCTGCCATCAAGCCTAATTACTCTGACTTGGCGTCTCAGCCCCCAGGAGTAAGAAAAGCTATGTGCAAAAGGAAAGGATTGAGGACAGTAAAGACGGCCTCCCCTTAGTGTCTGGCCTTGGTGGTCCTGTAAGAGTGCAGTGAAGCAGCGAGGGATTGGTGACTTCTTGAAAATCTAACTAAAGCTTCTTTATGCTTAGACCTCAACTAAAGCTTGTGGATAACAGGCCCGATCCTTCATGCTTTGTGTACCATCCAAAATTCCTAGGGTGAAATAATAACTCCAGTGAAGTCAGTGGGAGTTTTGCTTTTGACTTCAGTGGAGAAGCCAGGATTCTTTCTGAGGAAACGTATTGTGCGGTGTAGGACAACGTGGGCAGTAAGCATGGAATGCAGACTAGTCCCCTAGGCCAAATTCTAACACCCTCACTCACCTTGAGCAGTATCTTGAGTATTCACATTCATGTCCGTGGCATCAGATGACCTCTTCTTAAACTGCATGGTTTGTAACATGAGAACAAGAGTATCAGAATGTGGCCTTGAGATGATATAATGAGCACCATTAATGATCACATCCTGCTTCATGCTTTGTCATGATTCTTTAAAATATATCTGTGCTAATCTCATAAGGAGTATTTAAGAGACCTTATGCCAAAAATCCCTGCAATATCACACCTGTGCCCTGGCTCAATACAAAAGGATCACATCAAAATTTGCTCAGAAATGCAAAGGATAAGCCAAGGTACATTTGACATACTTGAACCCTGAATACCCCAAAACTTGGTGATTAGGGATCAGTGCTGGGAGGTGAGAGATGTGACTTCAAATCCCATCATGCAGTGAACAGATCTGAGCTTAGAGCTTTCCTATCCTTACTGAGTGTTCTAACTACTAAACTATTGGATAATAGTTGGATTTGCTGTAGCACATGAGCTATAAGGCATAATTGCCATAAAATTTCTGTCTACTCAGTCCTGTAGGCAGGTTTTGAAGGGATATTTAGTTTGCAAATCACAGTAGGCCTGTGTGAGAGAGATGTGCTGGCCAACACTGTGAAGACTGGAGTGCTCCCAGCATTCCTAAAGAACTTTATCATTAGGTGGAGGCTCAGCAGGGGTTTAGGTTTGGACTTAGAAATTGAAAGAGATAGTGAGGCACTTACAGTGTTTTGTTGGGCTACCCCAGTACTTATAAGGCACCTATACACATGCCCAATGCCTATCCCAACATGTTCTAATTAGCATGCGCCAGCAGCCTTGTCATCATGTGTATTCAATGTCCCCACACTTCAAAATGGTGGGGGGGAGGGGGCACTTTAACTAAAGGTTGTCAAACTAGCTTTAGTTAAACCACCCCTACTGCCATTTTGAAGCACAGGACACTGAATCCACAAGGCGCTGTGGGCACTTTAATTAGAGAGGCTCCCAAGAGCCTCTCTAATTAAAGCCCCCTCTACCTCTCCCAACTCTAAAGCTCGTGTAACAGCGTCCATAGTTCCCAGGGAGTACAGCACATGTTCTATTCCTTGAAATCGCGTGGACTGATAGAAGACTTCAGAAATACCTAAGGCTATGCAAGACCCCTGTCATGTTGAATGTTCTTTCCTGTGTTGATTCAGTTCAAAATCTGGGCATTATTTTGAACCCTGTACAATCCAATTCTTCACCGTCGATTTTCTCCTTCTGCCTGCAGACACAATAAAATTTCTGAAGCTGAGGAGTTAATATGTACTGAGCCCACACTTACAGAAAATAGAGCAGTAGAGCAAATTGACTTAAGGCCAAAGTAGGGCCAGCTCCTGCATAGGCATACTGCTGGAGAGAATGCCAGGATCCTCCCCCTATTGTGTACAGCCAAGTTCAAGGGCCATTTCTTATTGCAGTCCCTGTACTTGGGAGAACTCGACTTTATCCTCTGGCTGCTCCATTTCACTTCCATATCAATCTTTTCCCAGACTAGGAAAACTAAAGGCAGCAGGCAGTGCTATTCTCGAGTGCAGTCTCCCTCCAGTGAATATTTCTCACTGTCCCTTCACAGCTTCCCACAGTGTAGAATGGTTCGTATCTCTGACCCAGTACCTAAACTATGTAATTTTGCCCTTAGTCCTGCTGTTTTTGAAGTTATGGGATTTTTTTATTAATTGCAGTTAATGGCAGTTAATTAATTGCAATTGCAGTAAGACTTGACATTTATAAAGAGTTTAATATTTGAGGCAGAGGACTCTACTGGATACCCACATGTCATGCATATATGGGTCCCAGCAGTGATTTGATTGCAAATTTGCTCCTAGCTGCTTTGTCAGATATTTCCAAAATCAGTTTGAACCATGTAAAACTAAGGATCGGAATGTCTCCAAAGCCACATTCCTTATGCAAATACCTGTTGATATGTCAGGTGTCAGACAATGAGCAGTTTCACAGTTTAAATGCAAGAGTTATGCTGAGGCTTTAACTGTTTAACTGTTTCATAACTATTAATCCATGAGACAATTGCCCTCTCCCTGGCCCCCCCAGACAACGACTTCAGCCATGATGATTACAGGGAATTGGCCGATTAATAGTGTCTGCATGGAATAGCAATGGAGTATATTTGATACCAGTTATTGAGAAAAGTAAATGACTCAGAATCAAGTTGAGAACATTGGACAGAATTTACTCCTGTGTGCAAAGTGACAGCACAACAGCAATAACACCTCTTAAATCCCACTTAGTCACGGAGTAATGGTTGTGTCACTGCACAGAGATAGATTTCGCTCAGTGTTAACCTACATGCTTTTATTATCATGTAGGCATGTCTACACATGGGCATTTAATGTGCCTTAAAACGGTGATTTTAGGCTAATCACATCTAACTTTGAGACCTGCATAAAGCAAGTATCAAATTTAAGCGCGATTAGTTAAAGTGCATAAATGCACGTGTAGATGCATTATTCACATTAACACAAGAACTTTAGTGCTGGGTCTGCCTCATTTTGTGCCTTTGGGCACACAGCACAGGGAGCCTGAAGGAGCCAATGCGGTCTGCAGGAGCCCACTAGACCCCATGTGCCCCCGCTGGTCAGGACCCAGGCAGCCTCTGCCTGTCCTGTCCCCTAGCTGGAGCTGCTCCTTCACGGCAGATGAGTGTTGCCAAGGGCTGCAGCCTGCTGCATCCATTGCCCATCCCTGAGACTCCCCCCAGGGCTCCTGGCCCTGCTGTCTATGGCAGCACAGTCAGCACCTGCTCCCTGCTGCTCCTCACTCCCAGCTCTGTCTCTTTTCAGGCACTGTGGTAAAGTGCCTCTGCCATACAGCTTGTGGTCTTTGCCCATGCCCCTGTCCTGGGTGCTACTTGAAGCCTTCCAGGGACAGCTGTGCAAGGGCCCAGAGTGTGGGGAGCATGTCCAGCATGTCATCCCAATTGAGCCCTGGCTCCACCCACACACCCAAGCCCATCCTGAGTGCCCAGGCCCTGAACTGAAACCTGGAGGAGGTTCACAATCTTGTGGTGCTCTGGGGCAGGGCTGATGTCCGGAGGCAGTTCGTGTGGGGTGGGCATTTAAATGCCCACATTTATGAGGCCATACCTGGCAGGATGCATGCATGAGGCCACTCCCAGATGGCGCAGTAATGCCACATGAAAGCAAAGTTCTTGTGAGCACAGTGGGTGGCCATGACCAAGTTCAGTCATCAGTGCAGTCATGCCCAAAAGACTGTGCCCAAAAAACCATGTCCTTTAGGCAAGAGCTGACCCAAATTTTGGCACCCCAGGAGACAGGTTGCACCCCTATGAGTATCACCAGCAGGGGCGGCCTGCCCTTGCCCTCACCCCACCCTGACACCTCTAGTGATTGTGTCACCAGAGGAGGGGACCTCAGGCCTTCAGCACCCTGTCCCACCCACATCCCCAGCTGCTGCATCCACCAGCAGCTCAGGGAGCCCTGCCTAATGACTGCCTGCCCTTGGCCCAGCCCCACACCCTGCCATGAGGAGTGGCTGGCCATGCTGCTGCCAGCTCCTCCCAGGGGCAGGAGGGTGTGGAGGCGCCCTGGCCAGGTGCCAACCTGCCACACACAGCAGGCCATGGACAATGGACACAGCTGGATGCCATCGCTGAGGGGGAGCCCTGTGCCAATCCACCTGCCTCACCAGCCCCGGACACGTGGTAAGTCCTGCACTCAGGAAGTGCCCTCCCAGTCCCCAGCTCTGCCTCTGCCCCCACTACCTGCACTTCCCCTTCCACCACAGCACACAGAGGGGCAGGACACAGTTCAAAACTTTGAGCAGCCTATGCCCCACAGCTGGGTGGGCACAGGCCTCTCACGCCACAGGTGTGGATGCTGGTAGCAACGTCCTCCTTGACAGCAGAGGACAGAGATATGTAGTGCTGTAACAGATAGCCCTCCAGGCAGCAACCGAGGTTGTGGGGCAGTCTGGGCTTGCCCCCCATGCCATTGTAGCTCTGGAGCACAGGTGTTCCTGGGGCAGGGGAGACAGACTGCCTGCAGCCAGCACCCAATGGCTCACCAGCCCCAAGGGAGCACATGGGGTCAGGGTGTTTGGCTGGTGGCCCCTGGGCCCAGGCCTGCCCAGACAGCTTACCATGGTCTCTGGGCACCTATACACAGTCAACCTCCAATCTGAGGCTGGGTAGCATAGGGCCCCTGGTGCAGAACATCTTATCTCTGCAATGTAGCAAACTAGCACAAAAGGCTTCTGTCTCTTGCCTCTGCAGTGCCAACGTCTGGACACAGGAGAGAAGCTACAGGGCCCTGCAGGAGTGCTGCTTCATGGTCAATGCCACCTGCCACTGGAGCTGCCTGGATGCAACGGCTGTGCCAGCAGTGCACCAGGGACTTGGACCTTCCTGCTCCAGTGGCTAGTAGCGGTGGTGGAAAACTGGGCAATGCAGGAGCAAGTGTGGCAGCAGGCGTGGAAGCTGGCTTGGTGGAAGGAGACCACCTGGGAGGAAGCACAAGACTGGGCACAGCCGGAGCACTGGGCCTGTCTGCAGGCCCTGGAGCAGCGACGCATAAAACTGTTTCAGCAGCAACTGATCAGCCAAGGCCAGCCAGTTGAGGCCATGTCCAGGCTCCCCATGCCTAGCACCTGACCCCGGCCCCACAGGGCCTCTGGTTCTTGCCTGCTGCCACACAGCAGACCCCCACCCAGGGCTCAGAGGAGGGCCTCTACCATCTCCTGCCCACAGAAGCCCCTGGCGTTCACTGCAGGCCCATGGGGAAACTGTCCACAGCCAAAGTGCTGACTGACTACCACCAGGCTCTGCACCCTGAGTACCCTCACCCCACAGCCCCCAACTCCAGGACTCAGAGAAAGACTGAGACTCTTGTACATAGTTTTCATTTTGGGAGGAGGGTTTTTTATTGTTAGCAATTGGGGAGGGTGGTGGAGAGGCTCTGTGTATTGGGAAGGGAGGGAGCTCTGTTGGTTGAGTGGAGGATGGGGGTGGGAGTTTTGAGGGGAATAAAGGATTTCGTAGCAAATGTGTGTGTTCTGGAGTGGTGTTGGGTGGTGGAGGGGGGGTGTGGGTCTCAGGGTAGGTGGATGTTGGTGGGGACATCTGGGCACAACTCAGTCTCCTGGTACTGGAGCTGGCACAGCAGGTCTTCAGAGGTGGCCCGGGTCATTCAGAATGTGTCAACCCAGTGGTCATCATCCCATTCCTGCAGCATTAGTGTGCTGCCACCACTCCTGCCTAGCACAACAGGCCCAGAGGTTGTGGGGCTGGTGGGACAGGAGGCCACTGGCATCCTGGAGCCCATCGTCACCATGGCTGGTGGCAGCAGCTGCGTGGCAATGGGAGCCGTGGAAGGCCATATACCAGTCATCCAGAAGGCAGCCAGAGCAGGTGGAGGAGCCAGGTGGCTCAAGATGGCCGAGTGGTAGGCACTCAGAAGAGTGGCAGATAAGCGGGACAGCTGCGCCAGTCCTGAGGAGCAGGGGACCCTGTCCCTGGGCGCCAGGATCAGGAGCTGGGACAGTCAGGGCTAGGAAGCACAGCTGTGGTAGGAGCAGGGCAGGCACATGCTGTTTGTGTTTCTGCCATGCTGCTGCTCTGACTCAGGAAGTGTCAGTCCAGGGGTCACAGTGCAGAGGATGTGCTTTCAAGATCGCTGTCAAGTGCTGCAAGCTGGCTCTACCTTCAGCATGGCTGCCAAGTGCTGACAGCCATGTGTCCAGAGGCTGGAGATCCACCCTAGTGGCCACAGAGGCACACAGCAGGGCTGGAGCCACTTGGGACTAAATTTAATCCCAAGTCCCACCACGTGTAGACACCTGCCAAAAAATGCTTAATTCACATTAACTTTAAGCAGGCTTAGATTCACATGTAGGCACGCCCTATGTGACTTTGAACAAAATGAGCTTTTACTCTTTTCCCCATCTCCCCCCACCAAGCTTCTGTTGCTGCTTATATCACTTGTTGCATCTTGTCTTAAATTAGGCCCTGGTACTGCAAAGGATTTGATCCCACCACATGGTGGAAGTGATCTTCTCTCCTGGTTCTTATTGCAGGACTGAGGCCTTAGATTGTACACCATCTGTTACCTGTGTTTGTATAGCATTTAGTTCAGCGAGGCTATGATCTCTATTGAGGCCTTGGGCACTACACTTATAATTAAATACCAAAAGAATTAGAAGAGGTTTTGTTAGTAGCAAATAATTAACATGGTATTAAAAATAATGATTTCTCTCTCGTTTTCTCTCTTTGTCTTTCAGATTCCTTCGTTGCACTGAATGGTAAGGAAGTTCTTAGTCACATCATTTGCTGTCTGTACAGTTCTGTTTTGGAGGAATCATCTTTTACTAATCTTTTAACTATTTTCATACTTTTTAAATATATTTTCCTCATTTATTTTTTCATAGACATTTCAACTGCTTCGCCTGATCATGAAATGTCTTACAACACAGTGTATGGTCAGTTTATGGATATTTTTAAAAATTCTCCCCAAATCCTTGTGTTAGCTGGTTCCCATTCCCAAATAGAAACAATCGTTTTTGTTTTGTTGCATTGGGCCTGATTCACTAATCTCATACGCACATTATTCTTCTTGATATACAGTTATTCATTTCTTGATCTTCCCTCAAAACTGACTGGAGCCAAAACAGTTTCTGACTATTTTAATAGCACTCAAAATGCAGAACACTTAACAGAGCTGATCAAAAGCTACACCAGTGTCTAGAAAGAGGGATCCTGGGGAACTGTTACATAACTACTCACTGAGGAAAAGAAAACAGGAACAGCCCCACCAGGTCAGAGAAGTAGTCTATGTGGTCCAGTATCCTGGCTCCACAGCAGCCGGTTCCAGGAAAAGGAGCAAGGAACTCTGCCTTAGGCAGTTATGGAGTAACTTGCCATAACAAAAGCTACTTTGACACTTTCACGAGCAACCTTCATGACAAAGGGTGCATCGCCTCTACACTTCTAAAGTGTCTTATTTATCTGGAGACCTCCAACATTCAGAATATCCTCGCTCACTCCCTGAAGTGAGCTAGAATCCCACCCATTACTCTGAAGGCAAAGGGATTCACATCAATAAGTTCTAACCCCAGTACCTATAGTACAGGTAAAGGCTTGTGTATGGTGGAAATAGCTCAGAATAGCTGTTGGGGAATATTAGCTTCCGATCTAGATGCACATATTGTGCCCTCAGAGTAACTCTGTGCAGTTTAGCTTAGTCCATTTTGAAAGATTAAGCTAAAGCACAAAAGTGCTTTTAGTGCAGAATTGTGAACTTTTAGTGTCCACTTGAGATGTTAGTACAAAACAGCTATTGCACATCACATTCAAACCCAAACTCTTTTTGCTGTAGCTTATCATACAGATAATCCATTAGTCATTACTCTAACAGAGGTAGATGCCCACAAGCCAGGAGGAAGTGCTGTTGCTTCCCATGAAGTTAACAGCAAGTTCCCATTAAGTTCAGTGGTGCAGGATTGGTGATTAGTGATCAGGCTACACAGGCCTAAACTCCATCAAACTGAGACAAATTTAGAAGGTAGTGTGCAGTACACATTAGATGAATACCTTCATCCTGTGCTTACAAGAAGCTTAAGTACAAAACAGAACCAAAAGCAGCTCACTGAAGCAAAATGTAAATAACTGCAGACACAGTAATGGCATTCAGCAGATAAAAAAATGTTCTGAAAGTTATTTATAACCAGGAAATGGAAAATACGCAGGTGAAATTTGTTTGCAAGTGTGATAATGAAAACCTATGAAGGCAACATATAGAGAATCAAAGACAAGCTTAAACTTTGTAATATGTGGGAGGCTGCTGTTTCATCTGCCAACAAGCTCGTCCTCTCTTCAAGTTTAAAGAGTGTTTTCAGTTTCATACTTTCAAAGCCTATAGCAGTAATTAAAGCACAGCAATAATAAACTGTACATTGCTGAATCGGAAGAAAAGGAAATATGACTTGTGCATAGTGCTGATATGCAATACGATTTTGATCGGCAAGTATTTTGGTATTCCCGGTCACAAGTACAACACACAGTCTTACCTCCAGGGTTGTGGAAGAGCTGTTGGTTGACCTAGATTGCAATATGGACTTTGGGAGAGGCTATTCTTTTCATCTGACCAAAGTCATGACCATTGGTCCCAGTGGAAAACAAAGTAAAAAATGCCATTGTTCTAAAGGTGAATGTATAAAGTATTCACTTGGATATCAGCCTTTCTCTCCCAATCACTGATATCATTTATTGGATTATTTTCCTAAAAAAAGATCTTTCTTATTTGACACAATGGGCAAATACTGACCCATCGCTAATTTTTTCTCACTCATATTTCTTGCACTTAATACTAATGACATTCTTGAATCAAATTTTGATAAGCAGTCACTAGATAAGAGAATTTCTTATTAGTAGTTAAAATAACAGTAGTAATATCACAATCAGGCTGACGGTCCTTATTCCTGTTTCTGGTAAACATTTCTTATGCTTACTAACTATTATGATAATTCTAAAGAAATAATTTTAGCATGAACAGAGTTATATATATTAACAGCGTATTTTATAGTTATTAAACATAAACATAAATGTATAATTAACTGGCATTTCACAGTGGATTGTGAAATTACTGACAAATCCCTTACTGCCGTAACACAAATTGCTGGTATATACCAGAATGCAATCAAATGGATATTCAGTCTACCTTAGGAGCCTGTAACTTCAGTGAAGGTATTGCCAATTTTTCCATTGGATCGGAGAGAAGAACCAAGGTCTCAACTTGTATTCTTCACATCAGCATCCTTTGAATTGGTAGACAGATTTTCCTTTTCTGGGGAAACTCACCTGATCAACTATAAACAAGTAATAACATAAAGTGCTCACATAGCTAACTATGCACACTCATTTTCCACACTCAAAAAGAGAGACTCTGCAGAAGACCACTCTATGGAAGATCGGATTCATTTGAAACAAAGTGCAACTATTTAGACAAGAAGTTCAGATTCTTAACTCAAAGCAGACTTCCCTCTGCAGAGTTGTAGGCAACTTCAATGACTTTTGGAAACCTCAATTTTTAGTGAATTGGGCCCTTATTTTACCCTCTAGCCACATTCCTTTCTCCCTCTGTAGTACGGATTTAGCTTTTCCTTCTAATTCTCTATTAGGTTGCTACAGTTGCTAATAGGAAAATGGGTGTATCTACATGTTCATTAACGTGCTGTAGTTACAGCACATTAAGTTTAGCACGTGGTTAACCAAGTACTAAATCAATGTGCAGTAACTCATGCTACTGTGCAGCACCAGTGCCCGGGTTTTTAGTGATGCTTACTGCGCAGTAGCGTATAAGCACAGTTTTTGCCTGGCACAGTACTGTGCAGTGTTATTAGTCTACTGCACGGTTAGCATCTCATGTAGACATGCCCAGTGTATAGAATATCTTAGGCTCTAAGGTCTTAATGACATGCACATTAGATTAACTACCACATACATATTGAATTCCTGTCTTTGTTTTAAAGTTAAAAAAATCTTTCTATATTTTATAAGTATACTATAGAATGAATAGTCATTAAAGGAATACAACCCTTCTGAATCACCATCAGTGCTTACAGACACAAACTAAATTACAACTTCCAAATTCCTCAATATTGCATATCAATCTTGCTGGATCTGATTGCTTGTTCCTGTCTTATTATTATGGTTACAGAACCTCAAAGGCAGAGCTTCACAAATGATGCAGGCTCCTAAATCAGATCTTTAAAAAGCCTGTTTCTTTAAACAGCAGGTCTGCCATAACAATAAAGGCCTGAAAAGTAGTATATACCTGCAATTGTTCAGATGCATAATTTTAAAACAAAGGCAAGATCTTAATGAAGAAATAACATAGAATTGCTTATAACCATAGTGTGTGTTAAGACAATGATATTGGACTCTCATTATATAGAGATATTGGACTAGCATAAATGAATTCTCATTTATGCTAAAGCCACTTTATATTGCTGTAAAGCATTTTTACACTATCAGAAGGTGCAATGAGGCCTAATGAGAAAAAGGCTGGTTGCATATTACAAACTGTTGAGATGCAACAATCACTCTAGGTGAAGTGTACCTCTGCATACCTTATACATCCTTCTTAAGCCCTACTTGGAGGGTGTAAGAGAAACTTAAGTAGCACATATTTTTTTGATGGCACACTGCTGAAGGATGAATTTCACCCTAAGGGGCTGATTTCACAAATGCTGACCAGGTACCGTAATACTGCTCTCCTGGGAGCAACCAGCATCCAGCAGTAAATGTCTGCAGCGTTAGGCTTGAGTACAAGTGGGAAAGGTTATGATGCTTTCATCCACTGCTGCCCCTCTTCCTCTCTCAAGTATATCAAATAGAAGAAATTTCTCTCAATTACAGGTAGAAAATCATTTCTCAACATGTACTAGACTAACACATTAGTAACAGAGTGAATAAGCTGCTTTCTTGCATTTATGTAAAACACTTCTCTACCTAACTGCCATCTGGTACACATTAATATCTTCACATAGCCATAGATTTCCATTACCAGGGAGTTCTCCATGTATTTGTAGCATATGGTTCAGGAAATCTTTCTGCAGAAAACGTGTCCCTTAGGCATATATTTCCCCTAGATTACCGTATTAAGAAATGTTTTTCCTTAGCCATACTTATGGCATTACCATAAAATTGCCCCTTGAACACAGCTAAATTGAAAGTGTCTGGACAGAGATGTGGATATAAAATGCATATCAAACACAGGTATAAAATATGACTGCTACTTGGCAGTACTTTCTCTTGCTTATAATTCCTTATCAAGCTATGACTAATTGGTTTCTCATGTGAAGGGCAGCAGTATTTGCAGGGCTCACCAAATATTGCTCACATTATTGCAGTTGTTGAATGGGGTATTAACTTGGAGTCTGGAACCCCATGAATCCTGGCATGATAGTTTTACCCTGAGGGAAAAGAAAGCATGAAAGTTTCATAATTTCTACTTTCTAGCCTGTTTTCTGTCCCATTGCTTCTGTTATTTCTTGGGGATGAGCACAAGAGCTGACAAGCATAAAATGGTATAGAAGAAAAAGCTTTCAAGCTACAGCATATTGCTATTTTAGAAAGGCGCATGTGTTCACAAGCTGGAGCTGCACCAGCCCCTTTGGAAAGAGGTGCCTCTTTGGCACAGTTGAAGGCCAAACAGCAAGTTTGGATCAAAATCTATCCGTTTAACTGTTACCAATACTTCCAGCGCTGCTCTGTAGCTTTGTGGAAATCTTTAGAAGTGGATAATCTCCTTGGCTTCTCTATTGTATGTAAGCAATACAAAAAAAAATCTCTTTAAACAAAATGCAGCCTCTCATTTGCAGTATTAAAGAGAACTGGTGGAACCACACTTCCTGTCATGATAGATAAAGAATAATACAGTGCCCTTGTCAGCATAATTCTGCAGCCTGAGGTACAGCTCTAAATTAATCATGTTAATGATTTACTGTAGCATCTCAAGGCTGGGTCCATGGTAAAAACACTGTGGATCTGACCTGCTTTTCCTGCAAATGATACCAGTTAAATACAGGAGATGGCTATCTTCATGTCCTAGGTTAAATGTTGTCCCAAGTGCCACTGCATGTAACCCTGTGTGATGAATCATATAAACTACTAGAAAGTATATGGGAAAAGCAGAGAGATTTTTTCTTTCTCTCTGGATGAATTAACATTCAGTGCAGGTCCATTAAATTTAGTAGAATTTAGTAGAATTTAATAGAAAGCAATTTAGTAGAAAGCCGCTGCTTTTTTGCTGACTCCCACTGCTGTTCAACCTTGTGAGGTGGTTACAAACCAGATCTGCCAGATTTAGGCATCTAGCAGTTAGATGCATCAACAGATATTTAGATCCCTGACTCCTGAATTACAGGGCTGTAGGTTATAGTCACGTTGGTCGAAGGACACAGGCAGACAAGGTTCTTTGAGTAAATCTGATTTATTTTATTAGACCAATTCAAATAGAAAAAAGTTTTCCAACTATTCGAGTTGGTCTAATAAAAGAGATCAGATTTACCCAAAGAACCTTGTCTGCCTGGCTCCTAAACTGGAATCTAGGGCCCTGAATTAGATGCCTCAACTCCCTGTACAGCGTGCAAGGAAATCCTGGGCACCTCAAAACATGATCCAGAACAGCCAGTACAGGAAGCCGCCTAAAGTCAGCATGTGCAGGATAAAGCTGCTTAGAGTGTTGTTTTATGAGATAGGTGTTTTAATGTAAAATGCAGAACAGGCCTACGAACACAGTTTGGAATCAAGATTTCACCCATCAGAATCAGTTTCCCTTCCGCTTTTTTTTGCATAGTGGCACAGTTTCAGCAGCAGAAGGGGATTATCCCACCAACCAACTAAAAGATAGCTAGTTAGGGAATGTACCTAGGAGGTGAATCCTTTCATGAGTAAAAGAAAATTGCATCTAGGTTGGTGCTCTAACAAACCACTAGGCTGTTATATAAAAAGGAGTTCCACCTACTTCAGCCAGATTTTGAAGGAAAGCACCAGCTTCCCCTGCATTTTGTGATGACATTCAAACTTGGTGGTATGTGTCAGGCATCCAGGGACTTAGGCAAAGGACTACCTAGCTTCTGGATCCCGCTAAGCCAGGCATTGAATTTGCTTACTGAGTCACTTACAGATTCAGGTGCATCTTAACAGGGTTGGACAGCAGTTAAGCAGGGGGTTTCAGGACTGCAACTTCGGAGTTCCCTGCCTGAATTTCACCTAAGTCCCATTTTAGGTTCCTACATCTTTTGTTTTGGTTTTTTTTTGTTGTTTTGGGGGGGGGGGTTTAGCCTGGCTGGCCATGCCCCATAAACATGTTGTTTGTTAATCTGCAGCATGTCAGAGGTGTTTGCAACAGCCTTTCTAGTAAAAACAGCAAGAACAGTGTTTCGAATCATTATAAAACTTCATGGAACAGGCCTATAAACCTTTCTCCCTGCAGTCGAGATTATGGCTTCTGTAGTGTGTAGCAGCCTGCACGGAAACTGGAGCTTGGCTCCAAATAAATAGCCTGAAAAAAAACATTCTCCCTCAGGGCAGAGACAAATTAAAGCTTGAAAAGGCACAGGCTGATTAAAAAATGTCAGGGCTCCATCCACAGGGAGTCAGTAGACAAATATCATAAAAGTAGCCACAGGAGTCAGTAGATGCTGCTCAGGGTCATGTGACTTCTGTGTCCCTGACAAAAAATCATGTGATTGGAGGCTGGAAATAATGCTTAGTTTCGTGCCTGCTCTCCTTTTAGCTGTATTACACAGTCCCCTTTGGACCAATACATAAGCCCATTTGGGCAGAGACCACTCCAAAGCACTAGAACAGTGTGAGAAAATAACAAAGCGTATGGCATTTCATAAACTTTTTGTCACCACGGGAGCACCCAAGTCCTGGACAGTCTGTCATTCCAGCGGGAACCTGAGGCAAGAATCAGCTGATCTGTTCAGCATGTGGTTAATATATCATTCTCAAGAGTTAGCTATATTAAAAGTTGCACTATTTTAACTTTAAATTAGCTTGAAAATCAGCTAAACCAGTGCAGTGGAGTGCGGACACTTAATTTGCTGGAAATTCACCTTGTAATCACATAGTTTTAAGTCACTGTTGTACTGAATCAAGGCCAACAGACTTGAAAATGAATTGGAAATGAATGAAGAGCGCTCATACCTGGCTGCACCAGTTTAACTCAGTCATGTTAAACCTAAACCACTACAGCTTTGAAGATAAGCAAAGCCAGTGCTTCAGAGACCCATAAACATTCTTTGACTCTTCTGAAAGTGGGTCCTTTTACTGACCCAACAGGTTCAAATTCTGCATTTCCTATGGGCAGTGGCTTCAAACAGCTTTTAAAATGTTGTGCAGCCTCAGAGAAGTCTGTCCATCATTCAGGGAAAGCAGTGCCTGTGCACCTGAGTGTAAGATAGCCGGGCCAGTGATTAATGTGTCGTATCTTTCCTAACTGTATTTATAACATGAACAGGACACTCCAGTTCACTACTTCCAAGCACCACCACTTCTGATTCTCCGGCTCAAGAGGGTTATGATACTAGGATGCTGGATTGGAAGGATCCGGTTGGCTCATCTGAAAATACAGATCATGTGGCAGTGTCATCTCATAATCACCAAGACAAGAAGGGTAAGGCCTTGGAAATGACTTCCTATGATGGAAAGGGAGGGGGGGTGACTACAGTGTAACTGCTTCCAGCTGGCTCAGGGCAACATGTAATAAAATTCCTGCTCTGTAATTAAAAGCTTATCGCAAAGTTAGAAGCAAAATAAGCAGTCTTAGACTTAGCCCTAGCTATTTACTAAGGAAACCACACAACACAAATAAATGAATGTGAATTTACAGCGAGTATGTAGATGTGAGTTGAGGAGGTGGAGATTTAACTGTTTAAGCTTGAGTTTCATCATCATCTTTGATGAAGGATGATTCATTGCTTTATATTAACGATGCATTTCTGTATTGCTTTCCATCTAAATACTCAGCAAGCCTTGATTAATTTAGCCTAATCATATGCAGATGGGCATATAGGCTCATATCCTTAAAGGTACTTAAGCAGCCAACATTTCTGTTATCAATGGCTGCATCTAAATGAGATGCTGAATGCACAGTAACCCAAGACTACAGTGCAGTAGCAGTGCATGGCAGAAAGCATGGCATGATGCTACTGCACAGCAGTCTCAGGTTACTGTGCAGTAGCTTCACAAAAAAGTCATTTGTCGGTACTACTGCACAGTAACTTGGGTTACTGCACAGTCATTTAGTACTGACTGTGCAGTCACATCTCATGTAGACGTGGCCAATGAGATTTAGGCTTATAAATACTTTTGGGGGGTTGGGCTGTGTACAGGGTTATTAATTTTGTTAAGGTGCAAGTAGGTTCTTAGTGGGATTGTCAAAAGCACCTACGGGATAGATCAGGGGTTGGCAGTGTTTTTGGGCAGAATGCCAAAAACACTCACAACCTTGACTTGCAAGTTGTTGGCATGCCAAGGATGGAAGGTGGACAAGATGCAAAGGGCCTGATCCTTGTTGTAGCAGTGCATCCACGACCCCTTTCCTACCACCTGCCCAAGGCACACGTGCCAAGTAAAATGCCGTCACATGCCACATTCTGGCACCTGTGCTAGGGGTTGCCTACCCCTGGGATAGATTGACAAAATGGCTTAAGGATTATAATGCTCAACATTGTAGGGCCTAAACTTTAAGTGCGCTTTTGCCTCAGGGAATCCACAGCCGTGAGTTGCACCACTCGCCTCTACCTCCCTCCCAGACCTATATACTGTATATAGGGACAGTTTAGGCTCCCATGCACAGGTTTTCAGAAAGTCTCAGGCTTATGCATGAGCTATGTACCAGGTGCACAGAATGAGACACTTCTGGTCTTGTGCAGAAGCAGAATTTAAGATGCCTGGACAACTTAAAGTAAAAAAACTGAAATACCCATGGAGTTTAGGCACTTCCAGGATTTGAGAGCAACTGAGCAGGGAATTTGAGGATCACACCTTTAGCCTTTGGCTTATGAATTGCACTTTGGCTGTCTAAGTTGTTCCTTAAATATAGCCCTTAGTCCAGGGGTATGGAAAATGATGGCTCTGGCCAGCAGCTGGACTCCATTTCCCAGCAGCCTCTGCCCAGATGCCCCCCCCCCCAGACTGGCTGGGCAGGGAGCTGCTGCCGAGCTGAGATCTTGGGGCGGTGACAGCGCAGGGCTGCGGCAGAGCCACAATCTGCTCCCTACACACCCCTGACCAAGAAACCCATGCTCATCGCAGCGGTGTGCGGGCAGCAGATTGCAGTTCTGCCCCAGTCCTCCCAAGATCCTGGGGTGTCCTCAGCTTCACCTGCCCATCTCACTTCCAGCCACAGCCCCATCCCAGCCACCAAGCCATGTGCCCTGCTCACACAGGTCCCACCCCAGCAGCGAGTGCAGGGAGGACAGTCTGGGATGCCCAGGCAGCAGGGTTAGAGTGGGCGGTGGCAGCCAGAAGCACCTGCCGCAGCAAGGGCTGCTGGGAAATAGTCTGCTGTGGGCCCTATCTGACCCATGGGCCGGACTTTGGCCACCCCTGCCTTAGTCTTTAGCTCTGCTACAGCAACATTGGGAGAAACGCTTTTCTGCTCACCAGGTAGAAAGAAAAACAGAGTAACTCGTCATACAATCTGAAATGGTAATGGGTGATTTACCGGCAACTCCTGTTTTGTCTCATCAATCTACCTGGGATGTTGCTACTGGCAGAAAAGCAGTCATTTTTTTTTCAGTTCACCTCTTGGTCACATACAGCATTCCTGAGATAAAGGCAAGGTGTCTCAGGAAGTGCTCATGTCTTCTCTCCCCTACAATCCCCAAAAGGAAGTTCTGATTTTCTCCTACCCACTCAGAGAAACAAAGAAGGGTTTGTCTTTAAGAAGGCCTGGTCTGTATCTGTATTGGGGATACAGCTTTGAGGTCAGCTTCTTTCCTGGTATACAGTTGCGTGGGTCCACAGATGTCAATGGAGCTATGCCAGATTACACCAGTAGCAGAGGATCTGTCCCTTAATGTGCCAGAGAGGAATGCAGAAGTGTATATGAATGTTAATGACATTATTTGCTATGTGTGGTTCCACACAGAACAACGTCTTAATGGACGGAAGGCTACTTCTTAAAAGCATCTGGTGTGCCAGAACAGCACACAGTGAAAATATTAATAAATGTATAGCTCTTGGCTTCTAATCATTTTTGCTTCAGTTCACTGACTGATGAGGTAGCTTGCACTGAATAGTTACCTCCCTAGGGAGTGATGGTTACCAAAGAGTCTTATTAGCACTTGACAGGGTCATTTAAATATCATGCATTCTTTGGGGTCTAATTATGAATATTGACAAAGCTGGAAGCAGGCTACACACAATAACAACAATGGCGGCAGAGGTGACCGCATGGGTGTTTATCATGATCGTGTACTTGTGTGCTGTTACTCCTTGCCTTGCCCAGTCAGAACCCACTTGGTTCCAAAATTACTCTCGCTTCAATATTGTAAAAGGGCAAAGGAACGAGTTGTTATGAAGAATTAAACCCGACAATTTTACGCTTACTGTTCTTTTATAAAGATTTTGTTTTCACTTTTGCTGTGGATTTCTTTTCCTTTCACACGTTCACAAAGATTTTTTTTTTCTTTTTTTAACATTCCCTTTTTGTTTTGCAAAGTGCTTTGTGGTGTTCTTCAGTGGTTGTGTTTATTCCTTTGGAAAGTGTTTTCTTTCTTTTCCTGCACTCACAAATGACTTTGCGCTAATTGTACTAATTGTACAGAATCCACTTGCTGCTTTATTTTCTGTGACACTGGTGCTTTGATGATGTCACATCCATCCATATGTTCAGCTTTTAATTCAGTGCAGGCATCTTGGGGAATATCTATGGGGGGTGCTAAGAGGGGGTTCTTTAAAAGGTTTGACTCATGGGAATGTGACATTTGTGTGCCGCAGCTTTAGTAGCTAAATATACTCTGGAATTGTTTCTGAGCTACCTCATGTTTCTTGCCAAGACAAAAATGTGTATTGCAAACCATAGAATAGGACCTATGTGTTGCCATCCCACTGGCTTTTTCATTTTGGCCTTTAAATAATCTCTCCTTGCTACTGCAGAGTGAAAAATCAATTCTGATTGGCAAACTCCACTGTATTTTTCCCCCCGTCTTCCAAATAAAATGCATTTCCAGAGTATGTTTAGCTTTTGTTTTTGGTTTTGTTTTCTCTTTCTTGCTGTGTTTTCAGTCTTAATTTAATTCTGTGTGTTTCTCACCTCTGTCAGAACAATAAACCTCACTTTGCAAGCCTAACCTTCCCTTCTGCTGCCATTGTACTTAGTCTCCCTCCCACAAATAATAATAAAACCAAGCTCCTTATGTGGAATGTTCCAAGGCTTTACCCTGTACACTTTGAATAGTATGGTAGTGCTTTGTCTGTGTATAGTCCTACTAACAAATGTGAACTAGACATGTAAGGCTACTAGAGAACGTAAATGAAGAAAATGAAGTAATTTTCTTCGGGAGTAACTGCTCTTGCCCTTCATTACCCTACTGGCCCTCATCTACTGTCTCCTGTTCTTACTGCCTTTCTTTAGAAATGCCTGATATCTTTCAAGACCTAGATTCATTAGCACAAAACCAGCCAACTGCTCTTTTTTTTCTCTTGGTCCCTTATGTCTGGAGCCTGCCTTTTAATCATAACAGTGATAAATTAGATGCAGCCGTGACTTCCACTTCCTTGGTTTTACCATGTTTTTTAATTCTGCTCCATTCAAGCGAGAGGGATTAGCTGGTTTATGCTACCAAAAGATCAAAGTCCAAGGGTTATTTTTACCAGATTCAGGATTTGCCTTTTTGTCCCTTCAGTACTCATGTAAAGAAAAGATATGCCAGATCTCAACACTTTTTTTTTTTTTTTTTAAAGCAAAATTGCTGTGCATTAACCATAACACAACAGGGGTAGAAATCTGATTTGAAAGTCAAGTGTCCAGTCTATACTGCCAAGAGTAGTCAGTACATTTCTGTACATTATGTGACCATTATGATGAAAATAGAATATGCTGGAATCTCATTTTTTCAGCTTCTCTTAATACCTTCAGCCCTAGCTCTGTTATATAATTTCTGTGCCCATTAGGAAGTACCATCCTATGGACAAACTGGGCAATTGGTGACATCCCAGAATTTATTAATGATTCACAGCTTCTGACTGGTCAGTGCAGTTAGACATGCAAATGAGGGAGACAGGGTGACAGAATTATTTTGTTCAACTCAGTGAAATTGCTAGGGCCAGCCCTTCAAAGTGGCCATCTAGTAAGTACAAAGAAGGCAAAGATTATACATGTAAAAGATGCACCTAAAAAATATTTCCTATTGCCAGAAAAAGGTGGTGTAATTAATTGTTTGAATGACTTTGACAGCATGCACAGTACTGGAGAGTGCACAAAATATAAGGCAAATTCTGCTCCAAAGAGCCAGCGTTATATGACATTTCAGGAATATTATAACTTGTCAGACACTTGTCAGGTACTGTTTCACTTTATATAACATTTCAAGAATTATCACAATAGAGAAGCTAATAATCCAGCTGTTTTAAATTTGTATTTATCAAGGTAATATACACAAGGAACTGAAATGAACACAAAAATGCTCCCTGGTAAAGATGAAGGTCTAGCTTTATTTTGCATAAGCTGAAGTTACTGGGGCTTGTACCTTCAAGCTTAGGACTAGATTTGGCCTGAAGAGTATGTTTTAAATTTCCAGTGTATATTTTTGCATGACATTAAATTATATGCTGATATATTCGAGGACCAGGAGGATTCCAAGCATGTTGATGTAAGAGGTGATAGATAAAATTAATTATTATCCTACTGACATTTCTCAATAACTCAGAAGTGAATTCTGTGTGGCATAGAATTTGCAAAGAGTTTACTTTGAATTATTAGTGTTATTACTATTATTTTTTGTAATTTCCAAAGTCGACCAAATGTTTTGATTTTGATTATGGTCCCAATTATGGTGATCTCACAACCAGCCAGATTCTTGTCAGGCACTGTTTCAGGCATATCAAAGAAGTAGCTGCACCATCAATTTTATCTATGGGACGGGAAAGAGACTTGTGTTCTAGATGTATATACTTGGAGTAAGCTGTATGACTACACTTACTTTTAGTATCCCATATCACTTATATTTAGTATCCCATATCAAAATTAAATAATTGTCTGCATGATATAAAGTAGTATGTCAGCCTCTTTATGGTTTCATAATATTTTCTAACTGCTGAACACAGATCCCAGGTAGATACTGGAAAAGCAGTGAAAATAGAATCTGAGGGCTGATACTTCACTTCATTACCCTAATGGCCTAAATACATTAATGTGAAGCCAGTTAAATATCAGTGTAAAAATAGGAAAGGAAAAATCAGACCTTTCTATATTTCACACTTTTTCTGTAGCATGTAACTAAAGTTTGAAGTATGAAACCAAGCAGTGCTTCATACTGCAGTTTCAGTTATATGAGATGAGAGATTACAAGGCTGAGTCTATTTAAACTTTTTTAAATATCCTTGTCTAGATCAAACCTATTATTACATCTGTATTACATTTAATTATTTTTCCCATTTGGGTATAAACAAAGGTTATTTAGATTAATCTAGTCTAAAGAAAGCCATATAGATTTTTTTCTTAAAACATTTTTAGGTGAATTAGCATCAGATTGCTGTAAACATCCATGTTTATAAAGGGAATATTATTCATATTTGTCGTATACAATAGCTTCTTAATCAGAACCCTAAGAATTTTTCTTTTAAACCGATTAACTACTTGGCTGGACTACTTCAGATAGGTGGATTGTCTAGGGGTTGGGGTAACAAAGACACTTAGCAATGGGATACTGTATTTTTCAACTGTAGGACCCAAATGCAATTCCATATCAAGTCAATAGTGACAGCCCATTTCCTATAGATGGGGATCTGAATCACAAAAGACACCCTAAAAACGGCAGATTCACCAAAAATGTTAAAAATGTAATGGGGTTGGAAGCTGAATGATTTTGTCACCTCTAAAAGTGGTCCTTCACTTGGACTGAGGCGCACAATGGCAGAACAGTGTGAAGAAGCTCTGCTGATATTGCCTGTCTCAGCTTTATGGATAGGGAATGCCTGTTTCCAGGGCCATATAATATCGTATTATCTCCAGTCACATTTCCCTCACAACTTGAGAGAAAGCTAAATAATAATTAATGAGGAATAGAAAGAAAATGAAATAGGAAGCTGACACAATTGAGAGATGAAGGAAAGCTGTTCTAGACAGTAGATTTTCTGAAGATGTTTTGTCCCTGAAACTTTCTTAAGATTGCATATAACAGAATATTGAAAAACAAAGAAGGAGCTATTACTAGGGAGGCAAAATAGTAGCACGATTCATGAACATACTGTGAAACAGGAGGAAGAAGTTATGTACTGCAGGACAGCAGTTCCATTTCCATTGGCTCCTGAACTGAATCTTACTTAGATCCTTATTGCAAGAAGTAATTATGGTCTCCCCTGGTGGATTTAACCACAAAGCTTTTTAAAGAGATGTGGGCTACTTTGGGAGTTTTAAGAATGGCAGTAAAACTCACATTTTGAGAACACAGGTATAAAGATCAGGAAGCAAATCAAATGCATTTACAGTCCAGCCAGATCACACAAGTAATTACTTTATACTTGATCACAGTACTTTACTTGACTTTACATTTTCAGAAATGAAAAACAGCTTTATGACTTTCTTTAGGCCACTTAACTGAAAGGAAAGACAGATTTCAGTTAAAAAATAGCAGTGGAACCATGAGTAGCCGCATTTGGATCAGCTCAGAAAGCTACAGAGACCTGTCAGTTGCTCCAAGGAGAAAGGTGGAAATATTTACAATAGAAGCTGTCTGCTCAACCTGTGACTCCAGGGCCTCCCCAGGCTCCCTAATCCAAAGAGCTTTTTCTCTGATTGGATCCCTGAACTACAGGATCTACAAGTACAAACAGAATAAGTTAAAAATAGAGCTCGTCAAATGTCAGATATGGCTGCAGGAGATGGTCTTTATCCCTGACCTATGTAATTATCCATCTACACAGGTTTAAAGGTAGGCAATCCATTTTATAGGCTGCCGTGAGCAAGAAATAGAGGTCTTAATCATTAAAACAGGGAAAAACTGTCAATGTCCCTGGACTTTTCTCCACTTCTTCAGTAAAAGTGACTGTGTCCTATACATCAAAGAAACTACTCTGTGATCAGGGCAGCACATGCATCACCTGATGGCCTAGATTCTCAGCTCTGTTCATTCATTACCCAACAAGGCAAATAGAGCACACATTTTTTTTACTCTTTCATTCTGCAGCCTGTTCTCCACTAATCCTGGCATCCTTCCCACTATGCCAGTGGTACTCAGTCTTTTTAGACTCAAGGCACCCTCCATTTGGCTCAAGGCACCCCTTGGAGCGTACCAGCTCTTACTTTTCACTCATTTTCTTGCTACAAAAAATAGTAGAGCAATTCTTCTATTGTAAAGAATTCAGAAACACCTCAACAGCTCAGATTGTCTTTAACACTATGAATTCTTTTTTGAAATCTCTGGGTTTATATTGTGAATCATGTTTGTAAACCTAACAGTGCTGATATTGTGTAGCAACCCACAGCATCTTTGAATGGATCTCAAGGCACCCCGGGGTGCTGCAGCACCCTGGTTGAGAGTCATTGAACTAGACTGAAGGCTGATGTAAAGTGTACAGGCTGGCTTGTGACCCCACCTGGCTATCTGTCCTTTCACAGTATTTAATGAAGAGAACGCGAGTTCACATGCTCTGTATATATCTTAGTTAGTCTATAAGGTGCATCTCTACCCTGCCTTCTGCCTAACTACCTCTACCTTTATATAAAAACAGCCAAAGGACACGTTGAATGCGACTATACCAGTCATCTATATACTATATATATACTATGTCATTTATACCAGTTTGGTGATATCTCTTCTGGTACCAGGCTACCTCACCTTCCCTGAAAATCTTCAAGAGGAGACTGGATAGGCACCTGGCTGGGGTCTTATGACCCCACCCACCCCCAGTGCTCCTTCCTGCCCATGGCAGGGGGTCGGACTAGATGATCTGTCTAGGTCCCTTCTGACCCATTGATTCTATACCTGGGTTGAGGACTAGTCAGTAAAAAAGGAGCTTGTCCCTTTAAATTTAAAAACCCTAATAAAGGCTCTGAACTTTATAGAAATTTAGGAGCAGAACATCTTAACTGCAGGAGAGTCTTAAGGCAGCTTTTTGTGTTAAATTAATGCCACTATATAATTAAAATGTCAATACTCTGTTAAATTAAAGATATTTGAATAATTCATTTTCCTATATAGTATGTGCCTAGATTCAATGATTATATTAATTAATATGGAATATTTCCTGAAATAATTTTATGAACACCTAAATGTTGAGGATCTTGATTAAGAACACTCTACACTACACATATAATCTGCAGACTATTTAATAGTTCTTTACAAAATACTGCCTATATTCCTTTCAAGTAAATAACCTTCTGAGTATTATCAATACCCTTTTCTACATTTATGGCCTTGATATTCCAAGATCTTTGCACTAGATTTAAGGTTGTAAATAAAAACAGATAAAGTTAGGTTTTTTCTCACTAAACAATGGAGCTTAAACTTACTAATTAAAGACTAACACACCTAATTACAAAGTGTAAGCGGTGTAATTCAGATTTTACCATGGTTAATTGTATTTAATATTAAATGCAACAAGCAAATATCATTGCATTTCAAAAGCAATGTCTCCTAAAAATGTCCTCAGTTCAGCAAGATGCTTAAACATATGCATAATTATAAGCACTTGAGCAATCCCATTGACTTTAATGAAATTATTCAGCTGCTTAAAGTTATGCGTGTGCTTAAGTATCTTATTGTAATTTGTTCCAGGCTTGCTACTTATTTTATAATTGTCAAAAAGCCAAGAACCAATGTGAGAGGATATTCCAGCATAATTAGCTATATTGCTTATGTGATAACTTAAAGACTACAACGTTTTCTATTTTTAACTGCAATTATTTTATAAGCAGTCTCCACATATAACCCTCAGCAGGATATTATAGGCAAATGTGGTAGTGATGCTGATAGTTACACTGACACTTCTCAGTTGCTTTAATGCTTTGCCAAATGTTAACCATTCAAGCTTTAATTTTCTATGCCACTGACTACTTCAGACTGAGTTCTTTTTAAAGTTTCCACTAAAATGATACAGCTACCTCTGAGAAACAGGTTAAGGGAAAAGGCATTTATTTGCTCATGGTTAAAAATCTCATATATGCATTATTGTGAGAAGCTGTGGAGCAGGGGTTTGGAATTTGATGAGGAAGTTGCCTTTGTCTCTGTCTTTTGCCAGTCCTATAGAAAAAAATGCCAAAATCTAGTGCAAGCATTTAAACATCTCTAAACATAGATGAGCTGATACTCAGTCATAAACTTTAGTAGAGCTATGGAAATGTAGGCCGAGTATCTGCCTTAGTGAATCCACACAAAGGTACCCTTGGGAATACTCATTTACTACATGTAAAAAGGATATCATAACTTGCTCTGCAGCATACAGCTTAATGTATGGACCACAGCTTCAAAAGTGGCCAAGGAGAACACAGTGCATCTCAGAAGTGGATGCTGCAAAACTACCACTGTATTCCCTGGATCCTGGGAACAGCTATGTTTATCATACAAAAGAGCTGCTCAAAGGACACGCCTATTTATTCCAGGTGCTGGGGCCCCTCATCAAAATGGGAATGTTCCAGCCATCTCTCTTCTGCTGGCCATAGGAAGGGCATGGCATAAGAGTCTATATCAAGTCTATGTTATAATGAGATCCCTATGAACTAAAATGTTTTTTTCATCAATTGTTAAGCCAGCCTTCTCCCTCCTGACAAATCTTCTCTCAGAATTTTTTATTTTCAATAATTAGAAAGGGCAAATTATCTTTTAGAGAAGTTCTTAAGGGGGCCCTGAAAACCAGAATACTTAAGTCTTTTCACAGATTCCAGATTTTTTTTTTTAATCTCAAATTTTCCATTTTATCTTAATGGAACAGGAAGTAATCGGTGTCTATAGGCTGCTAAAGATGAAGACCTGATTTCCAATTCTGTAGCTCCTAATTCCTCATCTAAAAGATATAATTTTAGGTGACTCTGAACTAGCCCTCAATATTTAACTGATAAGAAAAATATAATCATCATCATAGACTGTGAGGCAGAATATGCCTTGCTAAAAGTCCAGTCAGGGCACTTATACATGTGCCTGATGTGTTCTAATTAGAACACATCGGAGCAGACTCAGTTAATCGAGAACACTCCAGCAGCCTCGGCGTTATATGTATTCAGTGTCCCCTTGTTTCAATATGGCGGCAGAGGTGCTTTAACTAAAGCTTGTCAAATGAGCTTCAGTTAAAGCGCCCCTGCTGCCATTTTGAAGCACAGGACGCTGAATACACAAGACGCTGCAGGCATTTTGATTACAGGGACTCCTGAGAGCCATTCTAATTAAAATGCCCCCCTCCCCCCCGGAACACATACAAAGACCCCCTCAAGGACTGGGAACACCAATTCAGTGGACACAGAGGGGTAGATCCAGCTGATGTAAATTAGCATAGCTCTGCACAGTAGTATGGCAGTTTTTTCAGGTGTCCATTTACATCAGTCTCTTAGGCAGGTTTCTTTTTGGTAAGTTTTTAAAATCTCAGGGGAATGACCTTTACCCATATAACAAAGCCCTTTCAGCAAGGCAGTCAGCCGTGGAAAAGAAGCTATCTTGCTTTCAGTAGCAGCTAAGCACTGGTATTTTCTAAGAAACAAAATCTCAAATGAAGATACAACTTGACATTACCACATCTAGCACATGCATAAGCAGCTCTTTCACATTCCCAACAACAATTTTTGAATTTGAAAATAAAGACAGCTGTATGCTTTGAAAAATATGCCATCTCACTAAAGTTCCATCCATTCCATCCACAATTGTGAAGGAAGAAAATGAAACAACTGATAAAAAAGCAACAACAGATGCATTTTAAGTTCTAAAAGAAAGCTGTTGTTTAGCATCACATATTCATATGAAAAAAGCAAAGACTTTGTTTTATAGAGAACCTAAAAAAATACTGCACTTACTAAAGAGTGTACAGTACCATCTGAAGCAGTGATAGCAATAAGGGAATTTGAGAATGGTGTAAGAGATTTCCCAAATGGCAACTCCAAAGATGGACACTTTAGTGAAATGATCTAGAAATCTTTTCAGATATTTCGGTTGTTCCATCAATCTGTTTATCAGAGTTTTACCATGTCTTGGTTGGATGCCTAACACTGTGCCTCTAGGGGGGAAGTAAAAGGTAAAAATATCAAAGATTTTTCCTATCTGTTAATTTCATGAAGTAATCTACTAAAAATTATTGGCAAAAGTCCTGCCACCACAATTACTTACCCTACCATTACTAAGTCAGACCAACTGATCTGGCTATAAGCCAGGATTAGACACAAATCATAATATTTAGTAAACACTAACCATCATTGACCACATTAAACAAGCTAACAAAAGGGCCCTTGTTTTAGCATTATATGCAGAGAAGACATTTGATCATTTCTACAAGACTGGTTTTTGTAGTGGAGAAATGTAATTTCTGCATTAGTTTATGGCATCCATCAAACGGCTTCACAATTCTCCATGTGTATTCTCTATTGAGTGGCTCCCAATCAGAGTCTCTGTAAGAGGGCACAAAGCAGGTGTGTCCTCTGTCACTTCTTCTATATGCTGTCTTCACTGAACTGCCTGAGTTTGCTACAGAGACTCTCCAGAGTTATAAGGAATCACAACACAGAATAAAGAACATTGCTCTTTTTGTCGATCACATCCTGCTTTATCTCCACAAAACACTGCTATCCATTCAGGGCCTTAAAGAGACCTTTCTTAGAAGCCTGCAACACTTTCTATGCTTTTGTCTAAATACAGCCAAGTCTGAGGGGACATCCTTAAGCACCTATGCGCAACAACGCTGATTAATTTTCCATTCATTCATCCTCTGATAGATGCAGATACCTCAAGGAATAAATCTTACCAAATTTAACTAAAATATGGTGCTAAAATGGCAGCTCCTTTTCAGTGCCTGATATCACGATGTTCAAAGATGATATAATTTACCATTACATCAGCTTGGTTAGAAGAAATGATAAAAATGAATGTGCTTTGACTATACTGCCCACCTAAGAGCTAAACAGCCTATGCTGAATATGCTGTGGAATGAAACCAGGATGGTTGAGAGGCAGAAAACACAGAAATGTGTTAACCTCTCCAGTGGAGAATTCTATGACTGTAGACCAGAAAACATATTCTATTCCAAGGGGGACAACCTGTGTCATGGATGCCACAAGTGGCACAGGAAGCCTCCTGTATGTGATAGTTGACAGATCAAAGGAGCTGGGAGCACAGTGGTAGATAGGGTGGGGAGCAGAAATCAAAGGAGCAGATCAAGCAGGGAGCAAAGGGAAGGAAGCAGAAAGCAGAGCAGTGGATGGGGTAGGGGAAGTGGATCAGAGTGGCACTTGGGGATGGTGTGGGGCTAATTTATAGCATGCCTGCCAAAAAGGTTGGCCTCTACTGTTCTTGTCTATGCATTAATCTACAGATGTGCAAAAAGCCAGTCAGGTACACCACCTGCATTCTCAGATTTTATGTATGTAGGCTGTGAGGTTTTGATCCAGAATAGGCATAAAAAAGACACTTAACTGAGAAATGTGTGTATATATATATATAT
>NW_017728950.1:45017584-45019208 GCF_001723895.1 Crocodylus porosus
AAAAAAAAAAAAAGAAAAAATGAATTTGGTCTTAAAAAGAATGGAAGCCAAGAATGTTGTTTGAGGTTAAAGATCTTGTATATGCCTGAGTCTGGAGACCTCATATGGATCAGGAAACCATAAGAGAAAGGAAGTGCAAGAGTCAGTTGAGAAGTCCATTGGTAATATCGTCAAATTTTGCAGAGTTGAAAACAGATACATTTGCAGATGGGAGATTTAGGAAAACCACCTCTAGAGAGGAGATATGTTAAATGTCTAAATGAGCTAACTTGGGAACCAAGAGTTGTCTACCTGAGCTCTGCATCAGAGATGATACTGTAGACATACTCTTAGATTTAAGTGTTGCAGACAGAAGTGTATAGACAGAGAAAAGTCACTAAAACCATTACAATAGTAGAAGAAAGAACTGTTCATGTAGATATGGTGACTAGGTTTAAAGATAATGACAACTTGAATAAGAGGAGAAAGTAGAGAAATGCCTACTTGTACAGAACCCCAAAATTGATCTTATAGTGCTCAACAGTTACAGTTCACAGAAGAAGACACCAGAAGAGATGGAGACAGAAAAGAGGCAGGAGTAAGACCATGACAAGCGATCAGCTAGGGACAGTGTTGACTATCACAGCATTTCTCAACCTGTGGGTCACAACCCAAATGTTGGTCACAAGAATATATGAAAGGGTCACAAACAAACATTAAAAATGGATCAAGGAACTTTAAAAATTGATTCCTCTTTAAAGGAGGAAAATGTGGGAAACTGTGGCTTTTCCCTTGCAGGCTGGCAGAGTTCCAGCCTGAAAGAACTGCTTGGGGCCCCCCTGCACCACACACCCCTACCCAACCCACACACTGGGGGGCTAGGGCCCAGGGGCAGGGGGCAGCAGGTCAGGAATGAGGGGCACTTGGTCGGAATTGACCATCGATGTTCACAAATGGGTCCTGGTACAAAAAAAGGTGCAGAATCACTGAACTAGCATACCTGTAATGCTGTCTCTCACGTCAAGGTATATCTAGACTGGAGTATATCTACTGACTTCAGTAGAGTTACTCCAGGTTTCAAGTAACTGAGGCCCTGTACAGATGAAATATTTGCTTCAATGTCATTTGCATTGCACTTGTGTAATAAAACATCAGACAGGTAACACAAACACAACATGGGGGAAAATCTTTCCAGTCTAGTGTAGTGGAGCCTGAAAGAATAAGGATAAAAAGCTACCAGTCTTATTTACACTGGACGAAGTGTTGTCTGCTGTGTCTATCCCACGATTGCTAGTTACTGCAGGTAAATAAGCTATTATTTGCTCCCCTGTCACCTAACAACAAGGAACAACAATAGCACCTACTCTTTGAGCTACAGTGGGGTAACTCCTAAGGCTGTGCGGCGCTTCAGGTGTTGATTCGATTTGGAGGAGATTCAGCCCAATTCGGCGGCCAAATCTCCCATCTAATCGGGAGACCAGTAAAAAGGTCCAAATCAAGTCAAAGCTCTCCAAATCGATTTTGAAAAGATTCCCCACTTGCCACCACAGGGAGCTGGACCCCACTTGCTGCCACAGGGAGCTGGACCCAGACTCTATGCCAGTAAGTAGAGGGTGGGGAGGGGCTGGAGGAAGGGGGAGGGGAT
>NW_017728950.1:45019308-45029330 GCF_001723895.1 Crocodylus porosus
CCCTCCCACTGTCCCAGCCCTGTCAATGGCTTCCCTGCCCAGCCTCAGCATCCCAGCTTTTTAAAAGAAAAAGAAGCCCTGCACTCGCCAGCTGTTGCAGCAGCCGTTGGGATGTCTGGGGGCTCATGGTAGAGTCCCCCACCCCCATGCAGCACAGGGCAGTGGGGGGTAGCAGGGATTGCTCCCCTGCCTGGCAGAAGCCAGCGAGTGCTGGGCTTTTTTTTTTTTTAAGAGCTGGGACACTGAGCCCCGGCAAGGCAGCCATTGATGGGCCTGGAAGAGCAGGCGGAGGATGGGGCCTGTTTGATTCGGAGATTCAGTCTATTCAATGGCAGCCAAATTGAGCCGGGAGAGTGATTCGAATTACTGAATCGAATCACTGTTTTCCAAATCAGCCAAATCTGAATCCAAAGTGAATACTAGCCATTTTGCACAGGCATCCATCTGGTCTCAAGTCCGGTATAATTTACGTCAGGTTACAAAGCCAAAGTAAGTGACCTAGGAGAATGTGTTCATGGCCAAAGACAAAAATTTGGCCCCTGGCCTTTTATTCGGTTCAGTGAAAGGAAAGTGGGGAGAGAATGGAAGTATAGATATAATTGTTCTCTCTACGTGAGACATTTGAGCCATTGCCTCAAATTCAAAATGATTCATTTGCCTTAAATTCAATGTTCTGATAAATTAGAGGTGCATAAGAAAAAATAACAAACCTAATATCATTTATGCAAAAGCAATTTTCTTCCCCCTTCCTGCTACCTCAGTCTTTGTGGATATTTCTAAAAGATGTAGATCCAAGTCCTTGTTTATGCAGAATGTAGGAACGTATGTTTTTATCCATAAATCCAAGGCTTTAGACTAAATCTATTGTGTGTTAGTATAGAAAGTGGATATTCAACAATCTTGTTCGCTTTCTGTCATAAAACACATAACAAAATAGTGCTTTGAATGAAAGAAAAATCACAGAAATTGCAAGCAGCGCTTTCTTTCCTCTTTCTCTGCCCAAGAGCAAAGTTAAATTAGGGTCTGAACCTGTACCGCTTACAAGTCATCTACCTACTGAGAAAGGAGGACCCTCCCTCATGCACATAGGGACACTTGCATGATCACAGGATGTAGAACAGGTCATTTAGTTCCTTGACAGCTTAATAGCACTTTTCAAGGACCTCAGAGGATATGATATATCAAACCTAGTCATATTAATTAAACATTTGGGAGATTTAATAGATGGTTCATTAATGAGTTCAGCTGTGCCTTATTCATTCACATGAGTAGCTTAAAAATATCATTTACATTTTTGTCTTCAAAGCGGATTGGAGCTGATAAGAAATCCAATATATGTTTTTGGGTCACACACCCAGTGATGGAAAATTATCCTCACTTTTTCCTCAAGGCTACTTGTCAGAGAAACTCCCAGTGTCATATTGCTAAACATACCTGCTTATATTGACATTCAGCAAACTTGACTTTTCCCTGCTACACAGAGGCCATAGTTCAGAATGGAGAAAGAAATGGAAAGAGAAAGAGCACTGGAGAATTTCTCAATGACAGCTCTTCTTTTCTTGACACTGTACATAAAAAACTGCCTCAGGAGAGGCACTGGGCTACCCAGAATACATAATGCCCACTGCTGCTTTCACACAGGAAGCAAAGCTCTATTTGTTCTGTGCCATCAGAGGAGTAACATGCAGTGAAATGGGAAAGGCAGAGAGGAGAGATGCACACTGCAGGCTCCTACCACTACTCTGGAGTCTTGAAATCATGCATATTCACACAAGCATATGTAAATCTAGTTCAACCCAGCTGTGAGAAGATCCCCTGAAGTAAACTAATAAAGAGCAGCTGGATATATTTAAGCTCATCCCAGGCATAGGAGAAAGGTCCTCCAATGTGCGCAGAGATTCTTTGCGTCACTACAGGAAATATATCAGACTTTAAAGAAGGCTTATATTTTAAGATGCAAAGCGGTATAAAATTTATCTCTGCTGAGAACAAGCTACAAAGAAATTATTTTTCCATGGCATTTGGATTTTACACATCTTGCTTTAACTATTGCAAGTTCCCATGTTTTTATTTTTCATCAGGAACACACTGGGTATGCCTTTTCCCTCTTCACACATTCACATCTAAAATTATCCTGGTTCACTGTGAAGGGGGAGAGGTGAGAGTAAGTAAAAGGCAAGAGAGTGAAATCAGTAAAGGTAAAAAGGAACAGCCGCTGGATACCAGTTACCAATAGGAGCATTGGTGTCAGGCAGCTCTAGTGTATGGACCAACCTTGGCTCTGACCTTCAGTGTAACTCAGAGCCAGAACTTCTCTCACTCATAAATAATAGAACCAATGGAATATCAACTTTGAATCTAATATCATCTTTGCATATTAAAAATTTTTTTTCATTTGTGATGAAATTGTTTACAAAACCAGTTATTTAAGTACTTGTACAGTACAGGGTTGCAGTCCTTACTTAGGCACACCTCCCATTAACTTCAGTTGGAGATTTACCTGAACAAGACCAGCTGGATAAGGCCCTTAATTCATAACTACATTACAGCCCTTTTTAGAGAGACCTGAATTTTGAAAAATGCAAATGTTTATCCTTAGTGCAAGATCTTCAGCACTGTGCAGCCCACAGATTAGCTTTGCTTTAGGATTTATATGGCTACTACACATAATACACAATAAAATGGTACAGCAGGCTTGGCAGTGAATTAAGGACTTCAGTGTGAAATTCCTCTTACTTATTTTTTTATTCGTCTCCCAGTTGAGACCTCTGGGACTCTCACAGTGGAGAGGTTTTTCTAACATATGAGCCTCATCTTTGTTTAGAAAAAATGTGATGCCTGGTATTTCCACTTCTAATTATAAGCAAAAACATGCTTGTGCATCTACTCTTCTTGTAGCACATGATTGCTTGCCTGTTTGTGGTGAGTCACACTGAAAGTCATTCATCAGAAGGGGTGATGGATAATTCATCTGAATGAGAGGAATTAAATTTAAAAAAGGAATGCAAACACCTGAAAAGACCACTAGCTTGACCTCTTCAGAGTTGTTATTAAAGGCATGTTGTAACTGGATTTTTTTAAGTTTTCAAATATATTTCCCTTTACAGCAGTTCAAAAAGGGACTAGAGAAATTCATGGATGATAGAGCTATTAATAGTTGAACAGAACAGTTGGAGATGTTTCCTGTGGCATCTTTAAACCACTAATGGTGACTGTCAGAGAGGCTAATTAATAAGGAATAGATCACTCTAGATATATTCAGTTCAATGCTCTCCCTCTAAAAATAGGTGTGCTCAACCTCTGGCCTGCAAAACCATGTCATCCAGCCCACGGGGCTCCCCACAGGTCTGAAAGTTCGGCACCAAGGGAGCGTGGAACCCAACTGCAGCTCCCCTGCTGTCAAATTTCCAGACCTGGGGGAGCCACACAAAGCAGATGTCATGGCTCTGAGCTAGATTGAGTGCAGTGCGGTGATCAGGGTGGCACAAATGCCACTGGCCCTGTGCTGCCCTGTCACAGTGTGAGGCTGTTCAGAGCAGCACGGGGCCGCACAAAGCCAATCAGGGCCAAGTGGGGGAGTGTGGAGTTGAGTGGGGTGGCACAGGGCTGTGAGATAGTACAGTTGTGCAGGGATGAGCTGGGCAGCAGAGGAGACACAATCATGGCATGGAGGGCCTGATCCTGGTGTGTGGACCAGCCCGAATCCAAGCTGTGGGGCCAAAAATTGAGCACCTCTGTTCTAAAACATCCACTCCTACAACTGTCAGAGACAGGAGGTGACCCAATATGGCACATTTAATGTTTTTATGTTCCTACTAGTCTCCATGAAGACAGACTTCTAAAGTGGAGGGCATCAAATGACTGACACTGAGATGAAATGGTGGGTTTCATGAACAAGTGTCCTTCAAGCAGAGTAGTTAGATGAGGCTATAAAAATACATAGGACAACTTTGTTACTCTCAGAGATGCTATCTGCCCAGATTTGAGTGTCCAGGCTAACTTCAGCTGATTCTTTTTTTTTTCTTCATATATTTAGAAAAGAGAGGGGGAAAGCTTGAAAACTGCTACACGTGTATTCCAGGTCTGAAATATTCTTTACTTGTATGTGACTGCGTTTAAACATAGTACTAGAGACATGTAAGGGAAACCAATCTGGCAGCTTTTAGAAAAGATATTCTAAAGCCTGTAAATACAGAGATTCAAAACAAGCCTAAACCACCAGTGCCAGCACTGATAATAAGCCTAATGTAGGGAGAAGTACACAAATGGCAAAGGAAAAACTGATTCCCCCCCAAAAGTAAAATGTAAAAAAATATATAAATAAATAAATTGCTTTTCAGATTCACTGTTCCCTATTATGGCTGTGACTGGCTCTCAGATATGTTTCCAGGTGATTCTCAGGGTGCTGGAAGGGGAAGTAGTCTGATTTCTGTTCATGTAAAGATGTGAGCTCAAGCAAGCAGTCACATTCCCAGCATGTATAACTCATTGACTACCTCCCTGCTATGATACATTTAGTCATTGAAACTTTATATCTAGTTAGTAGTTTCCTCTTCAGACCTGCCAAAATGTCATTCTTCATTTACCATCTCTGTGTTTCATTTTCATATGTGCCATCGTTTAGGTTTATTACCAGTACTTTAACATCTGGTCCACATTACATTGAAAAACAAAATGACGACAACAACCTGCTGAGATAATCACATAGTACTATTGTTTCATGTTTGGTATGGTCATCCTGATTGTTCATGGTGTACATAGTGCACCTTTGAGAACTATAAATCATGTCTAGTACAGAGACCACTTTTATATATACTGTAGCTAATAGTGATATTGAAATGAAAATGCTTTTTTAGTCACAAGCAACTAGGTTATCCATGTATATGGAATCATAATTACTGAACCAGATTTTGCCTTCTTTAACGCTTTGTCTTCCTCATTGTCTTCCCTTGGTTAGTACGTAACTAAATGAAGGAAGAATTCAACCTATCGCACTTCTGACATTTACTTGTAATAAGGTATTTAAACCAGAAAGTAGGCTTGTTGAGTTTTCTTTGCCTACAATAGTTGTGATGATTTTACACTGAAATTTTGACTTGCCTTCACCAGAAAACATACTCCAGAATCTGTTTTTAGAGGAATCTTACTCCAGGGCTTTTTTGATGTTTTGCCATTTCTATCTGTGATCACAGAAGAGACAAACAAACTCAGGCTCGTACATAGGAGATTTTTTTTTCTTTTAGACAGTAAGTGATAAAAACAATACAGAGACTTTTTGTTGGGTCTCTGGGCACTGGGTCTGTTCTCTACAGATGCCTATTAATCACTTCACTATGGAGACAAATACATCCATCATATCATAACGACACAAAAAATAAGAAAGCCAGTGAGCTGATAGCCAGAAAAAACTGGGAAAATCCTTTTATTTTATAATACTGCTCAGGTCTTCCTTGTTCAAAGTGATGATAAAGTTTTGTTTTTTTAGTACATCACACTTGCAAAATCTGATGAATGCTACTGATTGTACCCTTGGGATGTCTTCACTGATTCCAGTGGATCTTGGATTAAGATCCATAAGCACAGGTTTGGGTGGGGGAGGGATGAGAAGAATCACCTTAGAGGTTCCTTTGTAGGATGTAGGAATTGTTAATTGAGCTTCAAAAGACACAGCTTATGGAATACAAATTCACATAGTGCACTATCTTTTAATATTGGACATGAGTATAAGTAAGTATTACATATAAGAATGGGCATATCTACACACGCGCATTTATTGCACAGTAACCAAAATTACTGCTCAGTATGGATCTGCATCTACACATGCTGTACTGTGCAGTAAATATGGTGACCTACACGTCATGCAGGTATCAAATTTATGCCTAATTACCTACTGCACAGTAATGCACATGTAGGCACCTTACTGCACAGTAACACTGTGTGTGGTGTGTGGACTGACTTGGGAATACTTTAGTCCCAAGTCAACCTACACAGCGTTAATGTGCTTTAATGCCTGCACGTGTAGACACTGGCCTGTTTCTGCTTACTGCACAATAACTTACCATGCAGTAAATTTAGGCCAGCGTAAAAGAACATGTAGACATGCCCAGTTAGTTTTCCATCCTTCTTAGAAATCATGAAGACGTAGGACTGGAATAGACTATAAGAAGCCATACAGTCCTTCCCTTTGCTTTAAGGCAGGCTAAATATAAGTTTCGTCTATTCTTAAAAATTCCAGTGAAGAAGATGCCCACACCTCTCTACATAGCTTATTCCATCATTTAAGCGTTCTTATAGCTAGAAAGTTTTTTGCCTAATATATAATGCAAATCTTTTTGCTGCAGATTAACCTAACTACTTCTTGTCCTGTCCACTATGGACATGGAGAACCACTGGTCATTGTGGGCACTTACACACATGTGAGGAGCCTGCTTTCCAATGTGTTGGAGCAGACTCAACTGAGTCTGCCAGAGCATGTTAATTGACCTGCTCTAGCAGCCCTGTGCAAAACATGTATCAGCAGCAAAGAGCATCTCCACCCTGAGTAAATGGGAGCAGTGCACTTTAAAATAAAATATGTTTGATATGCTTTAGATCAAAGTGCCCTGCCGCCATTTTCTCAGTGCAGGGATCCGTTGTGCTACTGATACAGGTGACACATGGATGCTTTTAATTAGCACAGCTTGCTAATTAAAAGCGCCTGGCACCACATCAGGAACACATGTAAAAATGTCCTGTCTTTGTAACAACTATTTATACATTAGAAGACTTACCACATCTGCCTTCAATCTTCTCTTTTATAGACTAAACCAGCGGTTTTCAAACTTTTTGGCCACATCCCCCTTTACATGCCAAATATAACTACTCGAACCCTCCCTTCCCTTGCACCACACATCTCTGCACATTCATTCCTTAGGAAGAGTGGCAACACTGACGTAAAGAGTGGCAACACTGACGTAACACACAACAATGATATTACTCACTGCTCATTAACCAATCAGAAGCTCCACTGCCATTATTAAAATTTAGGCACATCCCCCTTACCAAAGCACTGTATGTCCCCGTGGTAGGTATATTCCAGTTTGAAAACCACTGGACTAAACAAATCCAATTCCTTCAAGCTTTCTGAATAGTTCAACAAGAATAAGAGGTTTAAAAAACATGCTGTCCTTTGTACTTTTCCTAATTTGTCTATCTTGTTCTTAAAATGCAGTGCCCAAAACTAGACAAGGTATTCCAGGTTAGGCATTACTAACACCAAATATAGGGGAATAATCTCTTCTTGTGCCTTGCATATAGGACTTCTGTTTATACAGTCCAAAGTTATGCAGTATTTCCTTTCCTTCAAGAGCATCACATCATTTGCTTCTCTTCAATTAATGCTCCATTGCAACCCACAAATCTTCTGTGTAGTATTACTGCCTATGCAATTATTTCCCGTTTTGTAATTGTACTTTTCATTTCCTCTTCCATAGTATAGGACTTTGCACTCTTCTTACCAAATTTCTTCTTGGCATTTTGGATAGTTTCTCTAATTTATCAAAGGCATTTTGAATTCTGCCCCTCTCCTCCAAAATACTTACAGCTTCTTCTACCTTGATGTCATCTGCAGATTTTATGTAGATTGTGCTCTCTTTTCCTGCATCCACTTTATCAATTAATATATTGAACAGAACCAGGCCCAAGACAGGTCCTACAAGAACCCACTTGCAATGTCTTCCCAATTAGACAGCAAACCATTTCAAACCACTCTGACAATAGCTTTTCAACCAGTTGCTTATGAAACAATGAAATGTCAAAAGCCTTACTATAGCCAAGATATATCACTCCTACTGCTTCCCCTTTACCACTAGGCCAGACAGACTGTCAAAGTATAGATTGGTTTGATATAATTTATTCTTGCCAAGTGGCATTGGCTGCTTATATCTTCATCTTATCCTTTCCATGCTTATAAATTGATTTTTTTAGTCATGTGACTATGTAACTTTCTAAGGCTAGTCTTCAATTTCCCAGGTAATTCCCATGTTCTGCTTTCAAAGACAGATATTATAGATGTCCTTATGCACTCTCCTCAAACCCTACCTGCTCTGCTTGAATTCTCAAAGATAATCAGTAACAATTTAGAGATTGCTTTAGTTAGTCTGTTAAGTCTGGCAACTTCAGAGCCTGGTAACTTGCATATATCAAAATTATCTAAATGCTTGAAACCCTTCTGTTCCTGTTCTTCTTTCTCTTTGTTAAAAATAATTTTGTATCAGGTCACACTTAACCTTTTTTGTAAAGACTGAGGCAAAAATGGTATTAAAGACTTCCATTTTTTCTGCATCATCCATTTTTGCTCTCCTTCCTGATTATGTAATGGACTTAACCTTTCTTTTGCCTTACACTTATTTTCAGTACATTTTAGAATCATTTCTTTTGGTCTTTTATGATTCTTGCTAACCTTGCTAATCTTGCTAACTTAACTTTAGCCTTTTCTTCTGTTATCCTGATATTCTCTCTCTGATATTGTTCCTTTTTGCTCATTCCAAATCATGTGTGCTTGTTTCTATTATTCTGATTCTTTTTTGATTTTCAAGTTGAAAGAGGTCCGGATTTAGCCATATTGATCTCTTGCTATCTCCCTATCTTTTCTCCATGTTGGAATAACTTTATATTTTACTTTTAATATGCTCTGTTTCAATAACTGCCAGGTCTCCTGCATACCTTTTTCCCTTAGAATATCTTCCCAAGAGACACTGTACCTCTGAATTCCCTAAGTTTGTTGTAGTCTGCTTTTTTAAGTCCATTGTCTTTATTCTGCCATCTGCACTCCCTTCCTGTCCTTAGAGTCATGAATTCTATTGTCTCGTAATCACTTCCAACCCAACTGTCTTCCAGATTCAGATTCTCTTGTTCACAATCAAGTCTAAGAGCACAGCTTCTCTAGTAACTTCCTCCATCCAAGTTAGTATTCAGACTATGCTGGGGACTGCCATATTATTCTTCTGACAGATGATAATAGAAATCCCTCATTATACTATATTCTGTCCTCTGGATACTTCTGTTAGTTGTTCAAAAAAGTGTCTTGTCTGTCTCCTCCTTCTGATCAAATAGTCCATAGCAATCCCCTATTATGGCATTGTCCCTGTTCTTTTTCTCTTTCATCTTTTCTAGAGACATTCAATAAGCCTGCTTCTCCCCTCTTGCCATACTTAACAGCAAGTTATATATATTCTTGATATGCAAAGTGATATCTCCTATTTTTTTCCTGACTATCCTCCTTGAAAAAACTACCATCTGTTCCACTTTGGAGAATTATCCTAGCACTAGTTTGTGTCAGGTCTGAAACTTAGGAAATTTTTTTGACATTTTTTGTTAAGGTCCCCACTGACCACCAACCCTTTACCATTGTACCATAGTGGGTGCTTACATAAGTTACATTTTTTTGTGCAATTGGGCCCCTGAAAGCACTCCGTAGCCATGCCATGACACATATGAATGGCTACAGAGGGCTTTTAAAATGGCTGATCACATGAAAAATGAACCCTTCTCAAATGAGGTATTAAATGAAAGTGCTCTACTTAAGAGTGCCTTAGGGAACTTGTGCTCCCTAGGGTTAATTTTTCGTGCATGGCAGCCCGTGCTGATGCAGCCCAGCCCCCAGGGCTGTCAGTGAGAGGAGAGGGGAGAGATGGAGTAGCACCAAGCCACCAGTTAGGATTTGCTGTCTAGCTCTAGCTGGAAGAGGGGGTATGGAAGAGGGGGTAATGGAGCCTACCCCTACCCAGCCTATCCCAGCTGGAGTCCTGGGGTATAGCCGGTCTGGGCAAGGGGGCTCTATTCCACCCTCCCCCTCAAGTTCAGGCTGGGCAGAGAGAGGGAAAGGAGCAGCACAATCTGCCAGCTTGCCCAGTCTGAACTGGGGGGGGGTTGGGAAGGGGAGGGGAGAAGGGAGGGTGGAATGGAGCCCCCTTGCCTCATGGGCCTGCCTGGCCCAGTTCTCCCCAATATCTGCCAGGGTAGGGGGGGACCCAGCATGGTGG
>NW_017728950.1:45029430-45078427 GCF_001723895.1 Crocodylus porosus
CCCCACTCCCTCCAGCTCCAGCCAGGCAGCAAACCCCAGCTGGCAGGTCTGGGGGGTGGGGGGGCAGCTGGGGAAAGGGGTAGTTCAGCAGCTTCCTTGGCCAGGGCCAGTGCAGGCAGGATCCAGCCCTCTTGCCCTGACCCAAGAGGCAAGGGGCCTCTGTTGGGTCAGGGGGGCTCTAACTCATGGTGCTTTGTATAAAGCGCCATGAGTAGAACATGGCCAAGTTATGCCTGTCAGCACCCATTGTGTCAGGTTCTGCTGGGGACAGGCATGGATCCCAGCATTTGGTCTCCTCTTCCACATACAAACAGCTACCTTACTTAAGCATGACAGGACCAAATTATACCACTGCTGGACTTGTAGATCTCATATCTGGATGTTTTAAAACCACTCTGGGATTTCCACATTATTTATGCACCAGTGGGATAAAAAATCCTGAGGCATGTGAGATCCTCTCTGCAGCCACGTGCACCTTTTCCCTGCTCCAAGTCCAACACTGCACCACTGTAGCCTTCCCTTCTCCACAGGTGTCCCTGTTCATCTCACCTGCAGTGTTTTGTTCCTATTCAGTGTGCAGGTGTTCTGAAGGGAAAAAGGGTCTAATTGACAGGGCATGAGATTTTACTGAGCCTCCCAGTATCCTGTTTCCTTTGTTCAGCTTTTCTGATTAATGTCTCATTGTTTATTTCTACTGGACTCATTCCTGCCTGGTAGTCCTACAGTTTTTTCCCCTGGCTCAGTCCCCTCCTTTCCATACTTCTTAATCCTTGTGGATGGGGCCAGTTGGCCATTCTTGCTGTGTATTAGTAGGGAACTACTGAAATCATGGCGGAAGTACACTACATCGCAGCTTCTTTAATCTTGCAGTTTTCCCCACATGTCCCCCTTGCCAATTGGCAGAGGGGTCCCACTGCTTGCTCCTGATCAGCAGGGAGGTATGGTTTTTGGCACCATTTTTGCCTCCTGGCTAGTCAGCAACAAAGAACAGGGCCACCAGGGCCCCTCAGTCAACCAGCAACCGGGGAAGGGGGCACATGGGGGAACCTGCAAGATTAAAGGAGCTGCTGTGCAGCCCATTTCCACCATGATTTCAGTAGGTCTCTACTATTAGGCTTCATTCCATTTTCCCCCAAGGCTTACCCACAGTCACTTCCCCTCAGTCTGTCTTCCTCCAGCAGAAGCTCTGTCCTTCTCCCTGGTCCAAGTCATTCTACCTCTTGCTGCTAGGACCTTTCCTCATATTTCTTAAATGGGGGTGGCCTCCAGCCTTTTTTCTGAAAGACTTTACCCACCCCCCTCCTGTAATGAGGATTAAAGGGGCCCATTCCACTTTCCCATTAGATAAGTAATTTTAAGAAAGAGAGATTATCTTGCACATGCTTTGCAATTTAACAGTCTTATAAACTACTGGAAGTAAACCCTGAGGGAAGACAGAATCACTTTTTAAAATGGTGAGATTAGCAGTCCCAGAAAAAATGGATCCTTGATACAGCTGCTCTGGGGTAATGAAATAAGCTGCACTGAATAGGGAGAAGTGGAGAAGAACAGAATAAGTTATTTACTTATCTCCAGGAACCAGAACAATCAGCAAAAGGGGCAACATATCAGATGACTACTTGATAACCAAGGGAGGTGGTGCTGGCTCCTACCCTGGGGGTCTTTAAGAGGAGGCTTGATGCCTACCTAGCTGGAATCATTTGAACCCAGTTTTTCTCCTGCCCAGGCAGGGGGTCGGACTTGAAGATCTATAAGGTCCCTTCCGACCCCACTTCTACGATTCTATGATAGTGTATTAAATATGAAGCTGCAAAGACTTTTGAGAGTAGAGTGATGTTTAGGGAGAAAGACAGCTGGTCCTAGATGAGGATTTCAAGAGGATTGATAAGTATCAGTACATTGACATTAGTTACACAGAGAATCTGGTCCATAGAGGTGCAACTCCCCACAAGTTCAGTCCTCTGAAGATTTTGAGACATTCCACCACTGTCTGTACAAGTTCTTCTCCTCAGATTCATCTGCATACATTTAATCAATATCACATTTAAAATAATGTTTCTAAGGAGTGTTCTGTTATGATTTGTGAAGATTTACCTTCACATATTTTATGCAAATAAAAGGAAAATGTTCATATGACAATCTTTCAAATTTACCTAAAGATATGATTGAGTTATAAAAAATCCTTCTAATACACTAACATGACATAAAATGAAATAAACAGGGCAAATTTCTTATTTGAAACATGGAAGTACAACCAAGGAGTTACAAGATAGGTAATTTAAAATTGCAAAGACATGTTTGTATATCTTATTATTTTACTATGTATTATAAAATCATCGTAGTAAAATCTATGTCTATAACTGATTAGAATCTGGTTTCAACCCCCCCTACCCTTGATAATTAATTAAGTCATCCAACATGCTGTGTGTTACTATGATTTCATGCAGTACATATACTCAAGATGGGCTTCTGAATAATGATAGGCTTATTACGATTTACCTGCTGTTTCTTTAAAGATAAAGATTTGATTATTTGAATATATTGTATACTCCAGATTTTCTTTGACTTTCAAAAGTCTAGGTTCTACATATCTACCTCTTGTTTTGAGTAATCAGTGTTCATGAAATGTTTCTGAGAAGACTGGCCACTGCAGTCCTGCATATAACCATAGCACAAATAAAGCATGGGCAGCAGCAAGGCAAGATTCCTCAGGCTGTCCCATCAGTGTGCTTTCAGGGCAACTGTAGCTTAATACAAAGAGGTAGGCTAGATAACAGGCCAATTCACTATTGAGACTGCCACTAATGATACTGATACTTTGCTAATGATTTGAGATTATCCACTCCTTTCACATAACAAGACACAGATCATTCAGATCATAGTACATATTTTTTTATTTATTCTACTTTACCCACGCTCTGAACTTCATTTAATCTGGGCCAAATCCTGTCTAGTTCTAATCATATGATTAAAGTTGAAGTTGTTGGGAATACTCAGGTAATTAAAGCCAGTTGGATTAGACGTAGGATGAAAATCAGTCTATTCCATTAACTTGACATTATGTCTAAAGTTCTTCTTTGCTTATCTTACTTTATCTAAGAGTATGTTTGCAGATCAAGCCTAACACATTTGTGACCATCCTGACAGGACCTCCAGCCCAAACTTTCAAAGAACTCTACAAATATAAATTAACTTTGGCTCAAAGCACCCTTATGCTAAGTATCGTCCTCACATACCAGTTGAGTCAGCTGAGGTCCAGAGATGTTAAGGCAATTGCCTAGAGTCATATATGAGCAAGCCTAAGTCCTAGGCTTTCACCGTTAGACCATGCTTCTTGTTAATATTCTGTATGGGTTCATCTTTTGACTGAAATTTGACTGAATAACTCTGAATTTTCTTGTTATTAACTTATGCTCCATGAGAGCACCATATTCTACTGCATTTACTCCTAATGAAGTAGTGTAGCCAGACCTGCTTCTTCATAAACCTCCTAAAGCTTCTTGAAAGATTGTGAAAATCATTTAATTTGGAGATTGCTTCTACTTATCTATTGTTTACCTTCTGGGGTTAATTTTTCTTTCCTTATTCTTTTATAACTAAGGACACTTACATGAATGCAGGAGCTTTGTTTTTAAAGGATCATCTGCTCCTGCTATTTATTCCCCACATGAAATCATAATCCTCTATTTGTCACAGCACAATAATTTCCATGGCAACCAACTGTGATGTCACAAACAAGGGATTATAATTTCAAGAGCTGTTTAGCTTTTAAAAAATAAAAGCCTTGTATGTAAATATCCCTTGTCCACTTACACACTGTACTTGAAACAAGAACAGAAACCATACATTATAGAAGTAAAATTGTATATCAATAAGATGCTTATCAAAACTCCATGAAGAAACAGCAGTTTTTTTAATGTTATTTAACATAGTTGGCTAGTTTTTGTTCATTTAGGGGGAAGGGGCTGGCATGGTGAGTTTTGTTTTGTGGGTTTTTTGGTTCTAATTATGGGCCACTGAAATCCGCCTGCCAAACACATAAAAGACATTATTCCAGAAACTGCTGATTTTGATTTAAGACGTGAAGAATGTAAATCTTCACAAAGTCTCATGAGGCCCTTTGAGGTACATTTTCTCTGTTACTATCTCTTCCTTAATAAGAACGCATTTTATATTTTTCCAGCATGTGGTGCTTTTAATGCATTTCCATTCTTTCCAAAGAAGTGTATAGGGTATTAGAGATTGGGTTTTTTACTGCTTTATCTGGCACTTATAAACCAACAGTTGTGACAACTCCTCACTTGATATTTTTGAAAAAAGGATTTGTGCTTGTATTTTATTAAAAGCCTGCTGGCTTGGTGCATGATTAAGTAAAAGTAGCAACTTCCTTTAGAAATGCAATATCTTGGTTAATGTTCTGTAAGATTATTGACTGGTGCTTTCACATTATTTTTATTAAGTTGAGATCAGCTCTGCTGAAGAAGCCTACTGTGACGACATCTCCAAGCACAGTGCAGTGTCATAAAATGGTGCCCTCACTGTGTGAACTTGCTGCTGAAGCAGCAAAACCTTCAGCATTGAGATCAGCATATTTACCTGTCCAGAACAAGAGAGATGTTTTTAAAATTAAATTAGCAATGGCACTTGAAATCTGAAGCTTTCCATTGATTTGAGAGTTGGCCTCTGTACCCAAAAGTTACTTGAACACTCTTGTGACATTGTGTTCAAGTCCAGACATGAGAAAGAGACCACCAGTAAAAAGCAAGGAAGGAAGCTTGAAAGCATGTGGGATTCATTTCAGTCACTTGCATAAAGCTTCTGTTTCCTCAATGTAAAACTTTTCCAATGTCAAAAACGTATGGTAATAAAGCATGTGATAACATCAGCCTGTCGAGAGACAGGATGGAGGGAGACATGCATGAGTGGCTTGTCTCAGAATTAGACACCATCCAGAAGAAGAATAGGGGGTGGAGCCCCAGCCTTACTGAAGTTAATGGAAGCTTTAAAATGCCAAAAAAAGGACCAGTTTTCCATCTCCTGGAATTTTGGGGCTGTTTTGAAATCTGGTCTCTAAGACAGATCCTGACTGCCAATGTTTTTACAAGGAATGATCCCCAGCTCCCCCACAGTAGACATCTCCCTCTTTCCCCCTCCCCCAAACTTTCTATCAGTCAAACCTGGGTCTGAATTCATCAGCTTGAGCCCATCTCTGCTCAAAACAACATCCAGCTGGTAGGTATTGTATGGTTCTGTATTTAGGGTAGTCAATGAAAAAGCACCTCACAGATCACAGATAAATTCCCGAGTTAACATTTCTGAATGGACTAGGTAGAAGCTTTTGTTACTTGTCCACTTACCTCCCTGTGATGTTTGTTTCAGGAGTGATTCGTGAGAGTTATCTCAAAGGTCATGATCAGCTGGTGCCCGTCACCCTCCTGGCCATTGCAGTCATTCTTGCTTTTGTCATGGGAGCCGTCTTCTCAGGAATCATAGTTTACTGCATCTGTGACCATCGCCGCAGAGACGTGGCTGTTGTGCAGAGGAAGGAGAAGGAGCTGACGCACTCCCGCCGTGGCTCCATGAGCAGTGTTACCAAGTTGAGTGGCCTCTTTGGAGACACTCAGTCTAAGGAGCCAAAGCCAGAAGCTATCCTCACACCTTTGATGCACAACGGCAAACTGGCTACCCCCGGCAGCACAGCCAAAATGTTAATCAAAGCTGACCAGCACCATCTGGACTTGGCTGCTCTGCCAACCCCTGAATCCACCCCAACCTTGCAACAGAAGAGAAAGCCCAGTCGTGGAAGCAGGGAATGGGAAAGAAACCAGAATCTCATCAATGCCTGCACAAAAGATATCCCCCCAATGGCCTCGCCTGTGATCCCAACTGACCTGCCTCTGAGGGCTTCTCCCAGCCACATCCCAAGTGTTGTGGTCCTGCCAATCTCTCAGCAAGGGTATCAGCATGAGTATGTGGATCAGCCAAAAATGAGTGACGTGGCACAGATGGCGGTGGAGGACCAGAATGCCACCCTTGAGTACAAAACCATAAAGGAGCATCTCAGCAGCAAAAGCCCCAACCATGGGGTCAACCTGGTGGAAAATCTTGATAGCATGCCACCAAAAGTACCCCAGAGGGAAGCCTCCCTTGGGCCTCCTAGCTCCTCTCTTTCTCAGAGTGGCCTGAGCAAGCGCTTGGAGATGCATTCCTCCGCATATAATGTGGACTACAAGAGGAACTACCCTACGAACTCACTCACGAGAAATCACCAGACATCGACTCTCAAAAGAAACAATACTAACTCCTCTAATTCCTCCCACCTCTCCCGAAATCAGAGCTTTGGCAGGGGAGACAACCCTCCTCCTGCCCCGCAGAGAGTGGACTCTATACAGGTCCACGCTGCTCAGGCGCAGGCTGTGACTGTATCTAGGCAGCCTAGTCTCACCGCATATAACTCGCTGACAAGGTCGGGGTTGAAACGTACACCTTCACTAAAACCAGATGTACCCCCCAAACCTTCTTTTGCCCCACTTTCATCGTCCATGAAGCCCAATGATGCATGTACATAATCAGAGTGGGGTGGGGGGAAACAGCAATTAAGCAGAGTTTGCCCTTTAAAGCCAGTGTTCTGCAACGGCATCGTTAGTTCTCATTGACAAGAAGGCTGTTATTAAGCTGAGGATGCATTGATTCTGCTCTCTGGGAAAAGTGGAATATTTTTTAAACCGAGCCATATGATCCATGGTTAAAGGTTTGCAACTGCAGGACTCACCCCCACAACCCAACAGTTCTTTACTCAAAAGACTAACTTAACATCACAAAAACATTGAGCCAAAAGCACACAGGTGAATGATGACTGTGACATTTCACCCCCAACTGCACAGTGCATTCCTGAACTGGGAAAGAGTGCTCTGAAAAGCAAAACAAGTAAAAGAATTTTAAAAAACACAAAAAAATTAAAAAATAAAGAATTCATTGATAAAGCTAACTCTGACTTAACAATGGCAGAAGTTTACTATGTGCAGGTACTGTGAAATGCCCATCAGTGTTACAGCCCTTTGATTATAGCAGTTAAATGCCAGGTTGGGCAAAACTATGTCATAGATTTCTGCTACTCTTCTCTTTTCCTGAATAACATGTGACTGTTAACGAAATAACTCCTATTATTTATTGTTCATCTTTTGTTTTTCCTAAGGAAATGACTTCTGCATATCATCCTATGAGCAGCTCTTCAGAACAGTACATTGAAAGTTATACCTATTTAACGCAAAACCCATTAACTGGAGTAATTAAAACTCTTTTATTTTTCCAATAAATTCACTGAGTTAAATAAGTTGGAGCTGGAATTCTGAACTTTGTGTTTGGACTGTCTGATCTGTAGCTGAAAAGGGGAATATTTATTTAAATCTGTCAGTTAATTCACTGGCTGGGCCTCTGATCTATTACAGGCAACAAACAAACAAAAAAATCCCCCAAGTCCATAACTTCTAATGCAACTAAAAAAGAAACTCTTAAGCCGCACATTCGTGCACCATTGTTATCAACATGGCTTTGTCAGTAGTTTATACTTTCTGTGAAGGCACCAGCTTGTGATGTGCCATCTCATTTCACCTTGCATGTGAGACGGCAAACAAAATCCACAAATGGTGTGAACTAGTTAATAAGCCGGCTGTTACCATGCATAAATTATGGTCTTATCACACGGGTTTTTCGTGGGAATACATCTGTGAATAGCCTGTTTTCTTCCACATGTAAATTTGTGCCTTACACCCTCAGTTGTGTATATTTGTGAGCTGTAGTATGTAAAACCTCTTTACCCCCATTTGAATAACACAAATATTTATTTATCTTCCCTCCTCCAAGCCCCCTGGAGAATTGGAGTAAAGAAGTTCAAAGAAGAATGTAGTGGTTATTGTAATGACATCATATCCCTCAAGAAACTAGGGAAGTACTATATCCTCCAATTCAGTTTGACTTTCTAGTTGTGCCAATTCTTCCCTCAAACCACCCCCAGGCTATGTTGACAGCATAGGCACTATATTGTGGGTGGCAAATTCCCCTCTCCCCGCCTTATTCTTTCATATTATTTCAGTATGGTGATATTATCATTAGCCAGCAGAAAAGTGACTAGTATACTGTCTCCAAGTCTGGTGCATCCGCTGGCTGGAGACAAGCACTGTGTAAGATTGGCCAGCCCCTGGAAGAAAGCCTCAGCCACACCTAGGGCCGTGCGCAGTATACAAAATGAAGTGAAATGGAAATAGTACAAGGCAGGCTGGTTCCTGCTGTAACTGAGTAACTGCTACGATAGGGTCAACCAGAAGGATGCAGCGAAAACCTTTTGGGGGAACTGATTTTTATTTTCCTTTGTTTCCTTTCATGTGACTGCATATATACCCTATGTGTGTGCGTGCGTGCGTGCCTGCGTGTGTGTGTGTGTGCGCAAGTTCTTTTACAATTTTTCAGTGGTTTATGCACAACGGTAGATTTGTTTTTAATCTGTTATAATAATTGTGTCAACATACTGTAGAAAATGAGGGGGGTTGTTTTGTGGGGTTTTTTGTATCAACTGGACAGTATGTTTGAGTAAGGTGGTTGTTTGGTTTGGGTTTTTTTTAATTTTATACTTTATTTGTTTCACAAGGTTTTGGTTTTGTTTCTGAATGACTGAAAAGAAAGGTTTCAAGTCAGCTAGTGTGTAGATGGTGTTTAGAAAGTCTGGATGGTCTAGACCAAAGTGTGTAACAAGGGTGCCTGCAGTTCTTTGATTTCATTCTTTGATTTCATCCAAACAAGACTTGTTCACCACTAGTGAACTATGCAGACTGGAATAGATAGATCTGTATCCAAAGCAATGTTTTTGTTTTGTTTTTTAAAAAAACATCAAAACAGTAGGAGCAGGAAGGTATTAAAAAAAAAAAAAAAGCAACTCAACTTTCAACCTTTTTACCAATCTCCAAACCCCTGAGTACTAAATGCACAGTGCCCGTTGCTATTACTCAGCAAGCATTCTATCATCATGTAGAAAGGAATAATCACTGCGACAGCTTTGTACAGAGATCTGCCTTTGTAATATACGTCACAGCAGTTACTGTGTTGACCTTGAAATGCCCATTTTGTACTCAGTGGGGCTGCTGTTTTAATCTTCTTCCCAACCTGATTACTCTCCACCCCTTGTTTTGAGGGATCCATAGACCTAAGTGTGCCTTTGCTTTTCACCCTTGCTATACACTGGTAGATGCAACAAATTCAGACTCATCTGTTGTAAAATTGTAAAATATTGTGATGTCACCAATTTTCCTTCATTTCCACATCCCCCTAACATCTGATTCACAGCTTAATGTATGTTGTAAAAAAAAGGGAAAGAAAGAAAAAAAGGAAAAAAGAGAGAAAGAAAGAAAAAAAGGAAAGCGGAATAAAAGCTCTTGATTACATGAGGTAATAAAACCAGACTGTTCTACCTTAGTCCTTGTGTCCTGGTCCTTTTGTTTTCCATGTTACTATCTCCTCCTCCTTCAGAGCTGGACTAAAATGTGCTGCTGAGGGTTTAAAGTAGGTTACAGCAAGAAAGAAAATTGTTGGTAATTTTCTGTTTCTTACAGAAGATGAACTTGACTTTAGAAAAAAGATTCTGGTAATTAAAATTGAATCACACATTTGCTCCCCCTCTATTCATATTTGGCATTTTCTTTTTATGGGCTTGTTCAGCATCAAATATTTATGGCAGACTCAATAGTTCAAGAGATCAAGGCTGGGATTTTAGCATGCATGGTCCACCAAAAATAGATCATTGTACAAATGTGACTTCAGTTCCTTGTTTTATATATTAATAAATAGGGAGTTAATTTCATTCACAAGGCGGGTATAAATCTATTATATGTTATAGGCCTGATTTACAGGATGCTGTAACATTATATGAAAGTTTCATTTTCCAAGAAAATTACGCTAAACAATTAAATATCAAAATATACAGTTCTCCATTCCTGGAGGCTATTAAAAATTACCTGCAAAGTCAACGATTAAAATGCATGACAGAATTCCTTAAATGTGGGTCCACATTTAAAAAAAAAGGCTGGGGGAGGCAGGGGAGGAATCCCTATTTAAAAAAAAAAGACAAACCTGCATTTACTTTACTTTTACTGGTTTTGCAGCTTTTGCTTTTTAATATGAATTTAGAGCTATTGGGAGTGAAGAGCACAATGTAATAAGTGAAACCAGTGCGTTTCAGTCTTTAACAATGCAATGACCCTATCTGTGAGTCAGTACAGTGCTATCCCTATAGGTACTTGTATATCCCAATGTCAAGTACCTCAATACTAAAACATTAGTTAATCCTCCCCACAGTTAATCCTCCCTGGAAAGTAGGAAAGTATTGTTAACCCTGGTTATACAAATGGGGAAAAAGCCATTGGTCGACTAGATATTAGACTCTGTTAATTGAAGCCAGTTAAAGAATTATCACGGGCTTACGTGGGTTCTTGGACCTGCCCAAGATAATGCAAGAAGCCTGTGGCAGAGCCATGAATTGAACCACTGTCTTTTGAACGTTTCTCCAATGTTTTCCCACAAAACAGTCTTTGCTTCCTTCCTATCAGACACAGGCTTCTGTGGAATGGAGACTGCTAGTTATAAGAAATTTTAGTTTTGTGATGTGGGTGCATAGTCCCTGATGGCAAACTGTGAACCTCCCACATGCATTTTCATTTTTTCTAAGCCTGGGTCTGATCCTCAGGTGATCCACTCCCTCACTGGGAGCTGAGATCACTCTGCACCTCTCTAGAAGTTTCATAGTTTCTAGGGTCGGAAGGGACCTGAGCAGATCATCGAGTCTGACCCCCTGCCATGGCAGGAAAGAGTACTGGGGTCAAACAACCACCAGAAAGGTGTTCATCTAGCCTCCTCTTAAAGACCCCCAGGGTAAGAGCCAGCACCACTTCTCTTGGAAGTTGGTTCCAGATCCTAGCCGCCCTGACTGTGAAGTAGTGCCTCCTGATATCTAGCCTGAATCGACCCTCTTCCAGCTTGTGACCGTTATTCCTGGTCACTCCTGGCAGTGCTCGGGGAAAAAGGAACTCCCCCAATGCCTGCTGGTCCCCTCTGACTACTTTGTAACAGGCCTTCTCTTGTGGAGGCTGAACAGGTAGCCTCTCCTCATAGGGCCTGCCCTGCTGCCCCCTGATCATGCGAGTGGCCCTCCTCTGGACCCTCTCCATGCTGTCGACATCCCTCCTCTGCCGGCCCATGTTCATCTTGGAGTCAATGATGACTCCAAGATCCTTTTCTGCCTCTGCCCTGATGAGAAGGGCATTCCTCAGCTTGTCGGTATGGTGCTGGTTCTTCCTCCCCAGGTGCAGCAGCTTGCACTTGTCGGTGTTGAATCCCATCCTATTCTCATCTGCCCACTCCTGTAACCTGTCTAGGTCCACTTGTAGCCTAATCCTCCCTTCTAGCATGCCCACATCCCCCAACATCTTAGTGTCATCAGCAAATTTGAACAGCGTGTTTTTTTACCCCCTCATCCATGTCACTGATGAAGATGTTGAACAGTGCAGGCCTGAAGACAGAGCCCTGCGGAATACCACTGCCCACATCCCTCCAGGTCAAAAATGACCCATCCACTACTACTCCCTGGGTGTGGTCCTCCAGCCAGTTAGCGACCCATTTGACTATGTGGGTGTTGACACCACAGTCCCCCAGTTTCTTAATGAGAGCGGGGTGAGAGACAGTCGAAGGCCTTCCTAAAGTCCAGGAAGACTATGTCCACTGCTACCCCTGCATCTAAGGATTTGGTGATCAGGTCGTAGAAAGCCACCAGGTTGGTCTGCCAGGACCTGCCACTAATGAACTGTGTTGGTTGCCCCTAAGCGTAATCTCCCCTGCTGGCCCCTCGTGGACATGTACCAGGATAATTCTCTCAAAAACCTTGCCCAGGATTGAGGTAAGACTAACTGGCCTGTAGTTTCCCGGGTCCTCCTTCCTTCCCTTTTTGAAGATGGGAACCACATTGGCCCTCTTCCAGTCCTCTGGCACCACACCAGAGCACCACGGTGCTTGGAAAGCCATGCCAGGGGTCCCACAAAGACCTCAGCCAATTCCCTCAGTACTCTGGGGTGGAGATCATCCGGACCAGCTGATTTGACTATATCCAGTCCCTCCAGAAGTTCCCTAACTAGTTCCTCACTAACCCTTGGCCTAGGTGCACCTCCTCTGCAGTCTAAGGGGGGCTCAGAGGGGGGGTGGCTGTTCCGGTCCCTGTTCAGGAAAATGGAGGCAAAGAAGTCGTTAAATAGGTTAGCTTTGTCGTCTGGTGTGACAACCAAATTTCCTAGCATGTCTTGCAGGGGCCCCACGTTTCCCGGAACCTTCTTTTTGCCCCCTATGTATTTAAAAAAGGACTTCCCGTTGTCCTTGATCCAGGAAGCCAGTCCCAGTTCCATCTCTGCCTTGGCCTTCCTGACTGCCCCCTGCATCCCCGAGCAACCGCAGTATAGTCCTCCCTGGTGATGGCCCCTCCCTTCCATTGGGTGTGCACCCCCTTTATCATCATTTGGCAGCATCAGCTACTAAGATCTTCAGGTAATCAAAGGGAGCAAAAATGGAAAATGTACAGATTATTAAAGCAATTTATCCATCTGCAACCAGTGCACTCGTTATTCTCTGGTGCACTATTATTCTCTGAAGTATTTTGTCCACCTTGCTTTTAAATGTGTCAAAAAGTAGAGCATCCCTAGAGACATTATTCAAAAACCTAAAAGAGCTTATTATCAAAGAACTCTTCCTTGATAGTCAGTTTCAGATTTCTTGTTCCTGATATAGTTCTTCTGTTCCTGATTAGTTTTCATGTAAAATCATTCCTGCCCATGCTACTCAGACTAATCCTGTTCTATCCTACCTCAACAAGCTATACCTAACTTTTTTCTTTCTTCACAAGTCAGTCACTTCAGCCCTCTAACCAGCGTTTCTACAACTGCCTCCAGCTATGGTTGTGGACACACAAGCCTCAAAGCAACCTTTCATCACCGCCTTCATGCAGAATAATCTCTACAGAGACATCAACACAGCTTCTACAGATAGTCATTCATATTGCTAATGTGCTGTCACACTGATCAACTAGAGGAGGAATAAATGCGGAGGAAAACCATGTATCATGAAATAAGGAGCATTTTTCATTTGCTGTTTAAAAACAAAAGCCAAAGGTGCCACTGAAAACATTAAATAATTGGGTACCACGTTGCAGAAATTCCTCAGGGTTGGCGAGGTCAAGTGAGAAGGTGGCAGGAAGAAAGCAATGGTGCTTTGAGCAGTTTAATCAATTTAATGGCCCAGTATTCTTTGTATTAACAGCACTCGTGATGACCTCATTTAGCATGTTATTATGATGCACAAAAGCTCCTTACAAATCAGCATTCATTTGCATACAATGCTTCCACAAAATGAAAGGCTGTTTGCTAAATGAATAAAAAAAGTGGGTTTTGTCAATACATCCTTGTTCACCAGCCCGTATTTATGTGACCTTCACAATGGTGAGCATGCACTCACCCAAACAGTTTGACTAGGCAATGGAATTACTTTTATGAGTATACATTTTCCATTTTGCAAAACGGTAGCCAAAACAGGCCCATTTTGTTCATTCAGGCAGTACAGCATCACTTTACACAGAGGAATGAATAACCAAAACTTTTCTATAGGAGAAGATACAGGTTGGGCACATCTGCTTAGTGTTACATAACAAACTCTATCTACACAATCTATAAAGCATTAAAGGCCACATTTCCTGACACTGAGACTGACAACAAGAGCAAGTCTGTCCAGGGACGCAGCAGCAATTCAAAAGGCTGCAATCTCACTCTACTACAGAAGAGAGCCAACGCAGCTTCATGTTGGCTGGCTCCAGTCAGGCAAGGGGACATTTGCTGGGCCATACAGCATTTCATTTTCTCACTTGCACTACTTCTGAATATCCAGGGGAAAACAATAAGTTGTCTAGCTTCAACTTTTTTCCCTAAGAGTGAATTCCCTTTTGTGCCCTCATACAAGGGGCCTGCATAGACCCTGCACCGCAGAAACTTTTGAGCAGCCACCTGCAGAACTTTATGCACCATTGAAATTCCTTGGGAGCTTTAATACTAAGTTCACTGAGTGCTGGATCAGCCCCTTCCAGACTGCTGAGAGAAATTCTGCAGTGGCCTTACATAAAGAGGTTGGAAGTGGAACTTAAGCAGCAGATCAGAAAGGAGGAGAAGGAGGAATAATAGTGACCATGTTGGCTGCAAAGGAGCAACAGCTACTAGTTCAAGTTTATAGGCTTAAACAGCAATCTCATCAGAGAGGCACTACAGTTTTAGAGCACGCCGGTGGACTCTGGATAGATTCTACACGCCCCCCCCCACACACACACACACTCCCCAAAAAATTGATTTCTTACACAAAACTATATAGAATCATTGAGATGTGGGTCTAAAAAGTGTCATCAAGTCCATCCCTCTACCCTGAGGCAGGATCGTGTATACTTAGATCATCCCCTGTAGATGTCTTTATAAATAGTTCTTCAAAAAACTCCAGTGACAGGAAGAAAGTAGGCTTTTAGTAAGGAAAAAAAAATCACCCTGTGGGAGTCAGATCAGGCTCGCTAGAGCATGCCAAAAGACAAACTAAAATGGGGAATTGCTCTGGAAACGTAATACATAGGTCAGAAGACAAAAATTATGTTTCTCTAATGAACGTGTATTTCCCAGAATTTTGGCATCTGCTCCAACCAACAAGTGTTAAAAGAACACATTGTGTTGTGTAAAAGTCATATGCTTCATGCTGCTGAGTGTATCTGTTAATGAGTCTCTTAGCAGTTTTTATTCCTATTTCTTTTTTTCCCAAAAGAATTAAGTTACCTGTGCTTCTAGAACAAATACTAAGTCCATCCTCATGTCTTGCACAAAAAAGGACAATGTGTTAGACTTATCTGTATGAATAGAAACAGGTAAAATAGTCATCTGTCCTCTGACTTCGTAATTTAAACAGTGTAAGTCAGTAGGGAGGGACTATAATTGGAGTCAGAGTAAGTGAGGTGAAAATTGCTAGGTGGCAGTGCCATCTGCATCTCATTTTAATTAGGCAACTTTATTATCAGTATTTAAAACTTTCTGGTATTCAAGTCTTTGGCGTATTTAACATCAGTCCAAAGAGATTTGTCACATGTCTAAGTAGGCGTGATTACTGATCAGCAAAGGAAAATTAACCTCCAATAATGATCTGGCTAATAGTTAACATGCTTGGGAGTAGGGACAAATATATGACTAACTAAGATCATTGTCACATCTGCTTAGTGTTACATGACAAACTCTATTAAGGATAACAGCACCATTGTTAATGCAATTAGACCCGTGCGTTCCTTTTCTGGCCATGATGCTTTTAGAAGGCCCACAACTGTGTGTGCAGAATGCGACTTGCAGTCCACTACACAGAATAAAGCATCATAAATAGTATATTAAAAAGAAGCAAAAAAGCAGACGGTAGTCAGAGATCCTCAGATATATAACTGAAACTTTGAATATTGCAACAACAAAAAAAGGATGCCCGTGACAGGAAATTACAGCAGTTATAAATGGTAATGAATATGGGACTAATCAAATGCATTAGATCAGCTCTTTACACAAAGCTTAGTGGAAGCAAAAGCTTCAGTAAGTCATCACATTTCCCAATGTTTCAAAATGAAAACAAGCAATTCTAAAGCTGATTTTAAGCTAAGAATATAAACAAAATGTAAAACTGTGAACCTCAGCAATGTGCAATCTCAGGACTTCATTTTCCAGGGACAAGTATCTGGAAAGCTCTTCTCTGATATTCCATATATCTGGGGATATTTATCCCAGTGTAGACAGCCTCCAAAAATCCTACTTATAATATCACTTAAACTCTTAGGGGCAGATATTTCCCCTGGTCTAAATTGTCACAGCCTCATTGATTGCAGAGAAGCTGTGAAAATGTACAGCATCTGAGGATCTTTCCCTTAAGCCAAGGCTCCTGCAGTGGAGCCAATCTTAACCTTCTGGAATTAAGTTCATGAAAAACAAAAGCCAGAAGACAAGATACTACTCCTCAGTTCCTACCCTCACAACTCTTGGGAGCAGATGGGAACCTGTACATCACCACGTGGGCACCTCCTTACAACACAATTGGTGAGGAAAAACCAGTATGGAAATCCTGTTCAAACTGCTGCATTCAGAGAATAAAATAAATGTGTATTTCCCTCTCAAACAACATTCTAGCATGAAAGTGCTGATATGAGCCCCCCAAACCAATCTCATTTTTTATGCTGCCTTGATATGTAGAGAAAGACTTTTTAGGTAAAAAGAGAAAGAAAGAAAAAAAAGGAACAAGATTTTATTTCACAGACACTTCAGTAATACTGGCATAATCTTATCAATTCTCAACGAATATAATCTAAGCATGCACAAGCTTCTGATAAAGGCATCACCTTCATTGGTGTAGCAAACTGCAGATTAAGCTTTTTTAATGCTGCTTAAATTGCCTGTGAAGCAACCTTTTCTGAGATAGGATGGTTCAAACAATTTTGCAAAGAGCAGGAGACAAAGAATTCGTTTTACTCTAAACCGGTTTCCTAGGAAACACTGCAAAATGTACTATGATATCGCTTTGAGGTAGTTCAAGGGCCAGAGAGAGAGAGAGAGAGAGGGTATGTGCACGTGCATGCAAGGCTCTTCCTCCGACGTTTCTCTGTGCAGTATGTCTCCCTCTAAATTTCCCTTCCGATGAACCCTACAAGGACAGAACTAGTGTCATACTCCAACAACGCTTAACCTGAAGAACAGGTTTCTCATCGACAAAAAACGGTTTGTTCCAAACAGGGGTGGGAAAAAAAATAATCCCTTACTCATTTGGCTCTAGAATCAGGAAACCTAGGGATGGAAGATTTTTAGAGTAACCAGTCAGCCTGAGAATGACCCTTACACCTGATATTGGATATTTTCTCATCTGTATGGATCCAATGCTACACTGCAAAAATCAATGGGAGTCAAAATAGGGCAATATAAACCGCAGAACTCTGCAGTGTCAATCAGAGATTCAAACATGTATTTTAGGTAGATCAGAATATTAAAGCCTGTGCTCTGCCCTGTGGTCTGAGAGAAGATTTTTTCCTTTTCTTATGTAAAGTTAATGTGCCCCCAGGAAAATATAATTTTTAATTCAGGAGAAGTCAGCTATTTGTCTAACCAAAAGAGCACCCTGTCTGGGTTTATCTGAATCCATGTCTCTCTTCATGGCTTTCTTTACTCTCATAATTAATTCATTACAATAGTCATACATTCTCGACGGATAACAGCAATACTAGGGTATCTGGTGCATTTTCAAAGCTAATCCTAAAGGACTTCAAAATATATCACAATATCCTTCATTCTACCTTGGTCCAAATGTAGGACAAAGACACATTCAAAGCAAAACTGAAGTGTCTGAATCCAAAATGACAATCCAAAACCTCCTCTGGGGTATTACCTAACCCAGCGTTTCCCAACCTTTTCCAGCCCAAGGCACACTTCCATTAATGAACATTTTCCGCAGCACACCTGTTAAGGCATTCCCCAGCCCCATACTTATGGGCTCATTGTAGCTCAAAGTCCTGTGGCAGAGCTGTTCAGAGGCTCACGAACTGTGCATCCCCCCCAGTCAACACACGCGCGGTAGATGAATTTCCCCCTGCTCAGCTAGTTCCCTCTCTCCCCCACAGCCAACATATGCACACGTCTTTTGTGAATATCTCATCCATGCAGCGTATTTGTTAGCACTCGGCAGCTGGAGAACTTTCTTTTCATTATTCCAAAATTCTTGTGACACACCAGGGAGCTCTTCGCGGCACACTGGTGTGCTGCAGCATGCCGGTTGAAAAGCACTGACTTAACCCAAAAGTGATTAAACTCCCTAGGTATCTCCCTGTTTGAATGTGAAGTTGTAGAGGCAGCTACAGAGCTGCATATGCCCATGTCCAGAATTGCCTCCATCTGAGCAGCTTGACACCTGCCTTCCTCTCGGCCTCCCCCAGTCCAGTAGCCTATTACATAAAAGTGGGTGTCAGCATTAAAAAAAAAAAAGGCTCTGTTCTTTTATAGGCACCTACCTTCAGAAGAGGATTTGAGGCTTTTTAAAGGGGCAGAGGTGCTTGCCTTCAGCCCTGACTCCTAAGCTCCAAAGATGGGTAAAAATTGATAGAAGCTGCTGTACTCAGTCCTTCCTACCAATTAGCTGTAGGCAGCTCACTGCTCCAAATGCAGTTCAGGGGGAATGGTCCTCAGAGTCCCCTAATGCTCTCTGTACTTTGCATAGGGAGCTTAGGTGTCTGGATTCTTCTCTGGGGTCACAGGCCGAAAAGTTAAGGAGTGCAAAGCTAGAGACCACCAGATCATCTTGCCTGACCTCTTGTATAATCCCAGACCTAAAGAAGGGCACATTGTGCCTAAAAGCTTATCTAAGATCTCTCCCAATAATACATTTGCTCAAAAAAATAGATAGCACCAAAAACCTTTTCCCTTCTTATATCTAGCACACGGAGTCCCTGATGACAGGAAACTGGAAGTTGCATTGTAACTAGTCTGAAACTGATGCACTTTCCATACAGAAAGGAACCTGAAAATACAGCCATTACTGTAATGAAAATACTTGATAATCTAGTGTTAACTGGAAAAATATCACAGAATAGGATCACAGAAATATCACTTGGATCCTCAGATCTTTTCTCTCATTCTTGGCTAAGAAACTTGGTGGAAAAGCAGGAAACTATGAGCCAATGTTTGCTGTCAATTACATTAGTGTAAATTTGGAGTAACCACTGCTTTCAGTGCAGTAACAATGAAGTAAAGGAGAGCCGAATTTGGACAAAAAATGTCCTGAAGGAGATGGAAAACATTGCTGCTGGCAACACAATTTTTATTTCTAAATATCTCAGAAATGTATCACGTTTGCACTTGAGGCTTCCTTTAAAAATGTAATTAAAATGCAATGTTGATGAAAAGAATTAATAAGAAAAATTAGCCAACAAACTTAACGCCTATTTTAAGATAAGGGATTCTCTTCACATCTCTATGATAATGAAGAATCCGGAGATATGTAAATCAGAAGAGTGAGCTGCAGTTTCCACTGGCTTCTAAATTTCAACAGAACTCCATATATTTTATTTTAGCATTTCCAGGAGCAAATCTTGACCATAAAAATAAATGATATAGGATCTTCTGTAGTATTTAAAACCAGAGTGCAAAATACATTAGGTTGACTGACAGAGCACTAAATAGTCTGTAGGGTATTCACTTTTAAACAAACGTGGCATTTTACATAACTAATGCAACTCAGTATGTTCCTTTGCTCATCTTTATTTTTCTGCCTTTCAATACAGATCAACAATATGATCTATCTTAGGATGAAACCACCAGATGTTAAAATTATGGGAGGGCCTTCACTGATAGATAGAGATGGCAATTATAAAAGCAGCAAGAAACAGCAGCCCTTTAGATTCTATAACACATTAGTTTCACATTAAAACAGGGCAAGTAAAAGAAAGAATAAACTCTCCCCGTTCATCAGATAAATGGTCCTGTGGTCTTTCCCCCCGCCCTTCCATTATGAGGATGAATAGGAGTCCTGTTCACTCGCATCAGTTATGTACTGCAGTTCATGAATTAGTTCAGTAAGAGTGCAGTTGTGCTGCTTCCAGGAGCCACCTGTGCTACAGTCATAAATAATGATAGTTTAGTTTTATGTAGATACCTCTATCCAAGCACTTCAAAATCTCCTGTGAATTTCAGCTAGCCTGAACTCATCTTCAGCCTGATCCTGCCCAATGCAAGTGCTTTCAACTCCAACTGTTACCAGGAGGAGCTGGGCAGGGTTTGAACTACAGGGAAGCTGGTGGGGGGGACTGTGCCCCCCCCATAAGAGACAAGAGCCCCCTGTAAGATTTAAAAAGCATAACCTGGGGGTCTCCAATTTTATTAGGGCATCATGATGCCCAGCTTTTTTTGCAGACCCACCCCATGAGTCAAAGTGTAATTCAAACCCTGGAGCCAGGGTTGCTCAACAGCTCACAGGCTCATACCCTTATGTAGTCATTAAGCCCGAAAATAGACCCAGATATCTCAGCTGTCACACTAAAGGGAACTGACTCCTTTTTCCTTGTCCATCCTCATATGAGGTATTTTAAGCCTAACCCAAAGCCCGTTGAGGTCAAAGAGACTCTTACCTCTGACTGGAAGAGGCTTTGCACCAGGCATAGATTCTGCAACTCTTGTCAGAAGAACTTCTTCAACAAACTTGACTTCCCCTGGCCTGTCACCTATGTTGCCAGGGATATTACTCTGAGTCAAAGTTTGCAGAACTGGATTATTTATTATCTCCATTTTGCAGAGGGGCAAACAGAGGCACAGCAAGGCTTTACCTAGCAACACAAGCAAGTCAGTTGCAGAAGTAGAAACAAAATACAAGACTGATGTGGCCCAGTCCCCCAGAACTAGAATAGCAGCACAGGTTCCTTTCCAAATAACCTCATTTTGTGTAAGACTTGGAATAGATGTACAGCTACAGAAGCTGCACAGAGTCAGGTGGCAGAACAAGAGAAAAAAGGGGTTTTCAAAAGAAAAGAATAATCCTCTGTGAAGAGTTGCCAAATATAAAACACAAGAATTCATATTTTTAAAAAGAGAAGCAGCTACCATAGTGCAACAGATAAATGTATCTTCCCCTGGGATGAAAGAGGAAAAAGAAAGGACACCTAGAGGGGTTGAACCATGAAGAAGAACAATGCGCTTTTCTGTGGGAGACCTGAATTCAGGAAAAGGTTAAAGGTACAGCTCCAGAGAGCTGCAAAGGTTTGCAAGAACTTGTTTTTTTATCTGGGAGGTTGTGAGATTGATGCCAAAAGGACTGACCCAGCTTTCTGACTCTTCTACATACTTTGCACATTGACAGTGGGGTTCAGTATCTCTCTGCCCCCAGCATCCACAACCTGCAGCTACACCCAGCAAATACCTTCATCATCACCTGCAATTCTCTACGACCTAGTGACTGAGCATTTGTGACAGGAATGCTGTGTCTTTGCAATAAAGACTCACAAATCAGTTATAGGATACATACTTTTGTGGAAAAAGGAAACAGAGGAAACATTTCTAGAGCATTAATATGCAAGAGATTTATGTTGTTAGAAATATTGAAGTGGTAGAGTACCCAGAACTGAGCCACACAGCTTTAATTTTAACAATACAGATAATAATAAAAATCACGCAGCCTGTATGATCATTTCTTGGTGCAGTAAGATAGTTTGCTGCAAAGACTCCAAATAAGGTTTATTTTTTAAAGAACCAACAGCGAATAACAATTTTTTCCCTCTCAGAAACTAGAATCATTTGCTCATGTTTTCCGGTATATATGCATCAGTGGAATACTCCATACCCCCTTGCAGAACCTGAAGTGCCTTCAGTAGGAAAAATACTGTAACACATAGGGTTGAATCTTCTGATCTGACCTGGGTGTGCCAAGTACAGGACAAAGATGGCTGGAGGCTGATTCAGTCCTTAATTGAATCAGCCCCAAATTCCTCTAAATTTTACATCGTTCCCATGATGCTAGAGCAGTGATTCTCAACCAGGGTTCCAAAAAATCCTTTTGCACATTATAAGCATTGTTAGGTGGGCAAATACTTCCACATCATTCCTAAGATAAAGTCAGAGATTTCAAATAAGAATTCATAGCAGGTCAAAAATGTTCTGACCTCCAGTGGTCTTTCTGAGCTCTTTGCAATAGAAGAATACTTGTATTTTTCTGTAGTCAAGAAACAAGTAAAATCTAAGAGCTGGCATTTTCCAAGCACTGCCTTGAGTCTAACAAGGGGTGTTTTGAGGCTCAGAAGGTTGAGAACCACTATGCTAGGGGCTAATATGGCTAGCTGTAGATTAAAAGAGCAGAGTATTCCTAGCCGTGGATGCCTGTCAAAGGCTGTAATTGCTGCTGCTCGGGCTCTGCTTTTACCAGAACATTTCCAAGTAACGCAACTGGCCCATCCATGTTACATTTTTTATGCTAATAAAAAAGATGTAGCAGGGCTAGGGGCATGAGCCATGATACTGGGCACGCTTCCCTGGAAGTTGAAGCCAGAAGCGCTCACAGCAAACTCTTGGGGAAAATACTGGAGAATCAGGCAGGTTCTCTGTTCCAAAGAGTTTATGATCTAAATAGATGGGCAGCATGGCAAACATACACTCGTGCTGTCTGCATGACAAGTGAAGCGTATTTGCAGCAATGTTAACAGATTTTACAGTTAGCAAAAGCCTATTGACAAAGGGTTTCTGTACTTGGAAAGGCTTTTCGGCATTCTAAAAAACAGGATATTCATTGCCTCTCTGCGCACCTATGCACCCCTTGCCTCTAGGGAAACATAGTAGGAGCTCAAAAGCACATTAATAGGCGGTTAAAGCACTCCCCAAAGTAATGGCATACTCCCCCTTTACCTGAGGAGCTGTCAGATCAGGATAAAGAACTATTATCTGCTGGTGAAAGAAATAACACTTATCAAGCTGGAATGTAAGCCATTTCATGATTTCCCCCCACTTAGGCAGTTAATTAACGTTCCCTTTTATAAGAAGTGTACAATATTTACAGCAATAAAAACAGCAATCATTACAGGCTCCACTCCATCTTATGTCAATAAAAGACCTGCAGATCCTGCTCAGCCTCTTTCTCCATCTGCTTGTGGACTTGACATGCTTCAATCAACCAGTTCCTTCAATATAGTTCCATAAAGTGCAGCCTCCTCCATATTCTACTCACATCCACAAAGGCTGGGGCTAGGCACGAATCATTACGTGCTAGATTATAGTGGGTCTTCAGTGCACTACTTCCCTAATCAGGATCATCAGATCTACTAGTGGTCCTGGAGCTAGCTTCTATTTATATAATTATATGGGAGTTTTAGATTTTATTTTAAATATTGCACGTCACTATTAATGTCCATCAGGGAGAGGACAGACTGCCTCTAAAGTACAGTTATTATTGATGTTGCCACCTCCTTCACAATCCTCTTCCATGCTGGTATTTTTGTTGGCTCACAGGTAAAGAATTCAAAAGGAAGGGATGGCCCTGTGGGAACTTCTCTGCCCAGTAGCTGGTTGCAATATGACCTTTTTACAAATTGCTCCTTTTTCTTTCTTTCATGCTACATTTAGCCCAGAGAAAAAAAACTTACTTATATCTAGTTAACCCAAACCAAGGCCTTTCCTAGGGAAGATTGGGCCCTCCTGAATCCCAAGAAGCCTTAAGTAGGGGCTTTTAGGGCCTTGTTGGACAGGACACTTAGCGCATGTTTTATTTAGATTGTTGTATAAGCAGTACCAAAAGTTCAAGCGTGTCCTGAGCAGTTGCCCGGTAATACTTACCACAATCTGCCAAGCCAAGTCTTTGCCACGGGAGAGGGTGAGGGAAGCACAGGAAGGGCAATCCTAGGAGAGGATGCTGCCTCTGCAGCTGGATCCTGCCAATGGCCCAGGATCCGATTCAGTTGGAGACTCCAGTGGCGTTCTGGGGCTGGCACTGGCAATCAGCTGGTTTTTGGTCCAAGCCCTGGGACTGCACCAAAGTCTTGAACCCGCTCCATTGTTGTCCTGGGGCTGGGCCTAGAAATTAGCTGATTTTCAGTCTCAGCCCTGAGACCTCACCAGAGACAGTTTGAGACTCCTGTGCAGTCCTAGGCCTGGGACCGCTATTGATCACATATCCATAGAGCAGTCCCATGTCAGCTGAACATGTTATTTAATACAGTTTAAGATGCTCCTCACTGGAAAATGTGTAACTTTGCTATAAAATGATGCGATGCAAGCACACTGAGCATGTGTTATCCTGCTTGAACAGTTTCTAAATAACTACACAAATAAGGCACCAACACAGAGAAAAGATCATGAAATTCTACAGGAAAATATGTGGTTACTTTATTTGTCTGTGTGCACGTAACTCAGGCTTACACAAGATGGCTTTTAGTCCCATACAATCTTTATCGATACAGATTTAAGTCTGCTACTACCTGTGTTATGAAACCACATTCCTTCCCTCGGGCAGCGGAGGCTTGTGCCTGCAGATGCAGACTTTCAGTCCCTGCTGGCAACTACCCAACAAAGTGTATTATGTTATGTATATGGAAGGGGGTTATAATTACAGAGACGTTTATGTGCAGAACATGCAGATACACACACATGCACGTGCAAAAAATGTGCCACCTTATACATCCAGTACATAAAAAGCTACGATAAAAGAATATCAAAATTAAAAAATCAGATACCCTGAGTTTAGGAAATACTGTAGATAAGCTTGTCAATGTCTGTACAATACCTGAGAGTCTCTAATCCCATGATCACATATGTTTTTTAACAAGATCCTTGCCTCCTCCAACACACTGGCTGACATTTACGGAATGGCTACCCATTTAATTTTTTCCCGTTTCTCATTCAATTTTTGACTCCACGACTTCTCACACATCCTTCAAACACACTTCATAGCTATTTGCTGATAGCAGAGGAATCTGGAACTCAAGAGACTAGAGTTTGATTCCCAGTAGCAGAGCAGACTGTATCCTAATGGTTATAAAATTATTCATTTCCTCTGTCCCTAGCTTGACTCCCTCTACTCTGTTCTCCACTATGCAATGTAGGGGACAGCAGGGAGAGCATTGAAAGAACAGCCACCTCCATCAGTTTCAAGAACAGTAATTATAGGAAATGGTCTGCAGAATTCCAAGCTAGACTCTGCTTTCAGTGGCAGATCATGCTCAGTGTATTTAACCTGGGGTGCCTGGGTGCAAGGACTCTTTGGAGAGTCTTATTGACAGTCTCTAGGGCTAGGGACAGTCATTCAAAAAGCCTAAGCCTGAACTGATTCAATCTCTGCAGGTTAGTCTAACCTGGCTTGGCTAAATCAGTTTTGTAACCACACAGACATCCCAAAAATGCAGGCATATACCTCTGGTGGCTCAGGCTAGAAGACGGGGGGGCGGGGGCTAAAGCAGCCCTCCCTTCCCTTTCACAATACTGAGCTGAGGGGGGCATGGCCAGGCCCCAGCAGGACTCTCTGATTAGGGAGGGTTCCCCCCCATCCTGAACAGCCCAGCAGGGAATGCTTATCACCTCTAACTCAGTGTTTATCACCCCTTTAAGAAAACAGAAGGACATTACCAGCTATTGGTTAATTCTGCCTTTGTCCCTTGTGCCACAGCTCAGAGGTAGCCACCATGTGGTCTGCTAGCTAATGCTGAGAGGTGTCTGTGAGGGACGGGGGAATGCCTGCTTAGCAGAGAGTGTAGGGGGCTGCGGGGGGAATCCAGGCAGACACCTGCAGAGACTGCAGAAGCTGCAGCCAGGGAACAGAGGGGTGGAGCAGAGAGCCCTGCCCAGCCCAGAGAGCATGCTGGGATGCTGAGGGAGGCTGATCTAATTTAAACCAGCAAGGGGTCTGGAACAGAGACTGCATAAATTAGTTTGAGCCAGTCAAGTCTGATACTATATTCAACCAGATTTATCTCAAACCAGTTTCAGCCATTCTCAGACTGGTTTATGCACACTAAACCTCTGTTCTGTTACAGGTTTAAACCAGTTTCGATCACTTGAACTGGTTTATGTGTAATGTCTGCCCCTAGTCTAGCTGAGCATTTACAAAAACTTATTTTCAGAATACTGAAAGTCAGTAATATTTTGGTGCTTTACTGCAGAGCTAATTAGTCTACTCCACAGTAAAGTGCACATGTAGATGCACCCACTGCATTGTAAGCATTGGAAACTAGTGATTTTTGCCCTAAAATGGTGGGTACTGTATGCAGCATCTTCATTTGCAACTTTTTTATGGGTTAAATTATTTTCCCTCTGGAAAGTTTTATTTAATGTACGTATTTTTCAACCAAATTAACACATGGTAAAAGGACAGCAGAGAAGTGCTTTTCAGATATATAGAATTGTTTTGAAACAGACTCAGGATTGCACTGAAGGTCATTTGGTTTTTTATTTAATACTTCCCAAGCCCATATACACATAGCAGGGTAGTTGCTGCAGTGTAACATGATGAACCGCTATTGTAGCTGCCATCTGTTAAAAAACATTCCTATAGGACACAAAGGCTCTATATGAATGAGTCCGATGGTTACAGCCTGCACATACTGCTCACCTTTGTTCTTTGCCAAATATCAGCCTTTAACCTTCCTCCCTCTGTATTGTTTTGTGCTTAATTGAAGCATAAAATTGTGACACTACATTGAAAGAAATATTGGAAACCTTTGGCTTCAATTAAAAAACAAAAACCCCACTTCCGAGATATATTTTAGACAATGGGTACAATGAGCTTTGTAAAACAACAGAAATTCCAAAGAGAACTGTGAGGATATAGTAGCTGTGTTGTTAATAACCCTTACCTGTTTTACATTTAAATGCAGAGAAAATCTTACATATTGGTAACGATAAGGAGGTGCTAAGCCTTCCAGGGGCTGAAACCCCAACTGCAGGTAGGGAGCAGTTAATAGTTTGTCTATCTGCATGGCAGGCTGGGAGCCAGTGGCAGCTGATGGTAAATGAGGGTGAAACCACAGAAAACCTTAAGTGCTCCAGGAGCAGAGTTCAAGGGGGAGGAAGAGAGGAGGCTGTGGTTTCAGGGGAAAAAACACAGAGCATGTGTTGCCCCTCTAAAGGTCTGAAGAAGGACAGCAGGTTTTGGTTTTGTTTGCTTGTTCTGTGTACTGTGGGGGCAAGGCTGCCCCATGTAAAATAAACTGGCATGAAACCCAGAATGTGGAGCTGACTGGCCTTGATAAGGAAAAAGGGGTGTGTGACCTGCTCACGGTAACATACAATTAAATGCTTGTCTGAATCTAATCTTGAAAATAAAGGTGCAACATCTCTCGAGGTGAAAACCCCCTATCCTGTTGGCAAAAAAAAAAAGCATGCAGAGGGACAGAAATCAATGTTATGTTAAAGGCAACGGGCCCTTACAAGTTTCTGTGAACAATATAATTCAGCCAGCTATTTTGGTAACATCAAATGACTCCCACCCTAAACCAGCAATTTCTACAGAACTAGGAAAGCTTCTGGGGAAAAAAACTCTTGCTTGCCTAGAGAAAAAGGCTAAACATTGGCATCCCTGCTTCCAGTCCTAATCCTGGCACTGAATCACACCTAGATTATGGACAAATCCCTTAACCCCTGCCCAGCAATTCTTCATCTAAAACATAGAAATACAAATTAGTGTGGCTGTAATAATCATTTATTCATCCTTCTAGAGTAAAACCACACACGAAAGCAGATACATGATCACAACTTTCAATTTTATCTGTTAACTTAGCCTACCTTTTTCTTTTAACCGTTCTTTTATATTTGCCTGCTTATTTGCTTCAGTTTATCTACTGGCAACAGAACCTAATATAAGCTATATGGAAGGCTAAGTTAGTATTTGTATTGGCTTATTGGAGTTTTTTGTTTGTTGTTAAAGAGAAGTCATGTGGAAAAACAAGCCTAATCCTGCAGTCAGTAGTACAAGGAGCTTTTTTTTTCAGGTGTTGTAATACAAGCATTTTTTAAAAGGATATGGAACTTCCTATTATACGGATCAAAAGGGTTTTTTTAAAATAATAATTATTTGCATTGTTATCATATTTTCACTTTACTCCTTTGGAATGGCCTCTTAAATAAATGAAATGTGAGGCCAGTAAAAGATTAAAGCTGACATCATTCACATACTAAAACAGACCTGGCCAAACAACATGAAGATCTCTGTTGGTACAAGCAAAGCCTATTGCTAAGGATGAGCATTTTAACTGTATATGAAAAACTGCCAGTCCAATATCTAAACATTGACTGCAAATTAATTATTTTCCATCTTCTATTTACAATAGGCCTGATGGTTTCTTGGAGACTGCTTCAACAGAATGCAATATATATATACACACAGAAACCCCAGAGAATCAAATTTGAGATATATTTATGGTACAACGGTTGTCAATTAAGTTGTTAACACTTTTGACATTAACGTGATTCTAATTATGCAGTGAATTTAAGATAAATTGGAAATATTCATACTTTTCCTAGCATTATTCCTTCACATTGTCTGTGGGGTTCCACTGTTTTACCTTCAATTGTTCCTCAAATTGTTTTTAAAATAGATTCTAGCTATTCGGCTTGCAGAAATACTCTCGACTATACAATAATCCAGAAATGTCTTGCTAAACCCATCCACAAACATGGATAATACCTTTCATACCACCCCACGTCACAACTTGCCAAGAGCAACAGAACAAACCAATATTCAAAGGCTGCCAGAGGGTAGACTTAACATTTTGACTAAAATACATTTTGTATTATGTGGAATTAATTGGGCACAAAGGTAAATTAAAAACTGACCCACTGACAGATCTCAGAATACAATTATTAACGTGGTAATAGCAATAAGACAGTTCTGATGTATTAGTGTCCTCAAGGAGTTGCTTTGCAATCCAAAATTATTTGATATTTTTACCAGTGATCTACATAATGATATATTATTTGATGGTAACATTTTCAGATTTCTAGGGTAATAAATAATAGGGAGGGTAAGTTACTGTTACAGGTTACTGTTACAGAGAGAGCTGAATCAACTAGCTACATGGTCAAAAACGAATAGCATGTATTTTTTTTTCAAAAAATGGATAACAACAACTCTTCATTAACATAACGATTATAATCAAAGCTCATGTTTCAGAGCTTCTGCTAGTCACCTGTAAGAAACAAAAAGGAATATTTTTTCCTGATGCAAAATTAGCCCAAATATATTCCAGGTTTAGGGGTTTTTTTTATCACTTGCTTGTGAAATACCAGTGATTGGCTGTGGCCAGAGGCAGGACACTAGATCAAGTGACTCAGTCGTTGTTCTGAAGTGGTAAAAAGGATCCTCTTTCTTTGATGGCCTCATGACCAGGGGTCTGGGTTTTCTGTTTGCCACAGTAAAATGTGGTAAGACACTGATGTTCTCATTTTAAAGAGAAAAACCTGGATTTTCTCCTTTGAAGGAGAAAAATGCAGGAAACAGTGGGTTTCCCTTTGCAGGCTGGCAGAGGCCCCCATAGGGAGGAAGGGAGGGAATTGGGCAGGGCTGAGGCTGCTGCCCAGCTTGGGCGGTACATGGGGATTGGGGCCCAGGGACGGAGTGCATGGCAGCAGGGCCCAGGGGGAAGCAGGTCAGGGCTGCGAGTAGCTCGTCCAGGGGGTGGGGAGCTGGCTGCCCACTGGTGCGTGCACTCCAAGGGGACACAGGGGGGCACGTGTCCCCCAGATCTGTGCAAGGGACAGGAGCAGGCTGCTTACCATGGGCTCAGGCTCCCCGCACTGCTGCCCTCCCCTGGGTCCTCTGTGGCCCAGCAGGCAGGACCTAGCATGGCAGGGCAGAGCAGGGCAAGGAAGCTTGTGCTGCCAGTGGGAGGACTGTGCTGCCATGGTGAGGTGCCCCCTGCCCACCTGGCAGCAGTGGGTGTTGGGGCATGGAGGGTACCTTGCATGGCAGTGTAGAACTCATGGCAGGGACACCCAACCCCACTTTGCCCTGTCCTACTGGGTCCCACCTTCTGGGACACGGAAGCCCTGGGGAGGGGAGGGGAGACAGCCTGCACCCACCCCAAGCAAAAATTTGGTGGTCACATGACAGCCATGCCCCATCCCAGGACTGTGCGCACTGGCAGGGAGCTGGCTCCCCTCCACCCAAGATCACAATAGCCAGTCCACACCCACCTCCCCATGGGCTCCACTCTGGCTATGCTGCCCATGAGGAAAGCGGGCACTCCACTCCACCACAATAGCTGCCACCAACCACATATGGCACCCAGGTTGTGGGCACTGCTGTGGGGGGCAAGGGGCTGCAGAACAGGGTCCATGGCCCCATAGTCCTGGCAGCTAGGGGCCCCCTCGGCAGGGCTGGGGGGGGGCAGGGGGCTGCAGGAGGCAAGTGAAGGGCAATGACATGGAAAGAGCACTGGCATATTAGGGCTGCTCAGTGCCACAAAGCAGTAGGGAGGACAGCTGCAGCTGGACCTGCATCCTAGTGCGTGAAGAGAGCAGGGGGAGCTCTTATTTTCCATGATAAAGAACCCAAAATCAAATGCCAAAATTTACAGGTATTTAAAATTTATTTTATTATAGTGATTGAGGCACCGGTAGACTCCCAAATCACTTTACAGTTGTAAATTTATCCATAAATCATTGTGTTCAACTGGTACCTATGTACATAGTGGCTTTTCATTTTAATCACAGAAAAACACAGATTTTGGAGGTTATAATCAGAGAATTTGTGATTTTTAAAAAGGATCCTTGCTTATAACTCATCACTGTATATGGCATAAGGAAGGAATTTCCCCCCAGACCTGCAAAGTCATTTGCGGTTTTGTTTTCCGCTGCAAGTTGAGCTGCTGGAATTATCTGAGCCTACTTTTCCTAATCAGTGGGGATGCACTCAAACTGTAGTTTTGTGGATTTTGGGGAAACCACAAAAAAGGCAGTTTCTGAGATTTTGTGCGGAATCACCAAAAAAACAAAACTTACTAAAAATAAAAGCCTTGTTTCCTAATGGGAGCAAGTAGCCAGAGCAGCCCAGCCTTGCAGTGGCCAGGGGAGAGGAAAGCCACCAGCATTAAGGGGAACAGCCAAGATGGCAGCTGCTTCCTCCACCACTGATTGGCCAAGAGGGCTACCTTTTCATGTCACCCCAATCAGCGGCAAGGGGAGGGGCTGCACAAAAGACAGCCCTCTTGGCATTTCAGTGGCAAGAGGCCAGGATACAAGGGCCCTTGGCCAATCAGCGGGGGTGTTCACTCCCAAAAGACCATGAAAATGGTGCCAGATGCCACGAGCAGCCCATGATTTTTCCTTTATCTCAGTGTGCTTTAAGTAGATCCCTACAAATCAGTTCTTGCCACTGCAGACACTGATGGCATCTTAATTACAGATTCACACTTAAAGCCATGCACTTAAGGCCTCAGGCACTTAAAATATGCACAGCTGCATGCTAAAGGTCCTTAACTCATGCTAAGTGCTCTCTAAATAGGGTAACCTTTTGGGACAATGTGAAACCTAGGACACTGCCCCATCCCAACAGCTCCTGCAGACAGAAGCAGAGGCATGGAAGCATGGTGTAGCTCTGGTATTAATATTCAGGAAGCTAAGGGAGCCAATGGCCCATTGATGACCAATTGTTCTTTACCTCAAAAGTGTTAACAATCATCTCCCCTTTTTAATGGTCATTCCACTAATGAAGCTAACTTACGTTAGGGCAATTCTGCTGTCTGCTATGGCTTCCTATTTCACAACTCATGCTGCTCTGCCTCTCTGTCCCATGGCCTGGGCCCAGGACACTCATTTTAATTTTTACCAGCTAGCTAGAACCAGTCTCCAAAATCCAAGACTGACCAAGATGTATAGTCACCTGACCTCTGAATGTCTCAAAGTTAAGTGAGGATTAACTCTGAGCTGTGCTACCTAGCTCATGTTAGGGTAACTTCAATCTGCTCCATGCATATAAATCAAGCAATTTTCAGTCCTTCAGCATCCCAAGATGCATCATACCCAGTTCCCTCCATCCCCAACCAAAGTAGACATAGAGCCCAGGTCTTCTGGCTTCTAGCCACACCCCTGAGTACCTGTCCTCTAGCGGCAAGACAGAGCTGTGAAGGTAGGAAGCAGTATTTACCCTTAACATGCAATATACAACTCAATGCAGGGGCTCTGCAGAATGAGGAAATGGAGATGCAGACAGCCTTGGGCTGCCTGCTCCCCCATTTTAGTGTTTCTCCCAATGCATACTATTTTTGCATGCTTTGCAGCACATTTATTTCAGGATTTTTTTTTTGTCCCAACATCCCAGCTGCAAATTAGCAGTGCTGTGCAAGTTTTAACATGCAACACATGCAGTTTGTAGCACCACAAAGAGAGGGCCTGCACATGAGGATGCACTCTTACTGTCCAGAAACTCAATAAAACAATGTGTCTGATTATTGTTTGTACCATAGAAGCATCCATCAAAATCAGAATCTGAAAGTATGAGGGGGAAAATAGGAATGACTTGTCTAAACCAATTTTTCAATGGCAAATCTGAGAATAGAGCTGATGCTCCTAACTCCCAATTTAATACCTATCCACTAGGTCAAAGACAACTAGTATCCCACTTAAGGGGGGCTCCAATACACCTGCCCCACCCTCCAGCCGGGGCTGAGAAAACTCCAGACTAAACTCTCTCCCATTCTGAAAACAGCAACAGGCTGGGAAGTAGTGCAGACACAAGTTACAGGAGATGCTCTGTTTTGAAACATCTTCATTTGAACCCTCATGCAATGAGGGTTCTTCATTTGAAACTTCCCTTAGCTGCCTGAATAGTAATACCAGAGCTGCACCATGCAATGAGGGTTCAAATTTTTGCTGGATTGGCCATTTGTTAATTGGTCTTCAGCCATGCACTTGTGTTTGGTCACAGCTATAGACTGCTTTCTGTGGCCAGATCAGGTGAAAATTGTCACTTCTGTCTGTGCCCCATGTGTCTCCTCTCCTATGCCAGGCCATGGGTATATTTAAACTTGGAGGAGAGGACAGAGTCCAGTCTCCCAGCTCTTCCTTGCATACCCCATCATGGTTGGTTTGAATGATAAACTCCCATTTCAAAGAGAAATTAAAGACCTATTCTTCCCACATCATTAAAAAAAATAAAGACACCACAGAACATGAACCCCCAAGTGTTGGCTCACACTACAGCAGTACTACAGAGGAGTTGGACAGCAACCTTAAGATGCACATCAAAACCAAGTCTATGTAGGGGCAAGAGAAAAAGAGAAGCACTAAATTTAGCAAGTCTCTACCATCTCTCTGTCTATGCCCAGCAGGATTGTGTCAGCATTGCTTTCAGCACTGCTGCATGGTGAATATGGAAAAGGGGCAGCTGGAAATGTCATTACTAAGCAGACAAAGCACAGCAACTTAAGTGAGCATCTGAACTTGAATGCTGGGCAGACTGCCAGGGGCTTTATAGTTTTCTGAAAGTTGTCAGATATTTCTAATAAGTCAGAGCCCACTTTATAATTTGAATTGCATGTCCACATCATATTCCAAGTTGTTTGGAGCCCTGGCTCTGCCTTCATTTACCCCTCACACAGGTAACACGTGTCTCTGAACCTCTCATCCAAGTTACACATCATAAATGCTTTCTACTTATTGCCATGCATCTCCTATAAATCCTGCAGCTGGCAGTGTGAGACTTACAAAATGGAAAGAAAAGTATCCAACTAACTGGGTGAAGAGCACATAAAAACGCAACTGGCTCAAAGGAGCAAAATTATTCATGTTATCCTCTTTCCGAAACAAGCAACAAACTGAAAACTAGGGGCATCAGTTAGAAGTACTTCTTGACAGTGCTAATGGCCAGATTAACCCTGGGCTTCACTTTTGCACATAAACATAAGGCAATAAATTAGACTGCAACATGAACACCTTTTTCATCTGTATCAGTCACTTGTGCCTTCTTCCATTGAATATTAACGTTACAGGGCTCTGGAATGAGAGAAGTCTGACATCTACAAAGGAAGTGCTAAGATATACTGCCAAACATCAGGCACACACTAAACCTTAGATGATTAAGAGAATCCGCAAGAGGAACAGCATTAAAAACCGGCAGGGTAAATGCTCTTGATCCCTCCATTTATGTCATGTGTGAGTACTGACAGTAAAGGTATCCAAAAGAATGGATAATACAGATCCCTCTGTGAGTTATTGTTAATGATGAATGTCTTCTTTGAAATCATATTGCATTCACTGTGCATTCTTGAACAAACTGTAGTCTCAGCTCTTTTTCAAAACTGGAAAAAAAATGTTCTCGCTTGTTTTCAAATTGACAGTATTTTCATTTATCTTTAACATCTTGCAATTGTGTTAAAACAGTAATAAACTGGCAATAAACATGATCGTAGGGATCCATATGTTGGATTGCTCACTATACCTAACTCAATTATACCTAAAAGGCTGAAGACTTATGGTGGATCCCTGTTCCGGGAACACCCAAAGGAGCACAGTCTACCAGAATGCAGTTCCAGACATCAGTGTTTTCTCAAATCCACTCCACACACAGTGTTTTTATTTGCTTATACCTGTTTGATTAATTATATTAGTATTACCCTTAATATTTATACTGAAGTAGAATTTAAAGGTCATAATGAGGATGAGTCTCATAGTGCTGGGACCTACAGTATGAGAGTGTTTAATAGGATCCAGTGAGACAGAGAGCATATCCATTGCATGTTAGGCCACAAACACCAAAATGAGGGGAACTGGCCCCTGTAAAGAGCAAGTGAACACCTGAGAAGGGTGGGCTCTTTTGACAGACACATTTTTCATTTCAAATCCTGTGGAAGACGATCCAGAACTAAACTAAAAAAACTGAACAGTAGCATAATGACGGGGGAAATGACTGGAGCACCACAGCAAAACCAGCAGCTATTGCACTGCCAATCTAGTTGCTGCCGCCACCTCTACCAGCTGCAGTCATTGACATTACCACTGCCATTCAGGGCAATTAGGTACCCAATTATACCCAGAGAACTGGACGCTAGTTAAGATAACAGAGGAAGATCTTTTTGTGCCTCTTAGACCGTCAGCAGGCCCCGGAGAGTGTCTGCCACAATCCAGGTAATAGCCCACAGGGCTGCCTTACTTTTTTGTTCACTGACTTGAGCAAACCGACGGTCCAAGGACAGATGTCATTATGGGCCAGCTAGAAATCATTATTCAGTTTCTTTTGTTATTCTGAAACTGGCTGTCTCTGCCTACATTGGAGAGGTGATGAATCCCAGATTTGGGGGTTGGAAAAGAGCTGGCAGCTACCAAGCACTAGCTGCGTCTCCATCCCATTAAATGGCAGTTACAGATCAAGACAGCTGGTGACAGCTTCATCTCGCATAAAATAGTAATAAGTTCATGCTAACACGATGCCTTTCTTAGAATACAAGGTCTGGAGACAGCGGTAATGGGGACAGGAGTGTGGTGGCAGGCAACTCGACTGCCAAGCAAGGACTGGCACGACCATGCAATAGAGTTCAAAGTCTGTTTAACCACGTAAAGGCCTACTGAAAATGATTCCTGCTAAAAAGCCACTAGATAAGACGCTGTTTTCTGTTTAGAAATGCTGTGTCTGTACTAAACAGCTCTGAAAGCCAGCTGTCTGCACAGTGGCAATGCTGTTAAAGGATGTTGTTCTTGTTGTGTTTTTCCCCCTGCCATTCCCAGGCATAGAGAAGAGGGACAGCGTGAGGACACAAGCAGCTGTAGCTTGCCGCTACAAAGTGAAAATCTATTATTTAGTCAAAAAAAAGTAAAATGCTGGACTGCTTTCTTGTAACCAGATCTCTGACAACCAAAATACATACCCAGGCTCTTCAGCAGGCTTGGACTTGAGATGTTATCCTGTTCTGAAGCCCAGACCACATGATTTCATTACTATTGTTCCCCAGGGTAGCTGGATTAAAGTTGGTGCCGGTACGTCTCTCTGAGCTACAGTCACACCTTGGTTTTGCTGCACAGACATACCCTTAGAGACTGGCATTTTCTCTGCCTCACCTAGCCTAGATTAAAAGAAAACAGTAAAGCAGCCATTGCAAGCAAGCACCTCTAGGGGAGGAGGTGAGGCATATCCAAGTCATTTGTGATCTATAAATATTACATAGCCCCACAGTGCAGAACAGCTGATTTGGGACAACCCTCCTGCAGTTTTCCAAGCCAGCTGTTAAATTGCAAAGATGAAGGGGGAAACAATACATGACAGCCACAACTGTGAAAAAAAGCTATACTGAAGATGGGGTGAGGGGATCTAGAAAAAAACAGCTGCAATGCTCAAAGCCAAGTGCAGTTAGCTCTCCCTTGCACAAAGAAGTCAACACACAGACCTTTCGTTATATCAGGCATTGAAAAAACGGTGGAGTGAAGCATAACTCGTTTGCTCCAATCAAATAGAAATTAGTAGGCTCAATGAGGGGGTGACTGACTGGGATTCTGTGGCCTGTGATATGCAGGATGTCTGACTAAGTTATCTAATCACCCCTTCTGGCCTTAAAAGGTATAACTGAAGTTTTCCACATTCAACTTGAGAAATTATTTAGAGGACAGAGTATTGTGTCACAGACTAGAGCCAGTAGGAAAACTTTTGTCTAAAACTGTTAATTAAAAAGACCGTATCAACATGATCAATAGATTTCTGCAGAAATTTAACTTTTTCCTGGAACATTTCAAAAGCTTTTATTTCATTGGGGAGGGGGGGGGGCACAACACACATACACAACCTCATTTCCAGTTAAAAAAAGAGGAAAAAACATTAAAACCAAGAAGAGACATCCTCATGTGCAGAGGTGTGCACTTACAGTGGCAAAAATAGCAGCAGAACAAATTTGTGCCACTACTCTTTGCTGCAGCACATGCTACTTATGTGCTTTAGTGTTGGGCAAAATGCCCCGCATTAAGCAAACAGCCAGTGCCCCACTTCTCCCCACTCCCAGAGTGCTGGAGGAGCCCGGCTGGAACGAAAAGAGGGGAGAGGCTCTGGTGAGTATCCAGAGTATCTCCCTGGAGGACAGAGCCTCTTTGCCTGCCAGCGCACTCCTGTGACACGCATCGAGCCACTTTTTTTTCAAGGCATTTCTTTTTTGCAGCCAGGATTTTCCAGTAACAAATTTTGCCCTCTGCAGTGTGGGTCACATTTTAAAATGTTGGCCATGCCATTTGTGGTGCTGTGAAGAGGTTTATAGTGCCACAGACCACTCAAGCCCACACATCTGGATCTGGCCAGAGTGTCTTTTTCTCATTTATACAGAACTTGTCATGAAATTGCTGATATTTTGATTGTTTTTCAATTAGATAGTCAGAAAAAATATATACAATTTAAATGCTGATTTCTGTGAAATATGTTTTTCTGACCAGCTCATTACTCCAGAAAATTATCTTGAATTAAACTGCAACTCATTTTTGTTAAACTAAGTTATGTAATAAAGAGCAGTTTATCAGCTGTGTAAAAAATCCAGTTCCTCAATAGTAAATACTGCACAAATAATGAAAGCACATTGCCAAAAAGTCTGATTCTGCCTTGTGTTTTAATATATGCTTTTTTTGGAGGGAATCTTATCCCAAATCACTTTAAGTAGCCTAGATTAATGCACAAACCAAACATGGTGCAGATGTCCCTCTTCTCAGCATTCACATCCTTGTCTTTCTCCATCTGCCCAATGCTGAATATATAGATATATGATATTCTGTACCACTTGTCTGAGACAAAAAAAGCTATCTTTAGCTATGTGTTCTGATTTATTTATCTTTCCCCTGCAAATATCACAGATGAGGAAAAAACAGTCTAAATTTAATCTCCAAGACAAGAAATAGTTAAATTAAAGGTGGGTCGCTGACTGCTACCACCGTGGGTTTGCAGCAACTCCCTGCCTCCAGCAGTTAAGCATCTCTACTTCACTTTTCCAGGAGTGGGATGCTATATTAGTTCCCCCAAAGAGACAGGGGAGCATGATGTTAAGCAACAGACCTCTCTGAATGAGACATCTGTGTATGGTTAAAAAAAAAAAAAAAAAAAAGACTCAAGAGAGAAAATCAGCTTCTGGTCTAAGCTATATCTATTTCTTTCCGTCTGTTCAAAGGTTTACTTTTGTATCTCAGTCTGCATTCAGATAGTTTGCCCAGCTTCTGGTATTATGTGACCACAGGATGTAGAGTGATGTGCTTTGACTGCTGGTGAGTCATGGAGTTTGGCTTGGGCCCAGAGACACCATGTGGTTTTGATTCTCTGTGGCCTAGAGGAGAAACTCTGGTAACTGGTAAGATCCTCCTGGAGCGTAAGGTCTTTTATAAAGATTAAAGAATACATTTACATGCCCCATTGACTCTCTGTCTCTTTTCACATCTCATTTGAAAACGTATCTTTCCTCCTTCATCTACTCCTATTAATTTCCCTCTTCCGCAGATATTATTTATTATTTCACTTTACAGCTGTATTATTTAACTGTAAAAAAAAGTCAGGCCATAGCTTGAACAAAAGGTTCTACATATAATCAATTTATACTGTGTATTTACTCTAGGGAATTACATTAAAAACGATTGTGTAATATGTCCTTCCAAGTGTATCCCATAGTTAACTTACTTGAAGTTGGTTTTCATTTTTGGCAGGAGAAATGACTGTATCTATAGCATTTCTGAGGGGATACAAAAAGATGAAAGTAGACAAGAAACCGTATAATAGCACACAACTCACAGATGGAAATGGTGGTAGACAATTTCTGGCTTTTATATCATAAATATAATCACAGGATTCTGCCACCCAGGTTCCAGCTGAGCAGTATCTATCTACCTCCAAGCTACTCAAGTGATAAGTTATTGTTCAGTTCTAGCAAGTGTGTCAACATCGGGCCCACAGTGAAATCTGTAAAACAAAGACTAGTTTTAAAAAAGCTGTTTATTAAAGGTATGGAAGTAGCTGCCCTGTCTTCCATATGTGTTCTATCTTTCCTTTGTCTGTATAACAAATCCGTGTATTATATAGAAACTTAATTCTAAAACATATAAGAAATGTATTAAAGTACACATCAAAAAACATATCATTGCACACTGTGGGTCAGCCTTCTACTTTTATTCACTGTGAATGGCATTCAATTTTATCCAGTCTAATACTCTCCTACCCCATTACTCCATGGTGTAGCAGATTGTTCAGGGCAAAGATTGGGTTTATAAATCACCTGCGTACCTAGGTAAGCTAGCCTCTCCCCCCGCCCCTCCACCTCTCCTCTCGCTTCTTTCTCCTTTCCTCTTTTCTCCCTCCCTTTTTCTTTCTGCTTCCTTTCTCTTTTCCCCCCCACCACTGGATGCAGTCATCTTTGCTTGCAAAAGATGAACAACACTCCATGAATACCTACATTGACCTCTAATCTACTTTATATAAGTTCATGGCCCCCAAATCTGTATTTTTTATTGCCTCACAATCATTGTAAAATAGTGATCCTGAGACGCAGGGAAGCATCATCCTGATTAATAGCTGGGGAACTGAGACAGAGAAACCAAGTATAGACACCAAAAACACAGGAAATCTATAACAGAGTTAGGCATTAAACCTGGATGTCCCACTGGGTAGGCAAACACCTTTCACACTCAACCAGCACTTCTTGTTACTAAAGGAGCCTCACAGGTTAGGCATCATGAGTAAGGGAAGGCGACTTGTCCTTGTTTAATTTTTATGATACTTGTTTCAGCTCGTATAAGTCGGCAAAGCTGCATTGATTGTGGTAGAGCTACGTGATTTTATACCAGCTGAGGATTTGAACCACATGTCTGTAGCACATTCTAATAAAATAAAAGGCTTAGTCTGTCTTTCTGTGTGTCTGTCTGTCCATAACACTTTTGGGCAACTGCACATGCACTGCTGAGAGGGCTGGCAATGATTGGCTGCATAGACTCTGCCTCCTCAGGCAGGCGGGGAGCCACTGCCACCTCAGGCAAGGAGGAAGGGAAGTTTCTGCTGCTCCGGGGGAGGAGACAGAGGCAGGAAGCAGGGGAGGGAGCTGCTATGCCGCTCTCCCCCGACCATAGCTGGCAGGGAGGGGAAGGCAGTAGGGAGGGAAAGAGAGGAGACGGGGGGGGAGGGAGCCACCACACTGGAGGCTGGAGAAGGAATGCCCATCAGGAATGATGGCTGGGGTTTGGCTCCAGCAGAGTGGGCCAGGCAGATGCAGAAGTGGGGGGAGGGGGAAGATGATGCATGCCCCTGGCCAGATGCAAAGTGGCCAGGGGCGTGCAAGGCCAGATGCAAAGCGGCAGGGAAGGGAGGCCTAGGGCATGGGGCCAGATGTGGAGTGGTAGGGCAGGGCTGGACACAGGGGGTGGGGGGTGCATGGGGCCAGACACAGAACGGGGGGGAGGGCGGGAGGTGCACAGTGAGATGCGGAGGGGGTTGCACACAGCAGACATGGAACAGAGGCAGCATTGGGCAGTCTGTGGCAGTGGTGGCCGCTGCGTGCAAGCTTTCCCCCCATTCCTGGGAGGTGGCAGTGACAGTAGATGCCAGTGCTCCATCACCTTCCCCCTCCCCCACCATTCTTGCCAGGCAGTTGGCTAGTATTTTATATGCTTGTGGTAACCTTTGTAACAACGAAGTGTACTGTAGTTTATTGGTGACAAGTTTAAAAGAACTCTTTTAAGCTCTATATTCTGCCTCTGATAACTACTATCCTTCATACATACAGGGCACATCTACACAAGACGCTGACTGCTCAGTAGCCTGATACTACTGTGCAGTAGCATCGCATGGCAAAACCTGTGCTACAATGCTACCGTGCAGTAGTATTAGGTTACTGTACAGTAGCATCACAAAAATGGCTTTTGCCAGTGCTACTGCACAGTGACTTGGGTTACTGCCCATTTATTTAGTACTTGTTTATACAGGTACTACATAAAGGCACAGTAACCATTGTACAGTAATGTCTCATGTAAGCAGGCCCACAGTAACATACACAGGTAAATTCTTTTTGCATACCTGCAGAGTTGTTGGTTGTAGCTGTGTTTGTCTAAGAACATAGGCAGACAAGGTTCTTTGGGAAGATGTGATATCTTTTATTAGACCAACTCAATAGCTGGAAAAAAATTCTTTGCAAGCTTTCAGGCACAAACAAAATACCCTTCTTCAGGCATTGGGAGACTGTGCTGCTGTTATGTGTTCTCCAAGGTAGAAAATAAGCTACCAAGATAGAAAATAAGTATAACTTCTTCTTATCATTTAGCTTCTTTTTTACCTTGGAAAATACAGAATAGCAGCAGAGTCTCCCAATGACTCAAGAAGAGTCTTTGTGCTCAAAAGCTTGCAAAGAACTTTCCCCCAACTATTTACTTGGTCTAATAAAAAATATCATATCTACCCAAAGAACCTTGCCTGCCTTTTACATACCTGTGCATTTATCTGAGAAACAGAAATATTTTGCAATTAACTTTTATTGCTGCTATTTATCATGTTATTCAATTACATTAAGCATCTTAATTGCCCATTTACAATGTGGTAGTGATACCACACCATGTCCTTGACTTGCTCGAGAACAAAAATTGATGGCAATAGAGTATCTTTTTGCATACATCTGTCTTCTTTTCAGCAAGTCTTTAGTGGTTATCTCCTACCAGGCTCAGTTCAGCAAAGTTTTTAAGCATGTCTATAATTTTAAGTGTGTTCCCAAATTGGAACCTAAACGATGTAATATTTGTTGACTTTCCCCTCTAGCCATTTCCTCGCTGTGTTTTCTGTGCCTTCCTTTCTGCTGAAGGGTCTCTCTTTTCAGAAGCAGAGCAGATAGTGTGTTTCATTATCCCAGTAGTGTGGATTTCATAGATCTTTTCAAATTCTTACTTCTCACCCCCACAACAATGGTTGCCACAGCAGTGACAGCAGAAGAAGCAGCTGAAATTGCTGCTGAATTGCTGAAATTCATTATGGCCTTAGGGCCATCATTTAACAGAAATGAGAAATTTAGGCACCTGAAGATACACGTTAACTTAGGAGTTCTCCTGTGTTCTAAGACTTAATTTACTCAGCCTCTCACCCATTTTTCAGACACCAATGTGCAGCTCTTCAGTGTGAGTGGGTGGCCCAATCAGGTACCCTTTTCTTCCAGTCTGGTCTTGGTCCTCCTTCTCACTCACCTGTCACACTTTGTTGGTAAAGAAGTAATTAGAATGGGAGAGGTCAACAATCAAATGGTATGGGACTGGAATGTGTGTCCTGGCCTTAGCCACAGGGCTTCACCTTCCCTACACCCTGTCAGCACCACATCTGCTGCAGCTGTTAATAATTTACTTTGTCAATGAACCTTTTTCCTTGAGCAAGCAGGCAACTTTCCACAGTTCGTGTGCCATAGAAGGTAGGTCACTTTCACATAGATATTCCCTCCCAGAGAGGTGACAGTTCTATCTAAGTCTAAGTTCATCACTTTTGTCCTAAAGGGCATCTCAATTCTCCTTAGGCAATACAGCCCACTCCCACTTCCCAGAGGGTGGTAGGGCATAAGATGACCCTCTTCTTTCTCTGACAGGCTCTCCTCCATAAAGATGTTTCCTTTTCATTTACTTGCCGATTTCTTCCCAGATCCAAAAAGGGGATCAGGCCTGGCTCAAATTGTCCCGCTTCTCTATAAATCCCAGCTCAGACCCACTTCCATCATCTTCCTAATACAGTCATCCCTTGTGACTCGGCCACAATTAGCTGGCCCTCATGAAAACTCACCTGCTGATCCTTCTCCTGGCTTCAGGTGCTTCTCCATGATACAGGCTTTCCAGGTCCTCTGTTCTCCTCTGTGGCTTCATACAGATCTTGCAGTAGCCCTGTGCTGCTCTGACTCCTTTTCCCACTCTCCAGACCAGCTGTGTCTGGGCTGGCTTTCTACTTGGGCATTTGGCCAATCAACATCGGTTCCCCAAGACAAGCCTCCCTGTGGGCCAGAGAAACTCGTCCACTTTCCCAATGGCATCTCCTGGTAGGAGCACGGTTGGCCAACTCAGCATTCCAGTAAGTACTTTTCCTTTCTTTTCTTGCTTTTCCTTCCTCTGGAACAGGGACCATAGGTGGTCCCCTGTTACACTCAGTTTGTACCTTGGCCTAATGTGTTTGGCAAAGCCTGTATTAGGTGATACGTAACAAATATTGCGTTATGCTATTTTTGTATAAGAGAAAAATATCAAAATACATCTCTTAAACCAAAACTTGGACAGCATAAACTGTCCTTAGGATCCTGGTCTTTCAATTGCATTCTTATAGGTGGATCTGTGCAGAGCCCCAAACAAAGTCAACACAAGTGCAGGATGGCTCAGATGGCTGGTTTTGTCCCTCCACTGGTGGTAGCATATATAAAGAACATTTATAGAACAGGCCAGAACTTAAGATTTCAGCATGGCTTGATACTCTGAAGCTGCAGACTGAAAACCTCAGGTCTTGAGCCCTGGGTCAGTCCTTATAGCGTGACTGTGACAGAACCAAAAGACCTGGGATCCTCTGCTTTTGGATAGTCAGTATAACAAAGATTGCTCCAGAACTGTAAGCCATCAAAGTTCAAGTCCCCAGAAGCCCAACAGGAAACCAGGCTAGTTCTACCATTCAGACACTTTCACTCAATATTAATAGCACTTCTGAACATGTATAGCATAGCCATAAAAGTTTGGTTTTGAAAGTTAAATATCCAGTATCTCATTGACTATTCAAGAGTGGAACTGGAGGGGAAAACAAGACACTGTGGCAAGAAGGGTTTGCATGTGACAGTTGGCAGTATCTCTATATGTACATGGCTATGTAGCATGCGATTTTCATGCGATTGGTCCAAAAAAATATATCCCCCCCCCAAAAAAAAATTGTCTTGCATATCTCCTGGGCCATCACAGTTACAACATCACTCCAACATTGAAACTGCATTTCAACATTTTTTCTAAATATTGTTCTCAAGAAAAAGCCATATCAGTTTTATAGGCATAGACCTTTCATGTTTTTAACCAAGCATGAAGTAAATGAAGCAAGAGCACCTATCAGGAAAGGATCAGTGCTCCTAAAACAATCATACGTGATAGAAGGAAAAAGTATAAAGTAAGGACTCTGAAATTTGCACCTCTGGAGAGCTGGAGATGCAAAGACATTCAGGGAACATAACTGCTAATTTTAACATAAATCTACAGAAACTGTTATTATTTCATCATGTGTTTTTATACAGTGAAGAGGATTTGATTGGCAAAGGAACTAATTTGAGATTTATTTAAATCTTGTATACAAAGTGAAGCCCTATCAAATTAAGACCTGTCAAAAGAATAACACATTTAAATGAGAAAACACTCTTGTTACAATGCATCTGTAAGCATAGCAGCACATAAATTTATAAAAACAAACCCTTCAAAATCCTACATACTGTATTTAAGGAAAATAAATGCATGCAAGTGGGCACAATTGCAGATACCTAACGGTAAAACATAACCATTGGCTTGATTATAAAAACAAACAGCAATTGAACTCTAATTTATATGGGTGCTACAGAAAATTCTAATTTGATAAATGCGTGCGAAAGGATTACAATGTACTTAAAAGGTCTCCAATTTAACATGCACCGGAGAGGTGTAGAAAATTCCAAGCAAACTGACAACATGTTTGATTTATTCTTCAAAGATCTCTAGAGCTCTGTCAACTTATCACAATTAATTCCAAATGCAGAAAAAGCTTAATATTGTTTGTGAGAGGAAAGACTTGGTTTCTATGTCTGACTAGACTATGACAGGCTAGACAGAATGTTTAATATACATGTTTGAGGGATTTTAGTTTCATGCCTTTATCATGACAGAGAAGCACAGAGTAGAAACGTTGGGGTGGTGGGTTTGTTTGTTTTAAACCACCAGAAAATTGGAGAAGGGATTACAAACATTTTTCTCTTTCTCATCATAAACTGTGGCAGCTAACGAAAAATAGGAGTGGCTCCTCCCCGAGCCTTGAGCACTGTTACTCCATCACACCAGCAGGTGCAAATGCTTACAGATTCTGTGCTCACTCGGGCTGCACAGAACACTCTTGGATTTTTGAATAATTTAGGCAAAATATGTAGACACAGTATGGTTTTTTCCCTTTAATTATTCAACATCAACACTATCCTTTCTGGAAACTGGGGCATGTCTAAGAAATCTTGGGTGAGTATATGCGGAGATGGTGCACTAGAATATGAAGGAACCAGCCATAAGAAGTTGCACATATCTGTATTTCACAAATTGCCTGCATTGTTTTAGATGGAAAACTGGATGTTTAATAAAAAGCAGGTAATAGTTTTATCTTGCCTAACTGGCACTGTCATGGCAAATGCTATCTGACAATATTAAACAGATCATTTTTTAACATGGATAAACCATTTTTAATTAATATCTTCGATGTATTCAACCCAAATGGGCCTTTCTTTCAAACCGGGCATGTAGGTCTTTCTGTGTTCCTTCATTTCCTCTCAAGAAAAACTTTCCTTGCAATGTTTAATTTGTGGATATAGCTCAGTCCGGTAATTTGTTCGAATTCCTCTAAGGCTAGCTCAGACTGGTGATGAAGTACAAGATCTTGAACTTGTCCCTCTTGAGGCCAGTGCCTCAAAGCTACAAACCACATTTACCGTGCTCCCTAGGCTGTAGCCCTGCTGGTGTGGAGGATAGATATTGATTATCCTCATCCACACATGCAAAAATCCATATTATTATTTTGCTGTGTATCCTGAGAGATTGAAGTGGCACCAGGAGCAGATGGTAAGGAGGCAGCAGCTTTTTGAAAATCAAAGGTGGCAGGCTCTGCATGACTAAACTGCTTTGAGAGATTTCTAGCCTGCATCTCCCCCACAAGTGCAAATTATTCCAATGCACTACCCTTTGCTGGGGCTCTTTCTTGATGGCTGAATGACAATTAATATAAATCCAGAAAACTAGATGGGGGGCAGGAGCTAAGCTTTTGTGTGCATGGGGACATTTAAGAAAAGACTGTGGCTTTAAGCCACTATCTGCATGAAAGGCAATTGTGGAGGAGCTTCTCCTACAGGCACTGTATGTGTGGCAAGTACAATGAGCCCAATTCTGACCTTACCACTTTACACTGCTATGGCAGAGTTTAGAAATAGACAAAATTCTTCCAGAGCTGCTGGAAAAGCACAGATGTTGCAGTCCCTGATATACATGTCTACAATCACACACCTCCCATGCTGCCCCTCTTCTCCAATTCTACACACATTCTGTTTACTGCCAAAAATGTTTGGAATTAATAGTACAGTTTTATCAGCACAAAGGTGTATTTCACCTTTCCAATTGGTTTAATGGGTAGTTAGAAATTATATATATATATATATATATATAGTGTGTGTTTGTGTGTGTGTGTGTATATATATATATATTATTAGAGACAGCTAGGCAGCACAATTTCTCAAAATCTGGTTCTGTGGAGCCATAGTTAGGAGTCACAGGATTCAGCCATTCACCCTTGCAAACTTCTTCAGTCATTGCTCTCTCCTGAAACCACCAAACAACTGTGAAAATATTTTTGGGGTGCATTCATCCATCTACTTTGGCATGAAGATCACCAGCATATGTCAGTTAAAAGAATTATGGTTATTACTAACAAAGTCAGGAATCAAAGCAAAGAAATGGAGATGAAAGGGTCAACATTCTACTATCAGTCTCTTGAAACCACCTGATATTCTTGTGACACATACTTTATCAGGCATAAAAGATACTATCAGTCATTTAAATTGTGAAACATTTAGAAATTACTGGAAAGCTGTCTTTTGTAGACGTGTTAGAAAAGATTGAACAACAACATATCTATATTCTAAAATGTATTATGAAAACACTGACAGTGTAACTCAGACTATATATGTATTTATATTTTCCTTGACAGCATGCATTTATCTAATCCATATCCTGACAAAATATTAATTTATCTAATCTACTGTTTACCATCAATGGGGTCATGACCAGTGTCAGTGTCATTTAACCAACTTTCTTAACATAAAACTTAGTAGTTGAGAACAGATTTCATGCAAAGGAAAACATTTAGTAATGGAGCAAATCAAGAAGTCAACTAATGCACATGAAGTTGGAGAGAGTCATAAAAAACAACAGGCCAAACTCATATCTAGTAGAACTCAAATGGTGTCAGTAGAATTACAAAAGGAATCCATACAGCACACTAAAAACAGATAATCCCTTAGTCAGCATTTACCAGCCTTTGGGTCGCAACCCCTTTTGGGGTCGCAATGAAAAAAATGGGATCACAAAAATGCTTGATGGCGTTGACCAATTATGACGAATACGGTTCTTGTTTATAAATATGCAGCTCTTGAGCATGGTAGTTATTCGACCATGCATTACAGTTGCATTCCAATGCAAGGTGCTTGTACATTACAGGAAGTTGACCTAAAATCAGTATGTTGATCCTGGCTGGCTGAAATACATTTTACATGACAGAGAAATCCAACATGGTTGATTTTCTCCAAAAAGTTTCTGCTCTGAGATCTAGCAGTAAAATTAATGACAAGGATGAGAATGAGACATGCAAGGAGTACAAGAAATTTTCTTTGACTTGTACATTGCAAGTACTTAGTATGTCTCAAGGCTCATGTCCTTATGTGTGTGTATACACAGATACACATACACACAAGCAGCAAGAATTTTTGCAATGAATCATTAGCTATCATTATGATAACTATTTTTATTCAAATTTGAGCCATGTGAGGCATCAATGCATCTTGAAAAAAGCAAATGAATTCCTGTTGTGATTTCATTGCATACATGGAATAACGAAGGCCAAAGGAGGAGGATGGGGACTTGCTTTTTTCAAGTATCCTACTGGTGTCAAATCAAAATGTGACAGGACTCAACATACTCATTTTTGGTCTCTTTCCTGTTCCCAACTGAAATAAAAGTGTGACCCAGGAATACAGGTAAGAAAGCGAACTAGATTTTGTAGCCCTGGTCATATGATCTACATCAGGGTAACAATGAATAAACATGTCATATGACAGGGCTAAATACCTATCAATTCCATTGTAGGCAATTGTAACCACTTTTTAACAAGGTTACAAGCGCTCTGCTCTGTTCAATGGGATGAGTTTGAGCCATAGTGGAAGAAGACAGTTTTTCCATGTGAAAGGAGAGAAGAATTAAACCCTACTCACACACATAAATCTGAAACTCTGCAAGGTTTCCAGAAGCAAAAAAGCATCCCTTACTGTTATTTAAACATATAATTAGTACTTTTATCTAAATGTGAGACAATCAGTAATAGAGCTATCAAGTTGTGACAATTCGAATGAATAGATTTTTTTTAATTGTTGTTTTAAATGTCTCTTGGAAACAGTAGCACATACATCAAAACCCTTCAGCACTGAGATAAGGGCTAAGGCAGGAAAGCGTGGGATAGGGTATAGTATGACATAAAACGTAGAGAAGGATATCAGCGGGACATCAGTCCTCACAGGAAAGTGGGCAGATCCACAGCTTCCCAGCTCCGTCTGCTTAGAAAGTAACAAGTATGAATATAAAATACAATTAATTTTTTTTTTAAAAGGAAATACCTAAAAATCCTCAGATCAGATCCTTGTCTCTGCTGGGTACCTTGTAAGTAAGTCTGGTGACCTAAATAGCCAGACAAATTACTTAAATCTGGGGACTTCTATATGTAGGGGACTCCCAAATGGTGTACAGAGACCATAGCCAGCTGAGCCTCATCAAGCATCACCCTCATTTTCTCCACTATAGGAGAAGCATGGATCAGCCTATCCAGAGCATGATAAAAACATGCTGTCTTCAGGCCTTACTGGAATGACAGTTTGCTCTATGCTATACCAGAGACCATTCCAGATTTTGATTGCCCCGTCATCCCTTTGACTTCATTTTAATCTCCTCTCCTCCATACATAAACACACACAAAAAAACCACTAATCAAATGATTTCACCTACAGTATGGTGAGGAAGGAAATTGTTCTTGGTATTTCTGCTTTGAAATACTTGGGAGATGCTGACAAATAAGAAAATATTTAAAGACATAAGAATGACATGGGACACTGACAACAGATATATAGAGACTAGGGTTATGTGAAGCTTTGGGTGCTGATTCAATTTGGAGGAGATTCAGCCCAATTCAGCAGCCAAATCTCCAAATCCAAAATGAATCAGGAAACCAATAAAAAGGTCTGAATTGATTCGGAAAAGATTCAGAGAGCTTTGGAGGTCCAGGCAGTCCCTGCCTGCCACCACTCGGAGCTGGACTGGACTCCATGCTGCTAAGTAGGGTATGGGGGAGAGGGGACTGGAGGAGAGGGAAGTGGACCCCTGCCAGGCCCCATCCCCCACCTGCTCTCCCAGCCCCACCCCCATGGCTGCCCCGCCCAGCCCCAGTTCTTTAAAAAAAAAAGAAA
>NW_017728950.1:45078543-45124591 GCF_001723895.1 Crocodylus porosus
TTTTTTCCTTTTTTTTTTTTTTTGAAGAGCCAGGAGCTGGGGCAGCCATTGACGGGCCTGGGAGAGTGGGCAGGGGATGGGCCCTGTCCAGTTTAGAAATTCAGCCAATTCAGCAGTGGCCAAAACTCCAAATCAGATTCTGCCAAATAGATTGGGGACAGTGATTCAAATCACCGAACCAAATTATTGTCTCCTGGATTGGCCAAATCCAAAGCAAATACTAGCCACTTCGCACAAACCTCATAGAAACACTAGTATAAATCAGAAAACTCTTCTAATGTCAATGGATCTGAGAAGTCACAGGTATGACCCAGATGTGGATGGGGTAGAGTTGGGATTCAAAAGCCAAGGGTTAATAGTACTGGAAGTCCAGAAGCCAAAGCCTAATGTGACCATCCCAGATGTCAGTCCAAGTCAGACATATCATGCTGGGAGTTGAGGTGGGTACTCAGTAGAGAGGACTGTAGTGCAAGGCAAGAAGGAGCAAGGTACTGGGGTCCAAGGCAGGGGCAAGGCAAAAACAAGACATGGGACACAAAGACAGGAACAAAGCTGGAGGCAAGGCAGGAGGGCGAGAGACCAAGGCAGAGGTAAGACAAGAGAAAGTCAGGAATTCAGAGCCAGAGATACAAGCCAAGGGCTCAGCAACAGAGTCAGGGTCAAGACAGGAAAAAGGGATCAAAGCTAGGAGGTCCAAGATAGGAGTAGCAAAGATACCAAGAACACTGTTACAGGGACATAGCCCCGCAGGACATGAGAGGATTTTATGGCCTTCCCATCAAGGCTTGATGGCCCCCTTTGGTCCTCCCAGGACAACTGTTCCCCTATTATGTACCCTCAAGAAAGAGCCCAGGCTAAGTTGGAACAGGTGCATAGTTAGCCACCTAGTGGTATTGCTGCCTGATCTTGTGCTTCCAGATACCATGGATTGGTCCTGATATGAGACAAGATTATATTCGTCCCCTGAAACCATAACATAATTTTTAATCCATTTTGTCCTAAAAATAACTCTCATTCTCCACAATATTTCTAAGAAAAAGTGAATGGAAATCTTGAAGAATTCTATCATGAGCTATCAAGCTTTTGCCTACACTCACTTTGGATTATTTTAGCATTCTTTTGTGCTAAAAGAATGACAGCTCCCTGGAAATGCATCCTCCATAAACATTTGGACACAAAAATTAAATATATAACAAAAATAGGTAAAAAGAGATGATGGTCTGACTGATCTGAAGTTGGTGATCTGTCACCAGAGGATGCAAGATTTGCAGGTGCCTAAAGTCAGATATGGTGCATCATGTCATAGATCCCTCTTCGAAAGAACTCATATGCTTCAGTTGATTGAAAAATGTTATCAACCAGCCCCAGGAAAAGAATGTAAATTTCTGTTATATATAATAGCTGGTTATACTTAAAAAAAAACCCAACAGAGGTAACAAAAAGTAGAAGATATAGAAAAATGATACTTGAAGATTTTTAAAAAAACATGCAAGGCAAAGGTGGAAGGAACTAACCCTTCTGGACACTTGACTTATTGCTATCGTTGTTGTTATTCTTATTAGTTATTCTTATTAGTTATTGCAATGGCAAGTATGGCTTAATCCACAGGGAACAAGACTGGGCTCAAGAACCCATCTACAGACTCTCTATTTGACCTTGAGCAATGAATTTATCTGAACTGTACCTCAATTCCCTACTTATCAAATGGGGATAACAGTTGCCTAAATGCAAGGCTGTTGTGGTGATACTCTGCTCACAGGAAGTCCTCTGTCTCTTTGGCTAGTGCCCTTAAGGAAGCAACAGGCAGATGTGGAGACTATGTAACAGAATTCACAATCATTTTTCAGGATGGTTTTGAATTTTGGAAGAAAACTGTACATTCATGAGTAGCTTGATGTAAATGGTCAGCCTAGGTTAGGATGGCAATATAGATGGGGAGAAAAAGGAAACCTTCAGGGAAGACTTGCACTACCAAAGTCAGTAAAACTCGAATGTAGTGTTTATAAAATCAAATCATTCTCAAGTCACTTAATGGCTTGATTCTATTTAGCCCAAACAAATATCAAAATATTTTGTTTCCAAACAGAAGACTGTTATACAAACCTTCCTTATCATAATGCACAGGTACATGGTCAAATTAGTGTAATAGTGTTCAATGCTAACTCAACAGCTTGATAATTCAATTTTAAAAATAAAAATACCCAGCTGACAATTGAATGTCTGGACTATGAGTCAACTGTACTCAAGGGTAGTGGCTTCCCTTCCTGATATAGCCCCTCTGAAGTGAGATAATGTATTCTGCTCCTAAAGTAAGGGGAAGTGGTAACAGTGATCTTACTTCAGGTTCCTGAAAAGCACCTTTGTGAGTCAGTAAAATCTTGTATAACCTTTCACTTTCTGATATGAGTTGGCCAGTAGTGGCCTTAGGGTTGCTGGGCCCTTGGCAAGAAAGTCATCTGGGGTCCCTTAGAGGCTTAATTTTGATGACCTAAAAGCAAGTTGGACATTTTCTATTCCAATTTCATTTTGCCCTATCCATGAAACTGCAATGAAAGTATCTTAATACAATATTAATAATACAAAGAAAGAGGTTTTTTTTAACATTGAGCTATATTCTAAGTTCATTCTAGGTTAAAAATTTTGGGGCCTCCTAAATTGTGGGGCCCTGGGTGGTCTCAGTTTGCCCACCTCGAAGGCCACTATTGAATTGGCATACTCAGTAAGGTAGGTCTCTTAAAACTTCTGCCACATCTGGAGATTTCTCACTGGGCCTGAGGAAGAAAAAGTTCTCTCATCATCACCGTGCATGCGTTCTCATTTCTCAGTGCAGTTAAACTACCCTGATGCACCAGAGTAAAACTACTGTAAGTGTCTCAAACCAGCTCTCATAAAGAATGCCACATCCAAAGTCACTTCAAAAAGACATACAAAAGATATTTGCATATTTATTTGCATAAATATAGGGTCAGTGATACTGAAATAACAAAATGCAAGTTTCCACTCCATAACAAGGCTTCCTTCGTATGCTAGCCCTGCACAAAAAATGGCTGGCTGTAACATTGGCCAGTGGTAGTATCTCATCCCTATAAAAGCTTAAAAGGTGCAGACTCTTGCCACTGGACCATTTCCCTTTTTTTGGTCTTTCTCTGTAGCTACAGAGAGAGTACAAACTGCTTGCTCTTCTACAACAAGATATGAGCAGCAGAAGATGCCTGATCAGTTTAGCTAAATACAGACAGTCAAAAAGCCCATGGGTGAATTGATTCAATCTTTACAGATTAGTCTACACTGCATATTTTAAACCAATAAGTAAGTGAACAGACATTCACTTCTCATTCCAGAAATGCAGCCACATGCCTGAAGTGGCTTAGGCCAAAAGCTGGGGAGTGGGGGGGAATGATAGAGCACACCTCCCTGCTTAGCTGGAGCTGGTAGCTTGGGCCAAGACTAGCTCAACCACCCACCCGGCAAGGCAAAGCATCCCGGGATGCTGGAGAACTATAAGTTGACTTGAATCTGGAGGGGATCTGGGACAGAAGTTCAGTAAACCAATTTAACCTAAATCAGTTAAGTCTGCTACTGCATCCTTCCAGGTTTACCTTAAACTGGCTTCAGCCATTTTGAAAGTGGTTTGTGTGCACTGAACTTCTGTAGTATTACAGATTTGAACCAGTTTCTGATCACTTATACCAGTTTATGTGTAATTTCTGTCCCCAGCCTTCAAATACAAAAAAAAGGAAGCAACAGGCTATAAGCATTTTGCTTTTGATCCATGAACGTAATCAATTACCAGCTGTACAGATAATTACAGAGGGCAAAACAATCACCAGAAACTTTAGAAGTGAAATGTCTGGCTCTTAAAATCATATTTGTTTTGACAGGAAGATGCTGCAGATTTACACAAGTAAATGTTGACAGCCAGGTGGAATTGTTGCTTTCTCTTAGGTTTGGTACTACATGTACACAAGAGAGCAAGCCAACAAAAAGGACTATAATTTTTAAATTTCAATTGTGTTCATATCCACTATCTTTGACCAGAACTTTGCCAGGAAGCTTTTAGGACAAAACACTAAGTTGCTGTTAATTAATATGCTCTGCTTAACAAAGGATTTTATGCAGAAGGCAGAGCAGGCTGGCACCATATAGACTAACTCATTAAATTGTCTTTATGTTAATTATAATACAACTTAGTTAAAATGAATTGAAAAAGTCTAACTTATCCAGTGCCGACCCCAGGGGTGTGCAGGGCCCAGGGCATATCAGCCTGTGCGGAGCCTGTGTGGTGGTGGGGGGGGTGAGGGTGGTGAGCAGCCTCATGAAGCAGGCAGGGCCTGTACAACACTGTCTGCAGGGCCCCCCAAGGCACAGGGCCCAGGGCAGTCACCCCAGTTCACCCCCCCCCCAAGGGACAGCTCTGAACTTATGGGCATTAATTGTTCACTTTTGCATTTTTCTTGACTTGAACAATGATATAACTAATGGGATACAGTGATCAGTTTCACTATTAGGGCTTTTATTTGGGGGTTTTTTGGGGGGAGGGTTGCATTTTCTCAGGAATGGGGAAAATGCTGTATAATTTAGGTTCCTAACAGTACTGGGGAGCCGATTGCAGACCAGATGGGGCCCAGTGCCTGGTTGCAGACCCGAGGTTGGGGGAAAACCAGCGGAACCGGAAACTGGAAGCACTTCTCCTCATCGCTGTTGCTACTTCTGGTTTTGCAGCCAGCCAGCACCTTCCCACAGCCCTGTGCCTGGAGGCCATGGCCCCCTACCACTCCCCCACCCCCCATCTACAGTTTCCTTAAAATTTTCATTAGGAAGTAGAGAAGGGGAGTGGGTGAATATGAGAGTAAGAAGAGGGGTGATAGTGCTGTTTGGAGGTATGAGAGATTCAGTTTCACTTCCTTAGCCTGATTTCAAGTGACAGAGATTAAAAACCCTTTGGGTCTCCCAAACCTCCCTACCAGCTATGTGTGTGACTATTACAGACACCCCTGCATGCGATTTTGGTTTTTTGCTCCAGTACAGATGATGACAAACGTTATAGAATGGAATTTTTGCCCACCAGCCAGCTCCACAGACTAGTATGGCAAACTATGATGTTAGTACTGGTATCTTACAATATATTCAACTACTTTGCTAAGTTTACTAAGGAAGAATAACATAAGAATAACTTATTTCTAATTAAAAACAAGCCCTTTTCTAGGTAGCCAAATTTAAATGCTAATTGTTTTGAAAGTCTCCTAAACAGGAATTATTTTCTCCTCAATATCAACTAAAACTAACTACTAACCAGTTCACGACCACATTCTATAGCCTCTGGTCATGCAAGATATATGCCATTGACTAAGATGAATGAAGCTTGGAATAGTACCTTTATTTGTGTTAAATGTTCCATTCAATCCCTGAAAATACTGAATAACAGAAAGAGAAACCAAATACAACGTGACCCTTGTCTAGTCAAGCATGTCTTCTGTAAAGCTCTTTTTTTCTGTTTCTGGAAATAGCTTTAAAGAAGACTTATGCAACGTTATTTATGCAAACTCATAACTAATGATTCAATACTGCAAAAAAAAACTTTATTAAAATATGGTGCACTCTAAAGTAGAGATCACCCTTGCATCCTAGTGTTCCCTTACTCATCCCAACTGGAGCCTGTAAAAATGGGAACTGTTAGATAAGGGGCAGTGCTTTGTACTCCAATTAAAATGAAAAGCTACTGTTGCAACAACAGTGAAGGGGGAATGATTTATAAGTGTGATGATTAATCTTTTGCTTTATGCAGGATCCAGCTTCTATACTTGATTAAATATCCTTGCTAGGAGGAGATGATCTAATCAGATAAAATCATGTCCTGCCACTTTCCCCAAAATCTCATTCCCTGTTCCTTAAAAAGTTTTGAATTTTAAGTTATTATGGGTTCTTTTTAATTAAAGATGATATCACTGGCATTAATGTAAAGGTCAGGAAGTGGAAAGGAAGGCAAACGTTTTCTTACCCAGCAGTCTAGTATATTTTTTTTCTTCAATGCTCTACTTGGATCAGCAGGCAAGGGAAAGTATCATCATAACAATGACGAACACGCTTTCCATCCCAGGGCACAAGACCATAACAGGCAAATTAATTAGGACTCTGCTTTCAGCTGAAATACATCATTGTATATTCATCAGCACTGGGCATGACAACACATAGGGAGCATCACTCAATGTAGATGTGGTTTGCGTAATAAAATATCAACCCATGTCTAGCAAAGTAAAGCATTTCCTTGAAGGTTCATATATCAGCCTTCTTTGGTACCCAGAGGTGAGGGGAAAATTATAAAACAACCTGAAATAGTTCAGCTTTGTGTGAAAAGATAGCACATGGGATAGACATTTACAATTCTCTTTAGCACTTCATTATAGAGCACCCCTAGAATCTAAGCTACTGCCTTTCTCTTCACTCTACTTTTCCATACACCATTTGAATGAATATTTATATTTTTGAATATTTCATTTATATATATTCATTCCTTCCACATCATAATTCCACCTTGTTACTAAGTGACGAGACTGTGCTGTTGCTATGTTTTCTTTCTTCTGCTTCTCTCTTCATTTGATGTTGTCATTCTTTGCACTATAGAGAAAGCCAAACAAAGCCAAACGTTAGGGAAAAATATATTAAGCTTTCCTTCTACTACTCATATTATATGGACCATACTCATTTAACAAATTAAATGAGTCCCTTTGGAATATCATTGATGCTACTATGTTAGCCCCTACAACATTATATTGACAAAGGAAATAAAAGCCAGAACAAACAATCTATTATAAAACAAAAGACCTTCATCACTTGAAGTAAATGAGAATCTCTTTTAGGTATTTGCCTTACAGGGGCTAGTGTCACAGTAAATCATACTCCATCCAGAAGAGCCCAAGAGTACAAGTATATATAGTACCTATCACCAGTTAACTGAGACCATTTTAGAATTCAAGCGTTTTGATCATTAAATCAAAATCCTTAGCTAATAGAGGCATTCTTGGCTCTGCACACAAATGTACTACATAGAAAATTAGGGTTGGAAGGGACCTCAGGAGGTCATCTAGGCGGACCCCCTGCTCAAAGCAGGACCATTCCCAACTAGACCATCCCAGCCAAAGCTTTGTCTAGCTGGGTCTTAAAAATCTCCAAGGATGAAGATTGCACTACCTCACTAGGTAACCTGTTCCTAGTTACTATCCTTCTAGCGAGAAAAGTCTTCCTAATGTCTAAGCTAACCTTCCCTTGCTGCAACTTGAAACCACCACTCCTGCTTCTGTCATCTGCCACCATTAAGAACAGTCTAGCTCCATCCTCTTTTGAACCCCCCTTCAGGTAGCTGAAGGCTGCTGTTGACTCACCTCTCAGTCTTCTCTCCTCCAGACTAAATAAGCCCAGTTCCTTCAGCCTTTCTTCATATGTCATGCCCCTCAGCCCCCGAACCATTTGTGTTGCCCTCTTCTGGACTCTCTCCAATTTGTCCACATCCTTTCTGTAGTGTAATAGCTGCAGTATCTATAGTTTATGTACCTGCGAGCTATGTATACTGAGAAAAGGAGTCTGGACTTAATCAACAGCTCCAAGGTGAAAGCAGAGGGAAGACTAAAGAGAGCCAAAAACAAATATGTAACACTATGAAGAAATTTAGGCTGGAAACAAGATGTTTCATAACCACCAGAGAAGTGAAGTTCAGTGAAAATAGTAGGCAAAATACTAACCTGGAGTTGATATGTTTGTGAATGGCATTATAGAACATGTTTCTATGCAGAGAAGTAAAGGGCATTAGGGACTGAAAGAATGGCTAGGAAGAGGAGGAGGAAATCCAAGGGCACAGAAAAGCAAGTTGATGCTCAAAGAAGCATCCCAGAGACAGCATCAAACATGTATAAATTCAAGAGAGACTTTCAGACCCTCAAAACCTAGAGGTGTTTAATGTCATTTAACCTAATCTGTAAAGTGCAGATTTCTTTCCAAGCCCATTCTATGGCTTTCATTCAACAGCACTAAAATATTAGAAGTTGTTCTCATGAGATTGCAGCCCCACCATCTCTTAAGAAAAAACTCTTCCCAAGAGACATGGAGTGAATAATTAGAATATAGACCTCTTTAGGACTCAGAACAGGGGCAAAACCAAAAGAGACAATTTTAGATCTGAGGACTGACATCTGAATTCTGCCCAAGTTTTGAAAGGTTTCATAGTTTCATAGATGTTAGTGTTGGAAGGGACCTATTAGATGATTGACTCCAACCCCCTGCCCTGGGCAGGAATGAGTACTGGGGTCAGATGGCCCCAGCCAGGTGTCTGTGCAATCTCCTTTAAAACACCTCCAAGGAAGGGGAAAGCACCACCTCCCTTGGAAGCTTATTCCATATTTTGGCAACCCTCACTGTAAAGAATTTTTTCCTGATGTCCAATCTGAATTTGCTCTTTTCCAGTTTGTGGCCATTATGTCTAGTTACCCCAACAGGTGCCCTGGTAAACACTGTATGCTCTATTTCTTGCTGCCCCCTCCCCCGATGAGTTTGTAGGCAGCCACAAGATCACCTCTCAGTGGAGGCTGAAGTGGTTCAGGTCTCCCAATCGGTCCACATAGCGTTTTTTCTGTAGGCCTTTAACCAGATAAGCAGCCCTCCTATGAACGCTCTCCAGGCCATCCACATCCCTCCCGAAGTGCAGCACCCGAAACTGGACGCAGTACTCCAGCTGCAGCTTGACCCCACATAGAGGGGAAGTATCACCTTCCTAGACATATTTGTGATGCACCTACTTATGCAAGAAAGCGTGCGGTTAGCTTTACTTATTACCACATCACACCGGTGACTCGTGTTCATTTTGGAGTTGACTGCGCCTCCGAGACCCCTTTCCACAGTTGCTACTTAGAGTGGTACCTCCCAGGCTGTAGGAGTGTTGATGATTCTTCCTCCCCAGGTGCAACACATGACACTTATCCTTGTTAAACTGCATCCTAGTCTGTGAGGCCCATTTCCTAAGCCTGTCCAAATCAGCCTGGATTTGCTCCCTGCCATCTAGTTTGTGTACCTCCCCCCATAGTTTGGTGTTGTCAGTGTCACAGGGACACAGGGTCAGACAAGAGGGAAGCCTCAGTCAGAGGCAGACCCCTGATCAAAGAAAAAGAAAAAAAAACCTGCTGCAGGGGCCGGGGGAGCGAAGAGGCGTGCTGCGGAAAACTGTCCGAGTGGTTTATCAGCTGCACCCATCTCCAGCTGGGGCCGGGTGACGCAACAAGGAGGCATCACCCGGTGAAGATAAAGACGGCAGCAGGGAAGCCGGCAGCAGCAGCAGTGGCGGCAGGAGCAGCGGGGAATCCCCGTGCCGGAGAAGCCCGGTGGGGATCAAAAGAGCCGACAGGAAGAGCTGGTGTGGGACCACTCACAAGAGGCAACGGGGGCTGCAGCCACAGGGCTGAGGTGGGTCCCAGAGGGGAAGAAGGAGACCCCAGCTGGGGCTCAGGCATGGACCCCAGCGCACTTGCTTAGGGCCGTTAGGGGACCAAGGAGTACGGGACCCTTCCCATGTTTCCCCCTTGTCCGTTTGGCCCTTCCCCATCTCATTGTTCGTGTAGTCGGGATATCAGTTTTGTTTTTCATGTCAGGTTGCTTCTGGGGCCCGGGGCTTTACGCTGGTGAAGGTATTTTGATTGTGTTTCCCTTTTTCAGGCTGTTCCATTTTAGTTCCCTGTCTAGCTCAGGTTAGTGTAGCCTTCCGTCCCAGGATGGGGTAGCAGTGACCCCGGTCAAAGGTGGCAAAGAGACCACGAGAGAGCGCGAAGAGGAACAGCGACATCTCCCATAGATAGCGCTTGGCATCAGAAGGGACATCTCCAAAGGCAGCGAGTCACCAGACCATCTGTGTCCAGTCAGAGCCCTAGGCGGCCATCAGTGAGGAAGGACGTGGGGACCAGGAAGATATTAATAGGGAATAGCCATTAAAGATCTTGAGGCTCATCTAGAAGGTTGGCTTATGGCCGGGGTGTAGGGGAGGTTGCAGCCCCGGAGACATCTGCCCGGACACGTGTCCACTCTGGAGGTAACCTCAAAGGGGACCCCTTTCACTAAGAGACCATCCAAAGTCATGGCAGACAAGTTTGGGGGACTCCCCAAAGGTAATCGAGGTACCCTCTGGGGTCTACACGAGGTTCCCTGGCAAACAAGGTCAGCTGCTCAGGCAAAGGCGGCTCAGGAGCAAGCCTTCAAGCGAAGATGGGCACAGTCAGCAAACTTGGACAGGGTGCTTTCTACTCCCTCGGCCAAGTCACTAATGAAGATACTGAATAGTACCGGTCCCAGGACAGAGCCTTGGGGGACTCCGCTGCCCACATTTCTTCAGGTAGAAACCGACCCATTCACCTCCACTGGGGTGGTGATGTTTAACATTAGAGTTATGCACCAGCACAGGACATAAGAGCCTCTTCTCCATAGTAACACTTACTGAATAATCTGCTGGCATGCCATAATCTTAATCTTCCCTTTCAGAAACCTTTATAAAATGCACAGAGTCCCAAAATACCCAAAGTCCTTCTTCTGATTGTATACGTCTCTGAGTATAGCAATGGAGGTTTCATAGAGTCATGGATTTTAAGGTTACAATGGACTGTTTATGGTTATCTAGTGTGGTCTTCTATATAAATCAGGTGGTATCATTACACCCGGTGATTTCTGTTTCAAATCCACTTGGCCATTATAACTTTCAATATTTATATCAGTGTTATACTGAAATCTACACATCAAATAAAACACTGGAAACAAGACAGCTTCATATTTATTTGTGTTTATTCTCAAAAGTTTTTTCCATTTCACATCTAATTTTAAAAAAATGTTCTAAGATTTCAGCTGCCCTCAGCTTCAATGCTGGTTCAAGCTTATTTTTACAGCTGATTTATACACCTCTTTAAATGGATGCTTCTAATCCAGTTGTAAATATAGACAAAAAAGATATGGTCCTAGTGAACACCTCTATGACAACAAGCTTAATTACGGCTAACGTAGGCGTGTTAAGGCAGGCCTCATCCTTCTCATCCGATACTATATATTCCCAGATTTTCACACACTGCAGGTTGTTATGCATCTCAGACCAACAGTTAGTTCATTAAAAAAAAATCTGGATTTCCTGAAATCCTTCTCATGCCTGTTTTTATCTCTGACAAAAGTTGGTCCCAGTACTTTGATAGCTGCACTTCTCTTTCTTTCTTTATTCCCCCTCACCAGCCCCCCAGTAAAGAACAACTGTGAGGGTTCTTTCATGATCTAATTGCTCGAACTTCGAATGGATAGCAATTAATTTTAGCAGGAAAAATAGTGAGCCAAAATTCACTGGTGCGGACATAGAGACTTTCCAGTCTGGAAACAACAAATTCATCTTGTTCCCTTTGAAGTCCGATTCCTGGCATGTTTAATTTAAAATGAATATATCTCCTGCTGTGTGGATAGTCAGTTTGAAATTTGGAATGAAGTGATGTCAAGCTGCTCTTTGGTAATAAGTGGTAAATTCGCCTCAGCTTCCCTTCAAGTGGTATTTATTTTTGGTCTGAGAATGCTGCAGTTATTTTGAATAGAGCTATTAGACCAGTGAACTCTTAGTAATGTAAAGATTTTGCTGTTTCAAAACACTTCAAATTATATATATATATACACATACACACACACATACATATATATATACACACCATATATATACATACACATACACACACATACATACATAAATATACATATATTCAAATATCTTGTTTCAAAACACTTCAAATTATATATATATATACACATACACACACACATACATATATATATACACACCATATATATACATACACATACACACACATACATACATAAATATACATATATTCAAATATCTTGTTTCAAAACACTTCAAATTGTACACACACACACACATTCAAATTATATATACATACATTATATATTTATAATGTCACTGGAGCCTCTATGGCATGAAGTAAATATTGTGCATTTGATTGTCCAACTATACAGAGTTTTTTTCAATGGCTTCTCAGGCTAGTGTTTCACGGTTTGGTGCTATTTTTTCCCTCAGGTGTACCCTGTACTTCATTTACTCATTATCCTTAGGAGATGCACTATACTGTGAGCAAACAATTGTTCCAAATAAAGATACTAATTGGCCAAGATAAGGCAATTGTTTTATAGAGATTTTAGGAAAGACAGAAAGGATTAAAAAGCTGTTTCTTAGGTTGGATCTTTTGTTAGATCTCTCTGCTCACATTTTATTGATCTAAGACTTAAATTTATCTTCCTGATTCCCTGTTCATTGTAGATCTATATAGATGCAATACATATATTAGAATATAGATATAATACAGATATTAGAGAGCTGTAGATCTGCAAAAAACAGTAGCAATCAACTTTTTATTGAAAGCTTTTATGTGCAATACTGAAAAACTGCATAGTACAATCTTTGCTAATGAATGCTTTTATAAATGAGAAGTGTAATGGTTAAAGAATGCTCCATCATTTTTGTCATTACCATGAATATATAGCTAGGTTTAACAAATGTATATTTTAGCCCAATAAAATTGCTGAGATTCTATATTCTGCTTACTATAATTCAGTTTGGTCAATATAAAACAAGCACTTTCCAATTCATTATAGACAAAATCCCAAGTCTCTGGATAATTTTGGAGCTGGTTGCGTATTTTCAGAAGATAGACATTGTTAGGTTAAGTATATTGCACATTAATTGAAGGAATTTAGTAGCAATAAGCTCTGTGACAAAAGTCAGGCTGATCCCAGCTGAGTAAATTAGGAAAAGGAGGCATACCTTACCTTTTAACCCAATTATTAAAGGAAAACAAGATCCTTTTTTTTTATCATCATTATACAACCAACCTGCCTCAATCCCAGTTTCCAGACTGGGTTTAGAAATATTTAACACTAAATAAGACTAACTCCTTTGTGCTTGCTACTGTCAAATATTGAATTCAGCTGTCAGCTTCAGCACAGTGTGTTTTATGGACCTCCCTGATAACAGAGAGCGCTTTGAGCTGATCCATCCTAAACCTGTCACTTGAGAGGAGTGCAAAGGATAGTAGTCAGAGAGACAAGAAGGGGCTAGATTAACAGTATTTAGCATGCATATTAATGGTAGTAACAGTACCATTTGTTATTAATATAGCTTATTCCATGCCAACAGATCCCAGGGCACTTTAGAAATGACAGCATGTTTGCATCACTGAAATGGTGCCAGAATATCATGCAGCAAATTTTAGAACTAGAAATATTTGCTATTTGAATCTATGTGGGAAATTCAAGAAGGGAAATGAAATGCCTCAAATTGGAAGTTGCTGGCAATTAGAATCAAACAAATCGTGTATAGACTTAATGTAAAATTCAGTTTCTGGGACTGCTGAGCCAGTTTGTACTTTGGGTTTTGTCTCTATAGAACTCTGTATTTCTACGTGAATGCTCTTTTCTTCCCTCTCCAGCCAGGAACTCTTGCAATTCCACTTTTTCTGACTCAGATTATAGCTCCCTTACCCCATTTCTATCCAAGAGAGTTCTCACTAATGCATCCCACAAATTTACATACCTACAGGAGATACTGTTAGACTACTGCTCCATGTTTGACAGGGCCATTAGCTAAGACCATTGTCCCAGCCATGCAATGACTATTGCAGAGTAGATTCAGGCTCACATAAGCAGGAAAAATCATTCCCACTTCAGCTGTAACTGGTAACAGGTGAGAGCACAGACTTCATAAAGCACAGGAATATCTCAGGGAATTTACCAGCATCACTAAAACAAATGGACCTAGGCTGACAGTTCATGGTTCATCTAGAACCTGAACTTAGCCCAGTGATAAATGGGTTTTAGCTGAACATTGTACATAACAAGGCTATGGGCCAATTACTGCCATGCTTACTCCCACACCTTCCTTCTGGAAGACTACCACTGAAATGAATTAAACTATTCATAAAATAAAATACTACTGAACCTGGCAGTCTCTGGTGAAGATCTATAACAATATAGCACATATACTGTAATAAAAATACCAATGTAGGTATATGTTACAGTGGTTATGATAAAGCTTTAATACTAATAGTTATAGTGGCTTCCTACTGGAGATAACAGAGTACATTTAGGTGACCACTCCATTCAGGAAAGCAGGGAAAATCCTGAATATTGCTGCCTATCTTGTGATCCTACTGTGTTTTAGTTATCAGACAGGGTCAGGTTTTATTCCACCTACGAGGTACATATGTGGACTCTGGTGCCTAAGTGCAGTCTAATTCCACCCTGCTTAGTCCCAGAAAATCATTCCTATCTGCTTTTGTGCCACACCATCAGCTTAGCCTTAAGACTGGACCACAAAAAGAAAGAAGTGGAAAATTCACATTTATTTTGCATTAAAGGTTTTTCAGGGACTCAAGCAGGGTGGAATACAGTCACACTTAGGAGGCTAAGTCCACTTAGGCACCTAATAAGTGGAATAAGATCTGTCTCAAAGAGTTTAGAGAATATACTCAACCCCTGTCTAGACCTCTTCTACTGTTCCTGTGGTGGTCACTGTCCTCATTAAACCATTAAGGATTCCCTTGGTGGGTGTGTCCAGATGAGCAGACATGTGCAGAGGTGTGCGTTTGCCATGGTACAAATAGCAGTAGCACATATTTCATAGATTTCATAGACATTAGAGCTGGAAGGGACCTCGAAGATCATCAAGTCCAGCCCCATGCCCCAGGAGCAGGAAGTCAGCAGGGGTCAAAGCATCCCAGCAAGATAAAAAGGTGGGAGGCTGCCCATTATACACCCCAATATGGGTGGGGGTAGGCTATCCACAGCTCTGTTCCACCCCTACACCACAGACCAAGCCTCGCAGATGACGTCTCAGGCAGCCAACTCAACCATCCCCTTCACTCATTACCTGTGGCTCCTCCCCTGGGACCTTCAGCTTCTCTTTAAGCCCTGACCCTGTCTCAGGCCATTCAGGACCCCAAACTTTTCTGCTCTATGTGGGCATCCCTCACAGTGGGCCCCTGGTCCTTTTGACCCCTATCTGGGCCCTGGCCCCAGCATTGACCAGTTGAGACCTTTGGGCTAGGTCTAAGCCTCCTGCCTACACTCAGGGATCGGGGTCCCCCATTCCCAGTTCAGGTGCTTCACAAAGCATGCCTGGCCCCACAGAGTCACTCACCCCAGCAGACTCAGGCACTTCAAGAAGCTTACCTGTCCTTCCCTGGATTAGATGGAGTTAAGGTGCCGCTACCCACCTTTCACCGGGGTGGTAACTGGCCTGGCATTTTCCTGGGGTTCCCGTGCCACTGGGAGCCTTGTGCCACAGCTTTGTGCCCCTGCATGCATGCTCCAGTACACACCAAATTATCCTGGGCGAGGTAGGGGAGGCTGGGATCCAACAGGGTAGCAGCGGTGCTGAGCTGGCCGTACAGAACCTGGCCAGCAGCCAGTGTGGCTCTGACTGGCCAGGCACTGCTTCTGCTGGCACACACTGCTGCTGGGTGTGCATGCCACTTCTTTTGCAGTGTTTTTTTTTGACACAGGGATCTCCTGGTGTCAAATTTTGGTGCTACGCTGCAAATGTTCCCCGTCAGAGGAGAGAAAAACTGGAGAGCAGCCCAGTAGCTATCTCCTATTGTCTGGTTTCAATCAGGAGTGTTACATTTTCCATTGGTAATATGTCCCAGATATTTGCCATAACTGGACAATTGTTACACCTTGGAGAGGAAGTATCAGCCCTATCGCCTAAACATTTAGCTGTTACTAGGTGGTGAGAAATTAAAGTGCAATTCTACTCTGAAAATTGACTGCAGAAATGGCATGTTCTCACATATCAGTGCTGCTCTTTCTGTGTATTCAATTATATTTGCTGACTGGAGCCACTAAAATACATTTTTACTACTTTTCACTTATTAGCCCTGCAAAATCAGCACAAGTAAAACCAACAGAGAGAGAGAGAGAGAGAGAGAGGCAGAGATATGGATTCTTTTCAGTTTGGGGCTTCTACATAATTGTTCACTAACCCCCAGGCTGAAAACAATTAACTTGTTTCTGTGTCCCTGAGGACATAATTGGGCCTGCAGAACTTTTCTTAATTTGGGATAATTCAAAGGAATGAAAAGCCCATCTTGATATTTGGATCCTAGGTAATCAGAGAGACAGAGTAAACACAGAACCATAATGTATTATTTTTCCAAAGTTACCTTTCAGAATAGAACCACACTCTAATGCTTTGCAAAACTTAAAAAGGTTTTATATCAAGAATCTACCAAGGGTAGATTGGTACAGTACAGATGTGGTACAGGACACTCCGTAGTGTCCCAAAAGGTTCTTGAACCACCCTCCCAAATAATACTCTTCCAGCTGGAAATAGGAGAAATAAGATGAAGGGAGACATGAGCCATATATGATCTAGATGCACACTCCATTACTGTGCTTTGCAGTATGCAAGACAAATGCCTGAACAGCTCTACATTACAGGCATATCTGATCAGCCACTTTGACTCATCAGCTGCACTGGAACCTGCCAAAGTTGTGATCATTACCATTTAAACCCCCTCAAACCAACATGGAAACCCATACAGCAGTTTGCAAGTAGAAGAATATTCCCGCCAGATGCAAGACTGGTGATCAGTTTAGCTCTGCCCCAGCATCCTCACAAATCCAGCCTACTAGAGGAGGAGGGAAAGGTGGAGCTGAAACAGGCAGTCCACAATAGCTGCTTGCCAAGGCAACAGTAGCAACTTATTTTTTCCTGTCAGGAGCTCCAGGGGGGACCTAGTCTCTTAAACCTACTAACATACCCAAAGGAAGCTGTGGTAGATGACATCCTTTTGCCCACCCCATTCACTAGAATGAGCGCACACACACGTATACACACATACACTTGTTGAAAGCAAGTAGGGAGAGGGAAAGCTGAAGGACCACAGGAGGATTGCTTTAGCTGTTCTTTGTTTATATTGCATCCCCAGAGCCCCCAGTGATGTCTCATAGGAATAAAAGGGACCTCGCAAAGCCATGGAATCCTATTCCCTGCTTTTGCAATCAATAATCTGTCCAAAAGGGTCCACAAGAACTTTCATTCCAGCCCTGCTCACATACCATGAACACAAAGCATCTTGCTAAAAACAAAAATCCCTACTACCTGTCACAGGAGTAGAGCAGGAGAAACTAGGCTACCATCAGTGCTTGGGGCAATGATCCCAGGCTCTTAAAATGACAACCCAGCTAGTAATTCTAACTCCACCTCCATCCCCCACCAACACACACACCTTCCTTGGGCTCCTCCATATCTCAGAGTATTTAGAGAATAAATCAATGGGAGGAATTGCACATAAGATACAAACCTTAAAACTCCATACTATATCACCACATTTTCAGTGAAAACCAACTAGCGTCCTTCAAAACTAGTCAGCGCTTCTCCTTAATCAGATAGATAATCACCATTCATCAGTGTTAAAGGAACTTCCCTTCCCTTACAGACTGCATGCCATGACAATAGCCCTTCTGGGCCTAGTGAACAAGAAGAAAGCATTTGAGTGATTAGTGATCCTGTCTCTGTGATGTGTAAGTGGCGTACATGGTCTGTAAGCTAACTGAGTTAATGTAGAGGAGCAATCATTTTATATATTGCAGAATAAATAAGAGGCTGTTGTGAATGATTAAATTCATGAAAATTTGCTAGCGGCATAATATCAGAGTTGTTCTTCCTCCTTCAGGCATCACTGGTTTTATTGCAAATGTTTAGAACAAGAATTCCATGAGCAAAGAATTTTCACTGGCAAAGGAGAGCAAGCACCACAATCAGAGCTGCACCTGGACTCAGATTTACAGATGTTTGTAAAAATCATAATTTTCCAGAGGAAAACAAGGTTTAGATCTCTGGGAACAGCTCTTCTGTACCAACCTGCTGGACAAGGGTATATGAAAGTCAAAATTCTGAAAATACAATCTGGATCTTTTTGGCCAAATTCTCATCTGTCGTAAACCCATTTTAGTGGACTTCCGCTATTCATGGCAGGTAAAGATCGGCCCCCTCTAATTTTAGGGATCATTTCAATTGTCTGTTGCCAAACAGGAGGAAAAGAAATCAGGCCACATCCACTTCCATGACTAAGTTTCCAAAAATTTTGAATTTTCCAAAGAATATCAATGTCACTTGCTTGCTTAAAATTAAACATATTTTTAAAAATAGGATTGCTGTATTAGAGCTATATCTTTATTTTATATAACCTTAATACGGCCTGACCTGTTTAAGATTCTTCTAATTTTGGATAGTTTAAGAGAGTCATAACTACAGAGCTGTTACATCCTGTGCATCTTGCCGTAAGGCACAATGTTAATGAAAGTAATGCTAAGAATAGGGCCTCATGTTTCAACTTAAGGGAGAAGCATGTGCCAGCCTACATAAAAAGCAGCAAGGTTAAGGCTGAAAAGAAACATTTTTAGAAAACACCCAAATAATTAAAGTCTGAAGCACACTACTCAAGGAGAGTCAATCTTTTCTCCTTGTCTAGTTCCGAAACAGGTGAACTATAAGTGTAAAGAAAGCACAGAGAGTTAAAAATCCCAAGGGGTAATCTTGTCTTGTTTAAGTCATAATGAATTCAGTCTTCAGAGACCATGAAGTCTGGGTTTTTTTTAAGCTCTGTAATGTCAGCTGAATAATTATCTAACAAAATGTGTGTGTAGGTGAACTCCCGGTGATTCAGTTTCTTTCCTGTTATGAAATACAAGGTTGCTAACCTCTTGAGCAAAATAAGGCAAAGTCAGAGAACATCAGGTTTGTACAAACACAGTTTCCCACTTGTATCCTTCCTTTAAGTATTATTGATATTTGATAAAACATCTCAGAAATAATGGTAGTGTATGACAGGTTTCTTTCCCAGTTGTATTTACAGACTATTGGAGCGAAGTGTTAAAGGAAAGAAAATGAAACACTTTGCCAACACACTATGTGCTAAATACACCATTTACCAAAAACTTTATGCTCTAGCAAGATTTCTTTTTAAAGAAACATATTTCTTTTAAAGTAAACAGTTGACAGAAACTATATGAGTCAAAGTTAAAGAGGGAATTAAACAAGCTCATCATATATGTATATAATCACACTGTGGCAGCAGAGCTCGATCAGGCACGGCTGCATCCAGGTCAAGCCTCTCCGGCGGTGACCTGGAAGCACAGCAAGCACATCCGGGGATGCCGGCCCCAGGTTGAGCCCAGCTAATACGGACTGGCTGGGCCCATCAGGAGAGGTTCAACATGGCAGCAGAGCCTAAAAGCAGCATTGAACCAGAAGTGCAGGGTAACCGGAAGTGGCTGCAGCAGCACCAGGACAGCCACTCGCGGGAGGGAATGCCCCAGCAGGGAAAAGTAGTGGGAACAGTGGCAGCCAGTGACTCCCACCAGAGCCAGCTCAGAGGAGCTGGAGCACTCTCCTGGAAGCAGAGACTGGGCCTTGATTGTGACAACGACCAGAGACGGACCAGGACGACCTGTGGCTGGAACAGCCTAGCTGTGAGTACAGGAGCCGAGCAGAGGGCAAGGAGAGCTAACATCCCCAAGCCTCAACATACAGACAGAGTCTGGATGTGGATTTTGACCTCCTGAGTGGAGGAAATATATCAGCATGGAAGATTTTGGCAATGCCAGATAACAACAGCTACACTTAGGGTCTGGACACTCTTTATCAGTATTGGCATCTGGGAGGCACTAGGCAGAGTGTAGAGGAGGTGGAGCCCTGAGAGGCAGGACCCATGGTATCTGTATGAGGGCGTGGAAGACCGGCCTATTTTCTGTAACATCAAAGACGTGGCAGGAAAGAATTTACAGCACCCATACGGGCACCCAAACCAGCAAACTGTCTTCATGCCAGAGAACAGAGAGACTCTCTCTGGACAAAATGTCCTGCCAGTCCTTGAGGGACAAGCACAGGAGGTTACACACACACAAATACTTTCATTTTGTAAGAGTAATTAAAATCAATGTATCGATTCAGTTGTAAAGTAATTATGTTACTAGTTTGATTACTGTATTTTCAGATTTAATTGTTTTAAATGCAGGAGATAAACTCCACATTACAAGTGAAAAAAGTGAGGCATGCAGAGATGTTTTATGTTTTGCCCAACTTGACCAGAAAATTAATGGATTAATTCTTAATCCAATGACATAACCCCATGGATAATTTTAGTAGTGTTTCTTATGGTTCCCTGTTTTCATAAAGTACTTTGAGATACATAGTTTAATAGACCACAAGAGATGCAACAGATTAATTTTGAAATGCATTGAAAGCATTGGCTACCAAGCCATGGATTTAAAAACCTGTCAAATGAAACTGGCTCCTTGATTTAGAGTTGGAGTAAAGACCTACAAAATCAGGAGGCTTGTATCTGAATCTTCAGAAATTATATCCCACTCCCAAACAGAAGCCCCACTGAGGTGCTGTTCTTAGATCCTCCAGCAAAGATAAACTTCAAGTATCTCAAGTGACCAATCAGGAGTGACTAAAGTGTACAGGCAGAAGACAAGATAAATTTGTACCTTACACACAAACTAAATCAGAGATGCATAGCATAAGCTTTTGCAAGCAGCAGGCTTACTTCATCAGGTGCTGCCTGATTCAAAGCATTTAATCAACTTCAATAGGCATAGAACACAGTCTTGTAAGAGAACAAAGGGGCACACTGAAGCTCCAGACAAAGTACCCTCTAACCTCTGTCAAAAGCTTGCAGATATAATGATCTAGTCTGTTTTTTTCCCTTGATGTGAAGGGGTTCCAAGCCTAAAGCACTGGTGGTCTATCTGAAGTAATAACAATAGACATCTTTGGGGAATTGGGAAAATCTAGTGCAGGAAGAGGAGGTTGTATGTGAACTAACAGAGTCAACCAACTGAAAGCAGCAGGAGCCCAGAGACATTTACAAGATCCCACAAACACTTACATTTAATGGACTATGTATACAATAGATGAGAGTGGTAAGATGAAGCATTTAGATAAGAAGGTAGGAAAGTTTCTTAACAGTAAGAATGATCTGACAATGGACTGCCTGGTATGGCAACTGATGCTGTATCATTAGAGGTGTCCAAAAATAGACTGCCTGGATATCTAGATGGAGCTCTGCATGGTGGAAAATTGTGTGCGATGCAATAGATTGAACTAAATAACATGAGCTTTCCTTCCTACTCTCCCAGCTGTGAACTGTGACATCTCTGTCTTTATTTACCTTTCAGGTATCTCTCTTCTCGGATTCTGCCTAACCCATTTAGCTTATCTCCCTCTCAATCCACTCCACATTCTTCCACTGCATTTTTTTTAATTCCACTCTTATTCTACAAGGCACAGGAATAAAAATGGCCAAACTCTGATACCTAAAGCAACAGTAAGCATTACTTAAAAGTTTACCACCTCCATGCCCACTTCATTTCATTGCTAGCAAATAACCAAAGGGAATGACAAGAGATGAGTGTAACTGACTAAAATCACAAACCCTAAGACATCATCTCACAGCACTTCATAGGTCATCATTCTAGTGGGCCTCACTTTGCTGCTCATCCTACATCAAAACAGGAAGCACTGATATAACAGTTGGTGTCACATTTATTTTCTTATCTGATGCTGATATCTAAGTATTAATGTAAGCCCTGGTATCTCTTCATTTCAGAAAAAGATGAAGTCTTTCCATCATTTTCTCCATGAAACAGAGAAATATCCAGAAATATTCAGCATTCTTAATCTGTAGGATTTAGTCTGTAGATTAAGTGCTAAAATCAGAACAAAATATTTGTGCCTAGTAAATCAAGAAGTTTTGACAAAATTCTGCCTAAGCCTCAAGTCAGCAGGGTATTTTAGTATATGCAGCATTTTAAGTATGTCAGTAATCCTACTGAAGTCAATGGGAATAACCACGAATTTCTATTTAGCCATTTACTTTAATTACTTTGCTTCTTCTGGCCCTAGGAAATTACTGGCTTTTTACCGCCTTCAGACTGCTTACTCCACACACCACTTTGCTAAAAGTATAATTAACAACCCCCTGCTACTTAAATGACCCAGAAGCACAGTTCAAAAATACAGCGGGAAATAAAGATAGATAAAATGAAGAATGATAACTGCTCTAAGGGCTATATTCTTATAACTTTAGTTTGAATGATACTTAAACCAGGAGTAGTTCCAATGATTCCTATGAGGTTCCTTGTGGATTAAAGAAGTAGGGGTATCAGAGAGGGCTATGAGAGTAAGGGTATCAGAATTTAGCACATACTGAGCAAAGAAAAGACAGAACCAAAAACAAAACGAAGAAAGAAGTAGAGCAGGCAATTGGTACAGCCTGCACTGTGGAGTCCACCTGCTGTTGCTGGGAGCCAGATTTTGATGGGAGCCACAGAAAAATGCTTTGGCTGAGCTTCTCATAACCTCATCGGCTGGAGAATAATGCCCTGCTTTCACCTTATGCAGCCTTTTTATATGGTACATTAAGAGGAGCAAATCAATATAGCAAAAATAACAAAGAAAAACAATCTTAAATGGGGAAAAACTATCTTTTATGTGCCTCTTCTTCAGTGGTGCATTTTTGACTCCTCATTCCTACTGTGACTCAATTACAAAGCAGTTCAAGAAGGAATAAGCCATTCTTTTCCACCCCTGCTGGACATACTGCAGTAAATGTGAGCATTATGTTCAGCTATTTGAGATACCAATAACCAATTGCAAAGAAGGCTGAGAAGGAAAAGAAGAAAGAAGTTAGGGTTCAGTAATAGACTTTTTTCAGGCATTTACAAGTATCCAGCTTGAAAATATTCCATGCTGGTAAATTTATTTTTCCACTTAATTTACCTATCCCACTGATAGCTTCATCTATGATACAGTATAACTAATCAACACACTGGTCTAAATCAAGAGCAACTCTATTGAAGTCAGTGTAAAAGTAGTTAATAAAACTAGACTGAGATGAGAATCACATGCTCCATTTTCATGTGCCCCATTCCAAGGCCAAATTATACATGGCAGGGCATTGGTGAAGGTCATGATCATGTTCCAGCACCACAATACGTTCATATACTCATTTCATTTGAGATAGTAGGCAAAATTAATATCTATTGTAACTTCTTCAACTTCAGAACATATGTACCAAGCAAGAATTCATCCCATTAAAATGGATTTGAACTAAAATCAGATAGGTGAAAAGCTAAAGCTTTATGAGTATCTGTTAAATTGTCTAGTGAAAATGCCAGTGATTTTATCCATTTGACTGTATAACTGACTTGAATAATGGAAACAGATCTAACAGCCAGGTCTATTAAATTGTTCATATAAAAATAAAACATGAGGAATCAGGAGAAAATCAGAAGGCATGAGGAATTTGGTGTCAGCCCCTATCATTCCTAAGGGGAAAAAAAGTAACAATACTTATTTTATTCCTAAAGCTAATCTGCAAAAAAGCAGGATGGAATGGGTTTGCCCTCTGATAATTTTGGAATTGTCAATCTGAGTCCAATAAATGTGTCCAATTGCTAAACAACTTTCATTATCCTTGTAGTATGCAAGGAAAAAAAAAATTGACATGGAATGAAAAGTATTTCCAAAGAGCTCTATGTATCTGTAGCATGGAAATGAGCACAGGAAAGAAAATATATTTACGTCTTTCCTCTGAATGGAAAGTTAGTTATTTCAGGCAGAAGGTGGGAAACATCTTGGATGAACAATTGCAAGTTTGAAAGAAATGCCCCCCAGAGTTGCTTCTGAAGGGTTCTTCTGAAGCTATAGACTTTGAAACTGATCCTGAACAACAAACAAATTATAAATTAACTTAATAGAACCCCAAGCCAAGCCACGTTTTAACATTGGCGTCCACTGAGCAAATACTATCATTTTAACTGATGGCTAAGGCAGCTGTACACCAACTCATCCCTGTGATAAGTGGGCAAGATTACAAATAAAGGCTCCTCCTCCTTCCTGTTTTCAGACCTCTGAACTAAACAACAGATAGAACATGTACTGATCATGCTTATCAACCCATCTGCATAATGAGAGTTAACGTGAGAATCACTTTGTCCCAGTGTTTGACTAAATTAAACACAGCATTCTCTTTTGCAGCATTTCGTCCACATTCTAGCCATTGCCTCTTGTTCCATAATAATACTGTCTATACCTGCAGACAGGGAGTTAAGAGTCAGATAATAGTGGGAAGAAATTAAACCACCATTCCTCCCATTAAAGATAAACATAAATATCCAAGAGAACAAACCATAAAGAGCTTGGGCTAAATGTACAGTGACCAACTAGAAACCACAGCATGGAGTCCTTCACTTCCCAATGCTGCATCTGCTGAACCTTGAAGGTATCCCTTATAAATTCCAGGATATTAAAACAGGTAACAGCCTTTCAGATCCGCTCTCTAGAAGAGCTTGTTCTGTCTGCCCAGCAGGTTATAACTGAAATTTTAGTGCACGTTTTGATCACTTGTGGTAAAGATTTCCCCTTGGTTTTGTAGATTTTAGACATGCAGACTTTAATTAGTGTTCTTAGATATTTTCTTACCTTCATATCTTAGTAAAGAGGTACAAATACAACTTGCAAAAGTCTGAAATCTCTAGTTCTCTTGCAATAAATTTATAGCACCTAACTAAGGGCCTTCTGATGTTAAATATATGCCAAAGCTTTTCATTGCTATGTTAAGGATCTAGACAGCATAGTGATAGTACTGGCCTGAAGTTTACAAAACAGAATTCATCTTGAGAATTAATTGTACAATGGTTCTTCGTACGTATTCTGATAATTGGTGCTTGAATGTCAGTGGTCAGTTTTTGCATCTGAGATCTCTTCTTTTGGGATGTTTTTAAAATCAGGTAAATGCTTCTGACTGAAAAGAAACAAGGATTTTTTTTTCTCATCACTTGCAACGTAGTGGCACCCACTTTGGGATCAGGACTCCTTTGAACTATGTACCGGAAAAATAGTCCTTGGCCCGAAGGTTCCCAGTTTAACCTGACTGATGCATCAGAAGGGTAAGAATAAACAGAGAAAATAAAAAGTTAATAAACCTTTTCACCACATACTATACAGCTCTGAATTATGCACGTGCTATATATTTTGCATGGGAATAAAGCTAAGTTTAAAATATCATAGAAAGGGGTTTTTTTTAGAAAGGATTTGTGCTTTTTTTGTATACCTTTGATTAGAAAGTTGCACTTAGAATGAGAGGGAGAAAAGGAGGGAAGTGGTAATTAGCAGATATTGGAAAGCTCTAGCAGTTATCAAAAAATGTTTTTCAAGACAATCATATTTAAGAGTTTTATGGTCTGGCATCTTTTGATCTGCTACATCCAAAACAAATTGCTTATACCATGACAAAGAAGGCATTCCTATCCCTCAAGATGATCAGATGTTCAGCACTGTGGTGTCTGAGTACCTTACAAGCACTCCTTTTGGCAATGTAATGGTATAGGGCTCCTGCTTTTAACCCTGATGTGTCATAAAATATTGTGTATGCATCACATCACGATCTGCATATCCCTTCCTCTAGAGGCTCTGTCTTTCAGCATCTAACTTCCCTTGTTAAGTTGATAGCATCTGAATGGTCTAATGATCACTGGAGAAACAGATCCTTTTGAATTGTTAAATCCAATGAAACAAACATGAACCTCAGTCTCAATCTAATTAAAATACTGCACCAAGATATACATGGTCATCTTGTAGCAATTAGACTCACAAAGTGCAGGCCTTAAATGTGGCAGTTGGGAGGAGGAGGGTTGCTTGGTTTTTTTTTTGTTAGACTCAGAGAAATTAATGGCAATGAAAGTAAGGTGTATATATATTTTTAAAAAGCCATTTGTAACCATAGTGGAATTATTGCTTTTGGATATTGAGCTCTACTGTAAAAGTGAAGCAGAACATGCAAATGCAAATGGGGCTATTTTCCTCAGAGAGATTATCCCCTTGGAAACCTTTTGATTCAGGATCTGTCTTATCTCTTAGACCAGAGGCTAAAGTCATCTTTTACATATTTGGCTCTTATGGAGCAAAGAGCAAATATTTCTTAGTGTACTGGCTTATTGTTTTCAGAGAATAGTCCTTCTTTGCCTCAATCACGGGGCACAGCTAGCACATGCTGATTTTTTGACAAAAGGCACTTTGATATATTAATACAGTGACACTGATGGAATTCAACTCTAGGAAAAATTTTTACCTCTGCTTCTTTTCTCTAGTGACCATTTGGTTTCTCTTGATCCGATAAGGGACTTGAGGGAGTGCCACATCCATTTGAACTGACATAATGCCTTTACTATGGATCTTGACAGAGTCAGTAGAGATGATCCCTAGAGAATTTAGTTTGCTGTCCAATCCATTCATTTTCTGTCAGCATTTCAGAGACTGGTGAACTCACGCTGACACTGGAAGTCTCTTTTCTATGCTCTCTGCACCTTTTGAGGCTAGGCATTCAACAGACAACTTTACAGTGTTCTCTCTCATGGGTATCTTGGCCCAAATAAAAATCTCTATTCCAAGCCAAAAACACTGGACTAGAACCAATCTTATAAACGTTTATTGTTCATTTAAATGGAGGAAAAACATCACTGAACACACAAATTAAGAAAACCCCACAACGTCTATACACAAGGATATGAAGAAGTAAGATCCAAACGTTCCATAACCTGAGGGCTACCCCACCTTGCCACTCTCCCAAGTGGTTGTTTGTTGTACATCTTCAAGCAAAAAGTGGGGTTGATGTGTAAGATTGGAGTGGTGTTTCCATGATCTATTTTTCTCGTCTCAGTACAAGAGGAAATCTCTGAGCTCCTGTATCTGCCTAGCCAAGTACATTTGAGATCCATACTTTGATTTCCCTTCAGGTTTTCACAGAGAGGGAATCAAAGATCTTGAGGCTGAGCCTTGGCCTAGCTCAGTTCACTAGCTCTATTAATATTTAACACCCCTTTTAAAAGAAACTCCCTGTCATTTTGTGCCTTTGCAATAGTTTCCACAAGCTGCACATAAGCCCCATGAATGTACTATTCCCCTAACAGATATGCAGGCCCTGAAGACATCTTTGTCTTCATACTGGACAGGGCATTGAAAGTCATCCTTCTTCTTAGGATCTTTCATTTTTACATACAGTATTGACACGAGAACTGAAGAGAGAGCTTTGGATTTTGCAAAGCCACAAAAAATACCTAGTAATAACTAAAACCCTAAGAATGAAAGACAAAAAAAGAACACCAAGGGCGCATCCAGATGAGCCTGCACGTGCCTCTTGCGGTGTCTCAATGCAGTTTGAGATGCCACAAGAGGCACGCTGGGAACAAAAAAATGCCCCCTGTGCTGCATATTTGTAGCACAGACTTCAAACTTAATATCTGGAAATTGAGTTATCAAAAAAATCCCAGAAAAAAGCAAGGCAAGGTACGGTCCAGGGCCATGGCCTGAGGCAACCAGAGGCTGGGGTCCTCCAAAGAGATACTCTGGTAGCCAGAGCATCTCTATGGCTGCCCCTTGCCTTGGTGCTGCAGCACGCTGCCTCCTCATGCAGGGCAAGGAGTGGTGCGGGCTGTATGGACCCAAGCTCTGTCTCCAGGTAAGTGGGGACAGGGAGTTGGGGGACTAAAGCGGGAGCTGTATGGATGTGGGGGACTGTGTGTGTGTGTGGGAGGGGTGGGTGCCCCGCCTGCTCCCCACACAGCCCACAGCCCCCCCACCCCACAGCAGCAGCAGCAGCCATTGGGGCACAGGGGCAGCACAGCTTGGCCCCAGCCACCTGGTACCCAGTGCTACCTGTGCCACGTTGCACAGGCCCAGCCCGGCTCAGTGTGGGGCCATGCACCTTTGGGCCACTCGAGCTGTCACCAGGGGACCAACAACACTCTCAGGGACCACGTGTCATGCCAGGACGGGTTCTACTTCCATGGAACTGGCTCAGCCCAATGGCACACAGGGCCTGTGCATGCAGGACCTAGCTTGGTGTGACATGCAGTCTCTGTGAGCGGTGCCACCCCCCAGGTGACAGCCCAAGTGGCCTGGAGCTGCCCAAAGGTACACGGCCCCACACTGAGCTGAGCCAGGCCCACGCGATATGGCACAGGCAACACCAGGTGCCAGGCAGCTGGGGCCGAGCCGTGCTGCCCCATGCCATTGGGGTGCTGTGCCAGGAGGGCCCAGAGCACCCAATGGCTGCTGCTGCTGTGGGAGGGCTGTGGGGGGGTATATGTACCCTGCGGGGGGGGCATGTGTGCAGTGTGGGGGAGGCATGTGGGCTTTGTGAGAGGGATGCATATGAACCCTTCGGGGGGGCATGTGGGCCCTGTGAGGGGGGCATGTGCCCTGGGGGGGGTCTGTGGCTCTGTAGGGGAATCCGCAGCCCTGTAGAGGGAAGCTGTGGCCCTGTGGGGGGGCTGTAAGGTGGGGTTGTACAGGACCCTCCCCTCCTGAACCCCCCACACAGCTGTCAAACACCCACAGTCCCATCCACAATTCACCCACAACACAAACATCCCCAAGCCACCCCCACAAACCCCTCACCCACATACCCAGCCACAAACCCCCACACAAGCCCCATGCCACCCAAACCTCACACCCACAAACCCTATACCCATCCACAGACTCCCCAACCTCCCCCTCCAAATTGCTTTACACTTGTAAATAAATCAATAAAACATTGCCCAACTGATCTCTCTCTATATAGTGGTGTTTCATTTTAAAAGCGGAAGAACACTATTTTTGGTATTTTAATGAGACATTTTGAGTTTCTTATCAGAGTATTTGCAATTTTTAAACAGGGAACACCAGGATCTCTGCTGGTGAGACAAGTGGTGAGACCTGGACAGAAGAGCCTACCCAGGGCCAACACTGGGGACTCAGCTGGAGGGCAGATGAGGTGGCTGACCTCTTGGCCATTTGCGGCCAAAAGGACATGCTTTGACAGTTCAAAGCTGGCCACCACAAGGTGCACATCTGGGCAATAGCTGCCCAGATGGCAGAGCAGGGGCACCCCATCTGGGTCTGGCAGGCATGCAGCCATGGGGCAGTAGGTCCAAGAGGGTGGATGCTGTCTCAGGTGGCAGCAGGCTTGACTGCCAGACTGTTACAGTGGGTAGAGCGTGCAGTGGCCACTCCAGGTTAGGTCTGCTTCAGCAGTCCAGCTGGCACAAGGGACGGGTGTCCCCAGATACCAAATGGCTGGGCCTCAGAAGCTCCTGAGGGCAAGTAGCCCTGGGCTGCTTGCCAGGGAAGGTTTTTATACTGCTGGGGACAGCACAGGTGCTGGCCCCAGGCTCTAACTCCCCCTGGCTACAGATCCAGGAGCAGTTGGGCAGGGTTTTGCCCCAAGTGGAACAACTTGCCCCACACCAAAGTGCATGTCCAGGCACGTGCGCCGAAACAAAAATTTCTAGCACAAATTTGTGTCGCTCCTATTTGAGCTGCTGTAAGTGCTCATGCCTGCATGTGTGGATATGCCCCAAATGTTCTGTGAAAAAAAACAACAACCCACCAAATGTAAATAAAGAGAAATGAATAAAAGAATAGTTCCAATTGTGTAGCCTTGCTGGCTGAAAAAAAAACTGACAGGAGGGGTGTTCAGGTGAATATTGAAGTCACAGAAGGAACATAATTCCTCACACATAACCACTAAGTCCTCATAAGAGACAGTATCTGTGCCAAGCAGAATACGTGCTTCAGGAGCTGGAATTTACAAGGACAATGCTAAAAAAACCTCATCAATGTACTTGAGTTAGCAGGTACATTTTTATAACACAGAACTGGAACATCATGTCACAGGTTAGAATAGGATCCAGCATATCTTTTCATACCTGAGAAGTTTGATAGAGCTTCACTGTGCTATAGTATTCTGACAAGAAAAACTGACAGAAAATGTGAAATATCTGGGTAATCAAATAATGTGGGAGCAGGACAAGGTAAAGAAACATTAAAGATAATGTCACTACTAGCATTTAGAATGATATGCTTCAAGTGAAAGCAAACAAAAATTCTCCACACTCAGTGTGAAATCAGGACTTCTGGCAAGTGCCAGAGGTAGATTGAAGGACTGGAAAAATTGACAAATGCCAAAAAGGAGACTTGTACCTGATAGATAAATAAAAAGTATTGGTAGTATACAGGCAATTGTGTTGCAACTCATTCATATGAAAGACTGCCTCCCATATATGTTGTATGGCCTTGCTCCTCTTCTGGCCAATGCCCTGCTCCCTGGCAATGACAGGGTGAAACCTAGGATGCGTCACCTGTGTATCCCGGTAGATGTTATCTCTCACCTGCCATGACTTGATCTGATCTTAAACTGGGAGCCAGTTCCTTTTCAGGTGACCATTGCCTTGGCCTCTTCATGGGGCTCCACCATCCTTGTACCCCACCCTTACCACTCCTGGCATCTTAGTAGATGGAGATGGTGCTCAGTTGTGTCCTTTCCCCTCACCTACTGCCTTGCTTCTGTCCTGGATTGGAATCAACGTTCCTGCAGGCTTCCAGGTGTTACCATGCTCCTTGACCACAATTCACCAGTCCTTGGTAATATTCTGAACTGGGGTTGGCCCTCTGGCTTTAAACCCATCTCAGTCACTGGTGGCCCCTCTGAGGCTGAACAACCTCAAATAGTCCTTCCCACAAGAAAGTCCCAAGCCAAAATGGAAAACTTAACAAGAAAGATAACTGAAAATGTCAGCTGCCACTGCTACATGCCCCTTTGGCATTCCCTGTGAGCAACTGCTCCTTGGTTGAGCCTTTTCCCAGCTCAGCCTTGTATATTGTCAGTCCTGTTCATGCAGGAATCAGCCCACCCTCTGGCCTTACACCACTTCTGGCCAAATTATTGGGTATCTTCAGACAAGCTGCCTTCTCTTCCCTATTACCCAATCTCTCTCTAGGCTTCCACCACCCCAAGACAAAGTCCCTGTTATAACCCTCCTTCATCTTCACAGGAAGGAAGACCCTGCTGAGGCTGGCTTCCCCAAGGCAGGGTCCCTCCCCACATTCCCATCTCCCCTGGTTACATCTGACCTATATTCCATTTCCTTGTGCATGTCTGCTGCAACACCTTCACTGTCCACTGCAATGTCTGGTGAAAGCTACTTCCACTGTTCAGCGCTCCTCCAAACAATGAGCAACCCAGCCAGGTCGGCTGCAATATTTCCAGCTGCCTGCCAGCCCTCTCTGGAGACCCCCTCCGATGTCTTCTTTTTGCTGATGCCCAGGACTCCCCCGGTGCCCCCCTTTTGGACCTGCAAGTACTCTTGTGGGTTCACCATGCTCCAATCCAGAGGGAGATGCTGCTCCAGAAGTATTGTCCTAGAGCTGGTGTTCCAGCCACCTTCTCTGTGCTGACTAAGGTGAGTAACAGGGACAGGTTACTTCTTGGACTCTTTCTTTCCTGGCTAACTTCCTTTTCCCCTTCACAGAAACATACCTGAAAAATAGCTGAATCCAGCCCCTCTTCAGATCCATCCTTTTTTCCTTTCCCTCCCAATACTGCTAGGGAGGACATGGTACAAGTAACAGAGCAGTCTTTGGAGGAAAATGACTTCCCTGTTTCACAGCTGAAATGTCCCTTCTGTGTATAGAAAGTTAAAGGGACAAAGGAAGAAGTATCTCTGGAGCTGGAGGGAAGGAGTCCTACAGAGAGGAGCAAAATGATGGAGAAAGGCAGGCAAGAGAAAGAAATATGGAAAGTACACCTTTAAGTTTGACATTAAAGGACCAACTCAGTTCCAAACAGCAAAAACTACTGTACTCAGCAAAAACGTAAACATTCAGTATACTTTATATATACTGTGTAGGTCATATTGATTTATAATTTGCTAAACCCTGCAGCCTGAGCTTAATTCTTTAGATTTCATTCCATACAAATAAGTCTTACCCGAGGATGACAAAAGTACTTAGAAGTAGAAATGCATGGATCTCCACAGCCATGGTTTGGGGATCGTAGGTGAAACTGCTCTCGGCACCATGTATTGGTGAACTGGAGGGAGAGACCTAATTTGCCTGGACAAGATTTGGGCATGTCTACACATGCATTAATACACCTTTGCTGCCACACATTAAGTTTAAAACCTCTAATATGAAGTACTACATAAATTCACAGTAGCTGGTGCTACTGCACAGTAGCAAAGGTGCATGGTCTTTTTGTGATGCTTAATGTGCAGAAGACTAATTCTACTGTGCAATAGTGCATTAGCATGGTTTTTGCCTGGCACGCTAATATGCAGTAGAATTAGTGTTCTGTGTATTGTCTCGTGTTGCTGCACCCACTCTGTTTTAGTATAGATAGTTTAGTAAAAATTCAGTTAAGTTTGGGGTGAGGAGAGAGAGTAATGAAACAGTATCTTATTACATGATAAAAGAGCAACAGAACCATGCTTAATATGCCTTGAGTGAGAAATTTTACCACCTCCAGAACCTCAGCCCCCTGGTGAATAGGACTCAGACAAGAATAAAACTAAAATCCTGACTCTGCATCATAATAAGAGATAGTGGGAGCTTTTCAGTAAAGCTGTAGAGAACAGTAGGCAGTAGCATACCGATAGGTAGACAAGTGAATCTTATATCCTAGGTGGTCCCGAAGGGTGTGGGTACCTGAACGGAGCTAGGAGGATGCCTCACTCTCCCATCCTTCATCCTCCCTTCCCCCAACAGCTGCTCCAGCAGAGAAGAGACAGTGCCATGTGGTGAAGTACTGGCTGCTCAAGGTGAAGCACTAGCCTGTTACACCTCTTACAGTAGGAGCTAAGTGAACTCTTGTAAAATACCTCCTCACCCAATCATCCACAGACCTACAATCATTACAAGCTGAGGGGGTAGCCTCACAACTGAACCTGGCATCTCAACAAGAAATGACAGGGGTGCGTTACTGAAGCTGAAGAAGGTAGTAAAATAGCAGAGTCATCTCCAGTGAGGATTCCTTTGCCTATCACCCACAGACCTGAAATTATGGAGTTGGGTAGGGGGCATTCAACTGAACCAAAACAGTGAAGTGGTGGCATCACAACTACTGGTAATAGCACAGAGATAGCGCCATGGCTAGAGGCAGTGGTGGGGAGGCGGCATCCCTTTCTACATTCCATGCTACACTTCCCTGGTTCAGCTGGATCTGATGCTGCCTGAGTGCATTTCCCAAAATATTGACAGCAAACCATGAACAGGGTGCTCCAAAAAAGGACAGAGAGATGGAAGTGAGGTGTCAAAGATGTTTTTAACAGAGCTCACCACTAGAAAGATGACAAATTACAGGAGTGAAGCACTGTCTCTTCAGTGTAATGCACCAGCTAATGCACAGTACGATAAACAACACATTACAAAACACAGTAACTTTTGTACTGGAGACAGTAGGCTGAGCTTCTGACTACAAAGGCAAGATTGTACAGAGGCAGCATGTTAAGCAAGTCACTTGAACCTTTCATTCAAATTAAAGCTGGATAGAAACCAGCTATAGAGTTGTTACACAGCTTCAAGCACTAACTTTGTAGCCGGTTGGCTCTTTTTATAGCTGGAGAGTCATTTTTTTATGATGTGATAATTACTTTGTACACATGGATGGTCTAAATTTATCATGCAATTCACCAGTTAAAACAATAGAAAAATCATAGAAAATTAGAGTGAGAAGGGACCTCAGGAGGTCATCTAGTCCAAACTCCTGCTCAAAGCAGGACCATCCCCAACTAAATCATCCCAGTCAAGGCTTTGTCTGGCCAGGTCTTAAAAACCTCCAAGGATGGAGCTTCCACCACTTCTCTGAGTAACCTGTTCCAGTGTTTTATTACCCTCCTAGGGAGAAAATTTTTCCTAATATCTAACCTAAACTTCTCTTGCTGCAACTTGACAAAAAGCAATGATCTCATCTGCCACCACTGCGAACAGTCTAGTTCCATCCTCTTTTGAACTCTCTTTCAGGTAGTTGAAAGCTGCTATTAAATACCCACCTCAGCCTTCTCTTCTCTAGTCTAAATAAACCCAGTTCCAGACTAAATAAGACCAGTGAATTGCATAATATGTGTAATATGTAGCATAAGCCTAAGGAGAGCTATCTGATTTAGAGGCAATTGCTGAAAATCCTGCAGGGAGTAGCCATGCTTCATTCACTTTTTAGGACATCAAAATTACTAGCCAACATATTGCATTAAGCTAAAAGTTGTCTATAGTAAAATAGCGTCTGAAAAAAGTATTCCATGCAAATCTTCCCTGGAAAGAATGAGTATATGTTATATGGTCAGTTTAGCCAGTTGATTACTAAACAGATGCGCTAGAATCTGCCGATTTCTTACTTCTACAGTTGTTTTGCATTAGGATGGTTAATAGGATACTGTACATATAAAATATTTCAGGAACATGGAGCCCAAAATTTAACATGATTCAAAGGGCTTGTCTCCACTGTGGTCAAAGTTGTGAGTATGTGTCATGTACAGTTATTAAGCTACCTTTAAACTAGGTCACTTGGGTACTGATAGCTCAGCATAGCCATAGCAGCACACAGTAATGTGCTGGCTAATCACCCAAGTGCTTGCACAGCTCCTTGGATAAGTGTTGAAGCCTGGACTGTGCTTCATGGAGCTATCAAATACAACTGTAGGAGGACTATATTTCCAGAGTCTCAAAACTGGGCACTCCTTTCCTTTTCCCTTCATTCCTGCTATCTGGCACACTCATATCTCTTCAAGGTCATCAGGGTTGGAGGGGATGAGGAATTAAAGGGATGGATGTGAAACACTGAGAGGTGCCGGATAACAGGCAACCCCTTCTCATGTACCCTGGCTGAAGAGCTCCACCATTGCTGCATTCCCACTAAGCGATAGAAGAATTTAGCTAAACCAGTTGGATGCTTGGGACTATCCCTGGGGAAACAGATTATATGGTAAGCCCATGGTGCTGTTAGCACATGAGCTAGCTAAGGTATGTCTAGATGAGTTGCAATTATACCTTTGGCTGTAATGGATAGCAGAAAAAGGCTTTGGGAGTGTACTACAGCTATTGGGAGTGTAATGGCTGGATGAAAAAGGCTCCTTCAAATCCCCTTGAAAGTATCAAGTAACTGAAATTTCTAGCCAACTTTTTTTGTTTAAGAAATCAAATTCTCTCTTTATAGTTTACATGACGGAAGATTATTTAACACTAATACGCAACTATCAGGATCTTAGCAGAATTCTCATTGTGAATATTTTAGTTCAATTCTGCATGTTTGTGATAACATAGAATTGTTTATACTATTTAACTTAAGATGCTTTATACTTTTATCATTTGCCTATCACTCATTGCAGAGGAAAATCATATTAATATCACAAGCTTAGCAACTAGAATTCATGTATATTTTTGTTTTGATCACAGCCGTACTTTTTGGCAGGAAATTATAATTTCTCATGTAATAAGTCCAAATTCATGCTTACAAAACATATCAATAAAAATGTTGCTGATGTCTCTTCAGAGGATTTAACTTGACCTTGTCACATTAATCACCTCTGAAGTAAAGGAATGGCTCATAATTATTTTTCAGAACATGTAGACCTTGTGTTTACTTTTTCAGTTCCATAAAAACTTCTGGGCTAGCACCATTGACAGTCATAAATTCCAGTATAGCTGTAGGGCACAAGTTTTATTATTTTATCTCATCCTGCGTTACACATTGAACTTTTTTTTATTATAAAAATCTGGTTCAAATTTAGGTTAGTTTTTAAGCACCATTTTTTCATCATTTTGTTTGTCTAGACAACTGTGCTTGTATCAATCCTTAAAAGCAGAGAATTAGTCTACAGAACCATTCCTTGGGGGTAACTTGAGACCCATTTGCTTGTCAGCCAGAACACTTATATCAACATGTACACACGTGGATGATATTCACTGCTAAGGGAAAGTTCCATATCGCTAATACAACATCACTTCTATAAAGAAAAAAAAATCTTGTGAGGGCCCTAAAGGAAACAAAAGTTGGTTCAGAGGCTGTCTTCTAATAAAGGTGTCGCAGAAATAGTCTCAAAATGTTTGGAGATACCTTGACAATGGTTTCTTAAGTCAGCCGGCTGCCAAATAAGATTGGCAAGGTTTCCCTGTATTATTGTTTCCTTTTCTTGTTAGCTTTTTGAATTATTCATTCTGTTTTCTCTGTTTGCATATCTGATCAGGCAGGACTAATCCCATACAAGAGAGGGATGAACATAAGCAGAGGGATGAATGCAATTTTAGATTTCTTCATCCATTTGGGAATTATGCTTATTGGCCTCATGACACTTTTTGAGCCCTTCAAAATAAGTGCATACCAGGAAAGAACTCCAGTTATTTTATTGTACAGTAAACACAATCTTTTAGTATCATTCACAGGAAAAAGACACAATGAAGTACAATCCTTCTGAAAACCGGTGGGATATATGACTTCCGCAGTACTTTCAGAAGATGGGATTGTGAACAAAAATGTATAGCCTTACTCAGAACTATGGACTAAACACAGACAATGGTTTTATGGATCATTACAATTCACCAGCTCCCTCTGCTAACCTCTCTGTATTCCATGGGTAACAACAAGCTTCTTCCCTTTTGAATGGTGTTATTCTTTTACATAATCAGGCTTATCTATTTCAATTACCCTTTACTTGGTTTGCAGTGACTTCTGATAACTTGTCTTTGTTCAGAAGGCTGGGTGCCCTCTTTCCCTTCTTTAAGTGACTATTTTCATTTACATAACGGAGTTGAACAAAAGTCATTGTTTTACCTAGTGTTTAGTTTAGTCTGTATCTGCCTTTTTCCCAGACTTCAGGTGGGCATTTCATGCCAGAAATCTTGTCTGACATCTTTCCCAACCTGCAAAGTAAGAACAGGGCATTACAATGCATTCATCTTTTGAAAAGCTGCCCAGGGTAGGTTGTAGGTAAATGTCATCTCAAGACACCTGATGCACCAGAACGATAAGCAAGGGAAAACAGAGCCATAATGAAGAAACAGTTCAAAGAAAGCATATAAGATTTAGGAAAAGGGTCTTACAAATTAAGTTATAGTGGACTTCATAGCTGGACGTTTTATTTTCAGGACTTTAAAGGATTGCCTCATGAGTTGTATTTATGCTTACTTGAAAATGGAGTGACCAGAATCACAGAACCTCAAATGGTATCTCTCAAACAACAAATTAACAAACTCCCATCCTCACCGAGATATCAAGCTTTGCAGTGGACCCAAATGCCCACTGTGTCCCCACAGCAATACAAGCTGGATTGCTGGCAATCATCACTGGATCTAATAACAAGGAGTATAATATCCAAGGTTCATTCACCTGCAACCCTACTAACATCACATGTACACTAACACCTGCATATGATACCCATCTGCTGTCTGCATTAGTTAGACAGAGTCAGCTACAGAAAGACACAGAAGCCTTTGGCAGAGCACTTCAACTGCCCTGAAAGCTCCAGTGCTGGCCTCAGACAGAAAAATTTTTTAAAAACTGTTTGTTCTTATGAGTTCTTTGCTTGTATGCCTCTCACAGCATTCCCCCTCCCCCTTTCCCTCTTGCTTTTCTACCAATTGTATTCTAATTACTCACTCCATCTTCGGCAAATCTAAGATTTTGAAAAGGGGGTGCATATGGTAAGGCACATCACCGCGTATAAGATAACATATATTTTTTTCTAGGCAAAAAGAAATTAGAAGCTTTACTAATATGCTAGGGGCCCAGGGCGATATTATTCCATTTAAGATTAATTAAAACATAAACATAACTTTATTGGAATGAGCTGAAAAAGTCTGCAAGGCTATGAAATAGGAGTTACATTACCAGAAGCAGCTAACAGACAGCAGAATTGCAGAAGAAAAGCTAGTTTGATTAGTGGAACATCAAAACCATTAAAAAGGCGGGAGGGTCATTAACACTTGTGGAATGAAGAGTTTAGAAGGAATCAGGTAGATTTTAACGAGCCATGAAATCAATTGACTTCTTCAGTGCTGCCTGAACAGAGAGGTTGCTGCCACTGCCAAGCACTTGGTTTTAAATTTTCGATGAAGCAGGAATCAAAGCGGGGTACAACTGTGTAAGTACAAGCCACCCCCCAATCTGTCTCTGCACATCACCTTATACTCTGCTCTATGCTGTTCTTTCACAGCATCTGATGAAATGAACTTAGGTTCAAGAAAGCGTACAACTTGCTCAGTATAAACATCATATTTATTTAGTCTATAGAAGTGCAAATCTGCTCTGCCTTCAGAACCACAGACCCATGGTATGTTAGCCTGCTTCCAGCTTGGGGACAGAATCAGATCTGCAACCAGAATGCCTTTCCTTCTTAAACTCTCTCCAGTCAACATAATTTTCACAACCAAAATATTTCAAATCTACCATCCTAAATTATTAACTGCACTTAGATGGAAAAGAACTACTAATTCTTTTCCAGCAGAGCATGGTAAAGTCTACAAAGAAACAGTAAATCAAAATCCTTGGATGTCATTTCCATCTGTATTCTGCCTGATTCATTTGTCTTCAGAACAGATTGGATCTGTAGGGTCTTATGCTTTAAGAAAGGCTATTTTGGGCTTAGCACAGTTAAACCCTCTTATTCTTTGTGCTAAGGCCCACAATGGGCCTGTCCTAGTGATATGCCCCATTGGGAAGATGGAACATCCTTTGAATGTGGACATCCAAATGAATGAGCTCCTCCATCTTCCCTAGTCACTAAAAACATAGAGAAGACGTTGTCAAAAGAAGGGAAATGGTATTGCTAAGAATGGATTACCAAAAAAATAGAATCCGAGGACAATATATATTGTTGGTCACATAGCCTAGCACCTCTCATTTAAAACAATAATGATAATGTAAAGCCCTGAGATGGTTTGTGCTCCTAAGGACTAGATTTTAACTACTGAGGCAACGGAGGAATAGATATTTTAGGTTTCTTCGGGAATCAACCCAGTAAGAGTGGACTATCTGAAATTAAAATACTGGATCTCCTTAGATAAAGTCCTTACCTTCAAACAAAAGACTCATGTGGAGATGCAGTAGCCTTCCCAAAGGATATTATTGAAGAGGAAGTATGCAAACATCTGTAAGGGTTCAAAATCGCTAGTGCTCTAGGAGCACTATGAGGTTACAAGGTTGTGTTCCAGGACCTTACAAAGTTGCAATATGATTGATGATCTAAGGAAGCATTACTGTTTGGATTAGAAAAAAACATCCTTGTCTTAAACATGCTAAAAACGTTATACTACAGAGAGATGACCTTTTTTCCATGGAATCTCTTATTCACCCACATGAAGGCTTTCCATGAGGAACTCAAAGTTAAGTTTCACTGGTTTTACTTAGTAGTTAAACTATGAACTTCACTGCAGCCAGTGTAAAAAAGTTCTATTTGTTGACTAATTTTTTAGGGTAATCACCTCTTCCAAGTATTCATTTAAAACCTATCTGGTCCCAAAAGGAGGATCGGTCTTGCAATAACAGATCTCCTCTGTGCAATGGAGACTTTCAAAGTCCAAATGCTAGGTTAATCAAGCTTGAAAGTCATAGCCTGTACATTCAGAAAGGCAAAAGCATTATTACTACTTGTTTTATAAATCTAGCTTTTGTATCATGCAGGGGAGCAGTGGAAAAGGTGCAACAGAAAATAGAGGAAGTATACAACTTTTCAACGAGTCATTCACTAACATCACAATACACAGTTAATCTACAAGGCAGGTTTCCAGTCCATTGAATAGATTTAGGATAAAGCAAGCATTTCTGGGTGTAGGAGCTGCTTTGCTGATTTGCCTTCTGTTATGTAAATGTGTGTGTTCTTTTCTCCTTTAGTGAACAGTGCACATTGGTCGCTATTCTGCTCAGGACAGAAGAATTACTCTCTGGAATAAGGATAATCACATATTTTCCCTTGCATTATGTTCTGCTGTGACCAAAACAACTCCATTATCCATAGAAGTAGTGCTGCAGAGTCCCAGTGAATCAGTACATTTCCTTTCTAGTTCCTTGGATAAGCCTGGATACCTTACCCCCCACTCCCTCAGAAACAAACAACAACAAAAATAACCCACCACTCCTGATTCTCTACATTCATCAGCTGCAGTTGAAAATATACCATTTTAGATATATGGTGAAACGCAGAGTGGATACATAGAAATTCAGAATTGGTATAATGTGAACTCTGGATCATATGACCCCTCTGTACTGTACAGAAGCAGAGTTCCCAATAGGTTCCCATTTTTAAAAATTTCTGTTTTTCCATTGGTTTTCCATTCTGCCCATCTTCATTTTCTGCCAATATCCTTCTGAGACAAAAACTTGTACCTAACAGAATTAATCTGAAGCCCAAACTTGTGCTAGATGGTGTCACAGAAGTCAGTCTCCACCCCCACCCCCTTCAAATCCAGGCCACTGCAAGAACCACATCATTCTCTGTGTTTGCTTCAGCTTTTTCTTTTGAACCTTGATCAGAAAAAAATTATCTGGGAAGAAAAATGAATTTCCTTCTTCCCTAAAGTCAATATTATTACTACCATTTTCCTGGAGAGAGACCCTAGGAGCACATGTAAGATCAAATGGTAGTTCTCAAAGCTGTGGAGAGAAAAAAAAAGACTGCCATCCATCTGCAACACATAAATTGTCTGAGGATGATAAAATGGGAATGCTTTGAAGACAAGCTTCTTTTGGGAACTTCCTTAGATGTTTCAAACAAGGCCCTGCTCTGCTTGTCCTCAATTCTCAAAGGATAGAAATAGAATGGGGAGTTATGCTCAGATCTGAAGCAGATGATGGATGATTTAATTTATGTTGCAGCCTTCACACGGGTTGGGGTGAATGGAAGGGGATAAAGCTAGTTGTGTAATACTTTCATAACTACAGGATGCCCTTTCTGGACAATGCCCAGTGACCTCATTTGATCAGGCTATATCTGTAGCTCCTTAGTCCCCTAATTGAAAGAGCTTGATACCAATGGAGAGGGGATGCGGGGGAGGGGGGCAGTATTTAACTCTGATGGAGCTTGTTGAAGGAACCTGTAGCTAGTTCTGAGGCAATGGAGGGCAGCTACTAACCTTGAACCTATTCTAGCTGTGACTTGCAAAGCAGTATTTTTCTCCTGTTGTTCTTCAGAGACTGTTCTGCTTTGCCACATGATCTGTATTCCTCTTTAAATGGAGGAAAAGTCAGGACTGGAAGTAGACTTTTCTGATGACTCTGAATAACTTGTTTTCTTCCTATTCAATCACTATGAGAGCTGTGAAGGCTTTTCTTCAAGTGTCTCATTCCAAGGAGCACAACCCCATAAGGAGCAGGAACCCAATTAAAAACACTTTCTTTCTTTCCTTCTTTCTTGAAAGAGAAGCCTACAGATAGTGCAAAATTTAGGTCAAGAGGGACTTTACTGTTCAGCCATTTTTGGTGAAAACGTGAGGATACTAAGCACTGTCAGATAGTAATTAAACTTTATTTCTTTTTCTTGGTTCACTTGAGGTTTATTAGACACAGAGAAGGGGCTGTCTATGGAGGACCTAGATAGTGAGGAGGTCACTCTTTCAGAGTAAATCTTTCCCATTTAGAAAAGTCAAAGTGCGTGGACAGATAGAGCATTTACACTAGTATAATCACTAGCATTATCCTAAAACAGTGGACAGAAGACACAGCCCCTTAAATCCAAGGTAACTTTGCCCAATCTAGTGGAGAATAAGGTCTAAATTACATGTATTTAGGTTTTGTCTGCATGTACCCAACATCCTGGAGTTTGCTAAGGGTGGCTGGTAAAGGCAAACCTGTTCTAACCACTACTTAGCAACGAGCTCACCTGGGATAGCTGTGCATCTGCTTGTTTCTGATCCTGGTATAATTTACAACGGTTTACAAAACTAACGCAAATTACCCCACAACGAGAATGCATCTGCTCACACCCAGAGTTCCTTACCACCAGGGAAAGTAACCATATTTTTTCACTTGAATCTCTACCATTGCCCACTTAGAAACTTTCTGGGCTTCATATGGACTTGGCAGAAGTCAAACAAATGAATAAACCATGGATCAAATCTGCTGAGCTTCCTTATCTAAACTGTTGTCCCTCTCACCACTCAATAGCCATCATTTAGGGCAGCGGTTCCCAACCTTGGGGTTGTAATGGTAAAAAATGGGGATGCAAAAACACTCGACAGTGGCAACCCATTATGATGAATACCCTTCTTGTTCATGAATATGCAGCTCTCACACATAGCAATTACTCATCCATGCATGACAGTTGTAGCTCCAATGCAAGGCGCTTGTACATTACAGGAAGTTGACATAAAATCAGTATGTTGATACTGGCTGGCTGAAATATGTTTTCTGTGACAGAGAAATCTAACATGGTTGCTTTTCTCCAAAAAGTTATTGCTTTGAGCTCTAGCAGTAAAACAAATGATAAGGATGAGAATGAGAAACGAAAGGAGCACAAGACATTTTCTCTCGGTTTGTATTGCTTTATTTTTAATGGGAGTTTAGAGAGATGGTTGTATTGAGCAAGCATAGCAACATTAACAGTGTACTGTAATGGCAGTCTAGTTTCCTGTACAATTTTTGTGTTTATATACTTTTAAGTCTCAATTTAGCAACTGTGACATCTAGGGTTGTTTAATGGTATGGCAGCACAGTAAATATAATCCAGTTACAGCAATTAAAATAAATGTCAAATAAATGCATTTAATATTTTTTTTAGATTTTGTATTCAGTGTTTTTTAAATCTAAAAAGAAGTTAAAATGATTTTAAATATTTTGAATGAAAAATATAAAGACCATAAACATTGTAATGCTATATTTATGACTTGTTAATCTTTTCTGCATAATTTTGGGGTCACAAAAAAATTCCAGTGTTTAAATGGGGTCATGCTGAGGAAAAGGTTGGGAAGCCCTGATATAGGGGGAGGAGGAGAAGACGCAAGGTAAAATGTAACGGAAGTTGGAAATAATGACTTTGACAGTAGTGTGACACCTGATACTTAAGGCATAGTGGCCCTCAATGACATCTTGTGGCAATGGCAGCATGCTGTCACCATTCTTTTGGCTGTGACAGGAAGTTCTTACCCCTTTGGCAATACCTCTCCAGGATCCAGGAGTCAGCTGCAGCATAAGTTCACAACATCCAATACACAAGTGAATGAAACAGCATGCTCTCCATTCTTTGTTTTGGCCTTGATTTGCTTATTGTTCTTTTAATAAAGTTGTATTATTCTGTCTGGTTCCCTAATTTTGATTTGCACTATTGACTTTCCTTCCAAAAGGAAGACAGTGTGTTCATGCACAAGTAGATGAATAAGCAAGTTTATATCCTCGTCTTTTCTGTACTACTGAACTGCACTGCACTCTAGGAAGATAAGCAGGGGAACCTGGTGCTGCAAATCATCTGCCCGAATGCAATCCATTAAAGATTAGCAGGATAAAACATAATGATTTCATTCACATATTTTCTATTTTGAGACCTTGTCCAACTAAGTAAAGGGGAAAATGGGTAAGAGGGAGCAAAATTGCTCCAAAAATACTTCAAGTAGCTGGCAGTCTCCTTGTCCACCAGGCTGGGTTATTTTTCTCCCCCTCCCTAGATGTGCATCATCTTGCTCTCTCAATGGAAGTGTGGTGGGAGCCACAGGTACACGGTATACCACTTTGGCAGGAGCAGTTTGTAGGCACATGGTGAAGCAGTAAAGGGAGTGTGGCGCATAGCTCACCTTAGTGCAGCCTGCCAAGCATACAGACCCAGCTGGTGCAGCTCATGGGCTGTTCGGCCCCTGACCACTTGGAAATTGGACAGCCCTGGTAAAATTACTGAAAGGTAGGGGCATAGCTACAGTAAAAGCTCCATTATCCGGCATCCCCTGGGAATGGGGGATGTTGGATAACAAAATATGCTGGTTAATTGAGCAGCCTGGGCCGCTGCTTCTCTCATTGTCTGGGGTGTCCCACTGCCCCGCCTCCGTCCCCCCACCCCTTCTGCGGCATCGCTGCCCGGACAGGGAGGCGGGCCCTGCATAGCCTGTTATGCCCAAATCGTGGGAGCTCAGTAGCGCAGACTGCTTTGCCTTGGGACATGGGGGCTCGGAGAAACCGGAAGTGCCATGGTGGGCACTTCCAGTTTCACTTTATCTTACAAGCCAGCATGTCAGTTAATTGAGCATGCTGGCTTGTAAGATGCTGGTTAACAGAACTTTTATTGTTGTTAGATAATTGTACTCAATGAGGAGTTGGTGCACCTACACATACACTTTACTGCGGTGTTGACTAATTTGCTCCTTAGTAAAGCATCACAGACTACACATGAGCCAGCATCAGGGTGCAGTAGATTAATTAACTCCGCCATAGTGTAGTACTGTCTGGGACAGTACTATCCTGTAGTGGAGTAGTTACATGTGCTGTAATGCATGTGTAGATTCCCTAACCCCTGGGGCACTAGGGTGCTAGTGTGGGGGTTGCCTGCCGCTTAGCCCCCTCAGTTCTGACCTCAGTTCCAAACATGGCAATGAAGGACATGTTATGGGCCTCAGCTGTAAGATAGAAAAAGTCACCTTTTAATATAGCGAGATCCTGAAGTGGTCTTGAGTGGAGAAAGAAATGAGAGAAATCTGTGGGTCTTCCATTCTTTTGCAGCAGTGGGCTGTGTGTGAACAGGGCCATTCCTCTTCTTTGTTTTTATCCAACTGCACCAGATCAGAGACACGAAGATGTAGATTCATGTGGTAGATTAACCTATCATATTTGGCTGCTAACAAGCCAGTCCAACAACCAGAACTGGGATCTGAATAAATGAAATCTTTCTTAGCAGATTAGGATATCAGATCCTTATGCTTACTGCTTTTTTCCAGTAATTTTAGATCCAAAGTAGTCTGATCTTTCTGCTCAGTTTCGTAGCAGAGCCTTTTCTGATTTTAGTAGGACTCACCTCTGAAGGTGGCTGTGATGCCTCCCAGTGGCAGCGTTAATCCCTGATCTTTCCCTGTCTGGCTGTTAGGATGTCCCCTTTCCTTGTCTGCCACATCTTTGACGGAAAAGAATGTAAATTCAGGAGTTGGCCCTCAGTCCACCATGGTGAGTTCTTCAGGTGCATCTCGGTCTGCTCTGCAGTTTCTTTGCGTTCTCGTGTCCTCTACACAGACCTTCTGGGGCTTGTTCACTCTTCAACACAGTTCTCTGGGCTGGTTTGCCCTTCCCTTCGGTGCACAGTGCTGGGAGCCATCAATGCCAGAGTGCAATCCATGCTCCTTTCTTCTCTGGACTTCTTCAGTGGCCTCCTGCCTCCTTTTCAGCCACTCTCATGCCTCACAGCCTAAACAGAAACATAAATGAACATAAAACTTCAATTACTTAGCCTTTGAGCTTTTCCCTGCAGAGCTTCCTTCCTTTAGGGTCTATAGCACGTCTTCCCTCAGCCTAGCCAAGGCTAGTCTGAGACTCCATTCCAGGTGTATATGTCCCTCGACGACTCCTCCCTTCCGGTCTCCTTGACTTGTGATCCTTTGAGCAGGCCACAGATGTTTTTCACTGGCTTCCTCAGTAGTCTCATTACCTACCAATCAGTCCACTGTTGGGCACCTGGTGCTCTGGAGCTCTCTAATTCTGCTGCCTCCCCCTGCTAGTAACAGTAAGTCCCCTCTTCACCATGACACTAATCAAGAACTCTTTAGCCAGCACTCAGATCTGAGAAAACCTCTCTCTCTCACAGATAGAGTTCATCCTTTCAAGCAGCATCCATTTCAAGGCTTTTCACTGGATGGTCTCAGAGCCTTTCTGAATTGTAGACCGTTTAGAACCCAGGACTGAAATGTAATGCTACTTCTTATCCCTCAGGTATCTGACGCTGAATATGGTCTGTAAAATCTCTCTAATGCTGATAAAAACTGGATCCAACAGACCCAAGTGATATATCTCCTGAATTTCATAGTTTTCATAGTTTCATAGTTGCATTCACAAGATTGAGCAGAAATTTGCATGTGTGGCATGTTAAAGCCCAGTCCAGGTTGCACCACTGGACTTCAAGGCGATCCCCCCACCTGATGAGTTTAAAGTCAGGTGGCCAGGTAGCCTTCGCATGTGACCGGCAGGCATAGGCAGTGGAAGAA
>NW_017728950.1:45124691-45147246 GCF_001723895.1 Crocodylus porosus
GGCTGACCCCTGCCCCTACCTCCCACAGGGCTGTTGCAGGGCTGGTGCTTACTGGTGCTGTATGTGACAGCAGAGGAGCATGTGGCAGGGGCACTGCGGCGGTGGGGCGTGGCAGTGGAGCCGCGCAGAGCTGAGCACGTAGGGCGCTGGCCAGGCTTCATGCTGAGCGGCGCCAGGTGCTGCAGGATGGCGGCAGTGTGGTGCTGGTGCTGTTGCTGGCTGCTGTGATATTGGTTTGGGGGGCTAAGCCCCATTAGCCTTGGCCTTCTGCCACCTACGCTGACAGGGCTGGGTGGAGAAAGCCAATGTTACAAACCCAGCACCTGTCGACCCCCATGTGAGGCAGCCCCAGCCCAGCACCTCTGACCCCATATGCAGGACAGCCCCTGCAGGGCTGCCGCATGCACCTGTGGGCAGGAGTTTTCCCTGCCTGACGCCTCTCAATTCATGTATAGGGTAGCCTGTGCAGGGCTGTTAAGGGCTCCACACACACCATGGAAAGCGAGTCAGCAAGGACCAGTCTCCAATGCTAAGCTCCTTGCACACAACTGGGATCTAGCAAATTTCATCTGCAGTTCCAGTGCACATGTGGCACGGCAGGAGGCACAACTGTTGGGATTGGAATTGGATCCTATTGTGCCATTAAGTGAATATCTGCCAGGGACCTTGGAAGTGCTCTGTTGTTTTTCACTGTTATCAAACCTGCGATTGTGAGGCAAGTGGAAGTCTCCTTAGTGCTATGAAATAATTCACTGAGCAGCACTGGATGTAACAACTTTGTTTTTAAGCCTCACATTTAGCTATGGTTAGCGTAGTACTTCAGGCAAAAAGACTGGTCAATTATCCAATTCAGTTTCGGTATCTCATATCATTTTTAGAGTTACAAATTTTAGCTACCTTGTACCCTATGCAAAACAATATAGATTCAATACGTTTCTGATGTACAATGCTGAAATTCTGCTCCATTGTTACAGGGAGTCAGAGCATTGGTGGTAGCATATTCTATATGCTGTATATATGGTGATACAGCAGCAAATCAATACATTTTTTAGTAATATGTCTGCTCACAGATGTAGTTGGGGCCTATGTTTTGTGTTCTTTGGTGCCCTGTGGTCACTGTATGTGTGAGAGCTCCTATCTTTAAATATAATTTTAATAATCTTCCAGCTATTTCAGGGTCCATTCTTCCTATTGAATATTATGGAATAAGTGACCATATCCTCCCTAAAACTGAGTCAGTGATGTTCAGCATGCATCACAAATTAAGCATAAATGACCCAAATCCTAGTTGCTCAAAATATGTGTTTGGTGATGCTTAAGTTGTATCATCGAGAAACTGAGAATTCAAGAGAAACTTCCTGCCTGAATTCTGCATTAGAATGAGGTGTTAACCAAGTCCTTTGAAGGATCTGCAAATGAAAGTGCAAAGCCTTGTACAGAGAATCCCTCAGGTACAAAAGAGGTATGTTAACATCTTAAATATTTATTTCCTTTCACTTTCTATTTATTTTCTTTCTTAGCCCGGAGTGAAAAATTCACTTAATATGCCCATTATTGAGGTAGAGTCATTGACAGACAACAAACAAGCACTAAGAGGACTGGTAGACTTCTCACACTAACTAGTACTCACCAATTTCAGTTCATCTGGAATAAATCTATGAAAACTTTACTAACTTACACTTTGAGACAATTTACATTATTGATTTCTTATCTTTAGTTATACTAATAAAAGTGAATACTATTAGGAACGAAAAATGAAGGGCTTCCATGAATCTGATTATCTGACTGGCTCTTTATTTACTGTGTGCTCTCTATACTCCTTGTTGTACACCATAATTCTTCTTCTTCTTTTTTTTTTTTAAACAACCACAGTGCTTAGCACTATATATCCCCACTGTCAAGAGTGAACATGCAGATCAGGAACATTATTTTTATTCTTTATAAATCATAAACTAAAATATTAAATGGTCCAAGCAGAAACAACTTATTTTTATAGATTTATTTTGAGCGATCTGTAATAAAGGTTTGACATTTGGGGGGCAAATTTACAGGGATGGAAACTTGGTTATGTTTTTGGGTTTTTTTGTTTTTGTTTTTTTTTAACTATTACTGTTACTACTAAAGTTCTGTAATGACAACATGGGTGCAGATTTTATCCCTGGTCCCTCTGTAGTATGCAAATTATCATCAGACATGTAATGAATTAAACAACACAGGTGATATGGCATAAAACCTGTAAAACAGTATGCTATTGTCTTTCCTTCTCAAGTAGGACTGTTAACAAATGCTGTTGGCTTAGAAAACAAGGGAAAGTCAATTAGAACCCTCAGAACTCTTAACAATGAGCTCCCTTGGGTAATGTTACTGGTCCAAGAGGAGATAAGCTATATAATTTTACAGGAAACAACCCACTGAATCCTTTAGCAAACACAGCTTGGCAATCTATCTTCAATTCAAAATAATGAGGTGGCAGGAGTGCAATGGAGAAACAGGTCTTCAAAAACATCACGTAAGGGAATCCAGCTGTGCTTGTATGGTCTCCAGCTATTTAAGGAACAAAAAGGGGAAAAAAGAATTTGTATAAAATATTGTTTAGAAACATGCAAACAGAAGAGAAATAACACTGTCTGCAACCATACATATTAAATCTATTCGTGTTGCAATACAAAAAATCCACCACTCATGAATATTTGTTTTTACATGAAGCTATTAGAATTCATTGCAGCAATTTAAATATTCAGATTTTAAAGAAACAGTTGTCTAAATACTCCTTTTTTTTAATAGGCACAGCTGTTTTGCTGTGAATTTCCAATGCATAATAACAAGGTAAAAAAATAACAGAGTTCATTCTTACTGGATTATGAGCCTAGTATTTGGGATGACAACAAAACACATTCAAGGAGTTCCTTACTGTTCGTCCTTAGCCCCCGCCCCCCTTGTTACATTATCAAGTATATTTTAAGAGTGACCAAATGTACACTGACATATATACAAATGTATCTGAACATTGTACACACATACTCTTTTTCAAAATGCTTTTGATGAGTTCTAACAAACCCAGTGGTTTTAATTAAAGCAGTTTCCCTTTTCTTTCAGATTTGATTCACATAGGCAATGCTTCCTACTGAGAAGCAGAAGGTGTTTACAAGGAAAGTTTAGTGCTAGCAAGTTCCTAGTAATAGAGGAAAACAGGGATGCAAGCGTATTTAATAAGACAATTTACAAGTGTGAAATAAAAGTGAATACAATATATTACAAAATTGTAACCATAAAGTCAACAGACCTTATTATAGAACTCGTACAGCTCTTGGTGACTGAACTCCACAAACACTTTCTTCAGGTTCTGTGAAGGAAAAGGGAGGGAAAGCAGGACATTAGCATATGCAATACAGTTCTTTTTATTGGTTGATCTCTATGTATGCCTTAATTTTAATGTCTGATTTGTTTAACGTTCACTGTTGGTTTGTACAGTACCTGTTCTGATCACTCCAACTGTTCATCACAACATCCCTGGTATACACCCAGTGTACTTTAATGACCAACTTAAAAGTCTACAACTACAGCTGGTTTTCTGGAAATGATCCACAAACCATAATAAAATACATGATAAGAGGAGAATGATTTCATTATCTTATTATTTTTAAGCCACAGATAAAATATGAAGATGCTATTTCATTTTTCTCAGCAGTCCATATGACCTCTAGTAAATGCCATTATGCAGAGACAAAGGAAGCAGTGCATTTGATTAAAGTTACATAGCTACTAATGCAGTACACCAGCACAGAACTAATACCCTCCATACATTAATCTAACAGTCATGATCTTAACATGCTGAGATTGCTAGAGTCATTTATGCACAGACTCAGCCCAAGTTCACAATTAGCGCAACAGCTTCAAAGTAATGCTTAAACACTAAAAAGTAAAACAACATACTTGGTGGAAACTACTGTGGCTAAAACAGATGTTAAGTAATAATCTTCTGCATGCATGGGCCTATGTTTGTCGGGAAGAGGGTTAAACTGAAAAATTCTATCCTGCTTTATATGAAACAGGTAGTTTAAAGCTTGCCACTGATTTCAAAGTATTATTGATCTGTCAAAAGTATTTCAAATTGATGCAATATTATTTTAGAGTTTCAAAGAAAGAGAGCAGGAAGTGGTATGAAGAATTACAACATTTCTCTGCCCAGTACCCATTACTATTTTTATTACTGCACCACAAACAAGCATTCAAAATCCATGTGCTGAGAACTGCGCAACCCTGAAGGAAAAAAAAACAAAACCAGCTGCCGCCCTGAGGAGTTTACATATAGATTTAGACAAAAGGCAAACAAATGGCAGTGGAAGTCAAGTATAACAACTTTGGGGGCACAACCTGCTTTTTTCAAGTAAATAGAAAATAATAGTGAATTTCTACACATCATCTGAAATTTCTCCTAACAAAACTGTTTAACACTGAAAAGAATGAAACGGAAGGAAATGTACAGAGAATTAAATATCAAAAAAGCATGTGATCATTTGCTTTTCTACAGGTTCCATACCTTCATAAGTTTATTTCCCATTTTTTTCTCCTGGCACGCCTTATAACTTTGTTATTTTCTTTTCACTGAATTTATAATTTATTACTTCATACACTGTTTGCCAGTTTTAGACTTTTCAAGTCTGGTCAATGTTCTCAATAATAAAATAGCACTTCCAAAAAACATCTACCAAGGTTCTGTGAAAACCTAGTCAAGTATCTTGTCTATAAACACACTTTGCACCAATTTAACTTTGTCAGTTTAGAAAATTATTTAGTTAAATTGGTACCGACTCCTTGGTATATGCTAATGGATCAAGACAAGAATGCCATATATCAGTTTAGAGTGAATTGGTAAGGAAATTTTGGATGTAAACAAAGTTATGGGAAATACACTGTTCTTAGTTTAATTAGTATAAGTCTTGATTCATAACCATTTATACTGCTGTGATCTGATCCAATGGATTCAAAGTAGTAGCTGGAGCAACCTTGCCTAATAATCACTGCTCAAATCAGATATTAAAGAGCCATAAAATTTCTGGGGCCAGCCTGTCTGGTGCAATGCCTCCTTCTGCCTTTGCAGAGAAAAGGCATCTTTCCAACAATTTCAGGAAGGTTACAAAGACCCAGAAAGGGACCAGTAATTTGTATGAGACACAGGTCTTTCCCATGTGGGACTGAACAATGCAATTCTGGGAATAGGATGGTGAATAAAACAAACTAGAACAGTACTTCTTTTGCCATGATTCCAATTGAATCTCTCTAAAAAAGCAAAATAAACTAACAGGAAAAGTAAAAGCATTTGTAAAAAATTATCAGCTAAAAAAACCAAGAAATTGCAAACAAGTGGTTTCTTCAGCAAAGGGGAGAAAAACATTATGAAGAAAAGAATCTATTGTACCAGCCTGCAGGGTTAGTATTTTCAGTTTCAGGGCTTTTATTTATTTATTTTAATGACTGTAATAGACACAAGGAAAAGTGAAGGGTCAAAGTGAAAGTAATCGAGTATCCTACTTTAAATTTATCACTTTAAATAAAAGTCTGGTCCAGCTTGGGTAAATAGCAATCAAGATTTGACATTTTAGGAGATTGTTCCTATGTAGCCAAGCTAAGATCAGCTTCACGTTATACAGTTGAACTAAAGATTTTCTTTAATACTCTTCTTTAAGCATCCATGTTAATAAAGCTACAGTTAAGATACAAAACAATGAAAAAATTGCAAGGTGGTCCCATGGATGCCTTATTTTTTTATTTACACTACAACAAAGCCAATATGTGTCTGTTAACAGACGGTGACCTATTTCTCATTAGTATGTAATATTTATAGTTTGGCAATGCTCAGGTAGCTTAAACAAAACTTGGGTTCCACTGTGCTGGGCACTGTATAAATATCTAGAGAAACTTGAAGGGCTTACAAAACAATAAAGAAGGTTTGTAGTCTAAGACATGTAATGAACTTGAGTTTAAAGGCAGAAGTGTAAGGCCATCAGTACAACAGAATCCCTCAATCTCATTGGGTACCTGGACTACTACTCCACTGAAACACACTTCTGTGTGTACATGCTGGGGGGAAAGCACTTGCATAGATCACACATCATCTTAACAGAAGAGCACAGAACGATTAGACAACAGCATGCAAATATAGCATCAGCAAAACCTGAAACATTGCAACATCTTATTTTAGGGGTGCACTGAAAGAGATTTTGGTGGCCCACAGCCAATATTAAGGAGGCATACGTGCTGATATTGATCTGATTTCCAATACAGCTGTGTGCAGCTGGTAAGTCTGTTGTGGTAGGTGAGGGGGGAAGGAAGGGGCACGGGGGGATCAGATCAACTCCTCCTGCAGTGAGGGAGGGAGGGGGCAGGGGTAGGTGCTGCCCAGCCAGGGCAGGTATGGGACAGAGCTGCTGCTCGTTGGGGGGAGGGGAAGGGTTCCTGCTGCTGCTTGCAACCGGGGAGGGCACAGGGGGAGGGGCATGTGCATCCCGATCTGTGGGGGGGGCAGGGGGGCAGAAGCTGCAGGCTGGAGCTGGAGCTGCGCTGGGCTCTTCTTGGTGGGGGCGCTAGGTGGGGGGCTGCAGCCACCCTTAATTTTGCCATAGGCCCCCTGTAGTGTCACTCCCAGCACCACTACTGCCAGCCAAAGTCCCAATTTAACCCCCCGCCTCCACCCAGACACTGGGAAGAGCTGGGCCTGTACTGAGTCAGTGGTGGCGGCACTGGGACGTGTGCTACAGGGGGCTACAATGAAATCTGGGGTGGCTGCAGTCCCCTCCGTAGCCCCCCTGCCGAGAAGAGCCAGGCACAGCCCTGGCTCCAGTCTGCAGCCTGGCTGCCCTGTGCAGATCCAGGGACACAAGCTCTCTTTCCCTGGTGCCCTCCTGGGGTGCGCACAGTGGCGGGAGCTGCTCCCCCCCATGAGCCGCAGCTCCGTCCCACTCCTGCCCCAGCTGGGTAGCGCCTGCCCCTTCCCTCCCCCCTCCCCTTCCACCACAACAGACTTACCAGCTGCATACAGCTAAACTCTGCTCCTCACTGCCTGGTGCTGCACTGTCGCTGCATGCATGCACAGGCATTTATCAGCCAAATTATCAGCCACTTCAGGCTGATTTCCAATACAGACCATTTTCTTTATATCTTGTACTGATCCAAGGGGTCTGGCAGCCATTTCATGGTCAGAGTGCAGCACCCCACCACCCCCAAAGCCTCCTATTGGCCGAGGGAGCCCAGTGGCCCTGTCCCTCACCGCTGACTGGCTACAAGGGCTGTCTGCCATGCGGCCCCATCCCCCACTGCTAATTGGAGAGGGGCAGGTCCATATGACAGACAGCCCTCACAGCCAAATCAGTGGCGAGGGGCAAGGGTAGGGGCATCTTGCCGGCAGCCCTTAGAGCAGGGAGCCCTCCCTCCCCTCTTTGCTACCTCAGTGGGCTGCTGCAGCACCCTGAAGACTGCTGGCTCCCTCTAAGGAGCCAGTATTTTATTTTCAGTGATTTTCTTTCCCTCCCCCTTTGCAGATTTTGTGGGCATTGCCTGCTTTCATGGGCACTGCTAGATTTCACAAAATCTCCAAAATTTCAATTTTGTTAGGTCCCTACTTATTACCTGAAGTGTTTCAAGCAAAAAGCAACAGGTAACATGGTTACAACTATGTAATTAGAAGTTTCTGAACAGGTACCATCACAAAGTACCACCACAACCAATGCCTAAGATGGTAAGTCAATGCCATGGCAGGTTTCCAGAAAAGATCACAGTCTGTTATGATTATTATTCATTTGGTTATAGTTATTATTCATTATGGTTATTATTCATTTATTATCCATATTCTGTGAGAATACAATGCATATTTAGGGACAAGTCCAATTAAACTAATAACTAGGTTTGAGAACTAGGTTACAAAACCAACTGTCTGATAGCCTAGGGGCATTCATAGCAGGGACAAGCTGCACCATGCCCTGTGCCCCCGGGGCTAAGTTTGTTCCCACACCCCCCAGCCCCTGCTGCAGCAGTCCTGGAAGCCAGGGCTATTCCTAGGGGGGGTTGGGGGGGAAGGCAAATCAGGGCAATTGCCCCGGGCCCCACACTTTGGGGGCACCACAGAATTGGGTGGAGTGGCTGCGGTGACTCCATGCTGCTGCTGGCTTCCCATTTGGCCACTTGGCACCCCGCCCCCCACTGCTGAATCTGCTGCTGGCTTCCTTGTGTCCAGAGGCAGGGCCTTGCACAGGCTGATTTGCCTTAGGCCTTGCACCCTGCTCGGGTCATCTCTGCCAGAAGCAGCCAACGCCAGCTGCCTGCACCATGGCATTGCACAGCCCTGGGGGGACAAGTGGAGCCTCGGGGGGCTTGGGGCACAGCACAGCCCAGCAGCTGCAGGCACCTGATGTTGGCTGCTCCTAGGGCCACTGCAGCAGGGGATAGCATAAGGATGGACAAGCTGCGCTGTACCCTGCATCCCCCAAGGCTTCACTTGTTTCCACTCACCTCAGCCCCTGCTGCAGCGGCCCTGGGAATGGCAGACCCCAACTGTGGAGGGAACTGTAAATCAGTGGGTGAAGGGTGGGCGGTTGTGGTTCTTGCTGCTACATGCACCCTAGTTGGGCCACAGGCTGGGGAGCTGTGCTGGGGTCTTCTCAGAGGGCACGTGCCCCCGGATCTGTGCACTGAACAAGAGCAGACTGCCACCCACCCTGAGCACCAGATCCAAAGGCAGCGCCTGCCCCACCCCCAATCACTGGCACAGGAATGTACTACTATTTTCCCTGATTTAAACTGATTTTTTTTTCTTCCTTTTATGCCGATTTCAACCTGGTTTTTATGCTTGGAAAACCCAGAAAAATTACTGGATTTTATTTTGAAAATAAAAACTGAAAACATGGAACATAAAACATGGAAAATAAAAACTGAAAACATGGAATGATAAGGCACTGGGTAATATGCTCATTTTGGCTGGTGTGACTACAGAGGTTTGCTTGCTGCACTCCGGACTAAATTAAATTTTGATTGAGTTCAGAGTGCTTATTATCCCTAACAAAAATGAAACAATATATTTACAACTTTTTAGGGCTGTGCAAATCAAAGGTTCTGTATCAGCCCCAGAACATTCTTATTGCTGAACTGACTTCCCGTGAGAAACACATCCTTAAGTTTCAAGAATGTGTGAATTAACACTCTGAGTCACCTAACATTACTATATATGTTTTAAGTGCTTAAATTAAACTTTGATGTCATTTGCCTTTCTTCATGTCATTTGATAGAATCTGGTTTCATTTTGCCTGTCCTCTCATCTCAGTCATGTGTCAGTTTATAAATGTATACTCCCTTGAGAAATTTTGGACAAAACTAATAAGTATAATTGATTAGGACTGTCCCCCAATTTTTTTTATCTTCCCCTTTACTCTAAAGTCTCACTTTCATAATAATTGCATTCTCTCCCAACTCTCACATAGTTGTTCTAAGGCTAAATCTCTTTGTGTGGGAGGCAAAGGGAGGGAGGATGAATTCTTCCTGTTCCCAATCAACATTAATACACGGCTTTGCTCCAGCAGTTCAATAAAATGACCACTGCTGCTAAACAAACATTTAGCTTATACTCAGTGACAGAGAATTGTTATGTCCTTTAGCCCTATATAACTGTTTCAGCAAAGAAATACAAGCAACAAAAACTTCAGCACAACATGTAAAGCTTAGTGCCTCCAGGTTTTGTTGTTTTGTCACAACAATATGAAAATAAATCTGTTTAAAAAGTTGACAAGTGACTTGATTAGAATTGAAAAGAAAAGAAAAACATTTTAAAAATATCTTCTGCTCTAAGTATTTGCTTGAAAACAGTTTTAGTCTAAACACATGGATGTCAAAAGCATTAGTGCTAATGATAGTTGCCTGGGACCTTACATATTCACCAAACCCTTTATACACGCAGCTATCCCCACTTACCAAACCAGGCACTGAGAGGATATAAATAAAGTGTGAATGTCTGGGTTTAAAGTTAACTTGATGCTAAAAACCCTGACATGACTGTGATAGTTCTGTGAGCAGGAATCCCTCAGAACCTCAGTCACTGACCTGAATAGTGAAACCCCAATGCTGCCATACAGTGTATTTCCAGAATCCCTGAATCAACTCCATCCATCAGGTTCCTTTTGTCTTGCCTAATTTTTCACGTATGATATCAGGGAAAGTAAATTACCAATGACTTGATATCAGTCAAAGATCAGATTCCTGCTAGAATTAGGAAAGACTTATACAATCCAGTGAACTACCAACTTATATTGCTACTGACTTTATTTCTTCCAAGGTCCTGGAGCATCTTACTCTTCCATGCCCGTCTCCAGAGGTGGATGATACTGTGTTGAGCAAGCTAGATTTCTCTGAAGCCACTGCACTTACAATCAAGGTCTAGCACTGAGCAAAAAACTCAAGGCTGGAGTGGTGCTTCTGAATTTGACTGTAGCTTATGATACAGTCTGGCATCTTGGTTTCTCTCTCTCTCTGGCACCATAGTTTTTCTCAAGTAATTAAGAGTTCTTTTAAAACGGTTGGCTAACGCTACTGAACTGTTCCTTCACAACAGGCAGTTTGGGCCATACATAGGGGCAAAATATTATTTTGAACTTCCCTCCCCAAAATCAGCCTGCCAAAGTTGGGGTTCATCTGTTAAATGGGAAAGCTGTTATCTTCACTGGAAAAGAAGCACACCTGGAAGAACTGCATGTCATGAAGCTGCCAAGATAGCTGCCACTTGATGGGCTCAGGAAGCTGAAGGGGCACAGTCCTGTGTTAATCCTCTCGAAACTATGGTTATTAGCTGAGCACAGTAGCTTGTGCCTTAAAGAGCAAGTGAACCGCTATCAGTATCTTGAACTACTACTTGAATTTCCTGGTGTGGCAGGAAGTTCCTGCCGTCTCTCCTAGATCGTCTCCTGGGATGCCACAGCCCGGGGACACAGAAAGTTCCTAGAGGGACTTACTCTGTCCCACAGTCAACCCCGACTCTGGAAGAACCTTTTTTTGTTGTCTTACATTCTGCCTTTCAAAACCAAGTTGCACTTTTTTATTTTGGGTGTGATGTGAGAAAATACAATACATGGAAAAGAAAAATTGCCTCCACTCAGACCTGCATGCTTGCAATATTATTTCATCTTCGCTAAAAATGCACTCACATTTTTATCCACTCACAAAAGTTCATTCACACAGATGACATTTGCTTCAGCAACCATGCTCAGACATTTTATGACCCAGAGAAATGCTTCCCAAACCTTTTCTCAGCGTGACCCCATTTCCTCACTCCCAACTTGCAGCCCCCCACCCCTCCCCAGGTGCCTCTCACTCCTGACCCACAGCTCTCCCCAGGGGCCCCAGGGCTAAGGCCTGCAGCCTCCTGCACCCCACCCCCCCAGCAACTCCTGAGCCCTGGCTGCTGCTGAGGCCAGAGCACAGAGCCTGACTCCCCCCCCCGCCCCCTCCCCTGTGGCCAAAGCAGAGCTCATATGGGGGGGAAGATGCTGGTGACTCGCTGTGGGCTTGGGCCTCCCCATCCCATTGTCCTTCTCTGCTGCCCAGCAGGTGGGAGGACCTGGAGCAGGAGAGTGACCCCATTCACAGATGTTGTGACCCCATTTGGGGTCATGACCTAGGAACCGCTGACCTGAATGGCAACATGGACAATCTGGTCAAATACTATAGCAACTGGCGACTTCCACACACTGTGACCAAAACAGCAACAAGTATATTCTATCTTCAAAAACCTCTCTCTACCCAAGAACTGAATGCATCATTTAAGAGACATGAGCTGGAGCTGGTATGACCCTGGACTGGACTCCAACCTTTCAGAAGCAAAGTAACAAAATGCTAAAATCAGCACATGTAATACCGGTAATCTGTAGAGTAAATTAGCTGGCTCAACTGGGGTGTCACTGTACACCTTCTTAAATAGCATTCACTATTTGCTATTCAACTACAGACTACTGAGTCCCAGGCAGGTGCCACTCAACACAAACACCAGTTATACACACAAGCTAGTTAGTGCCCAAATATGCTCACCCATGTGTTCATAAACCTTGGGGCTCCCCCTTTCACCATGGTGTTTAGCAACATAGCACCCCTAAACATAAATTATTAATATGCGACAATGATGGAGAAAATCCATGCTGATTCTGAGCTGCCAGCCATTATATATGAAGATCTTTCAGCCTCCTGCAGCACGTTTGACTATCACATAAAGACACTCTCTGGGGTCCAATACACTGCCCTGGGACATGTCTCTGGAAATATGTGGGAGGGGCCTTCATCAGTGATAATAACTAAGCTTCTAATCACTGACTTAAACATTTGTCCTCTTGGTTTTGACCTACCATGCTACATATGGGCCCTGCAGAATTGGTCCTGGACCAGTCAAGGTTGCTGTGCAGCCAACCTTCACAGATGGGAACAGCATGAAAACCCAAACTGCAGCTGTGGCCAAACACAGACAATAATAAACATTATTACAAAAGCCCTCTGTCCAGACTTAATAGTGACCTAATGACACCAACAACAGCCAATGAAGAACATGCTGCATAGAATAGCAAGATATAGAAAGAAAGAGAAAGACAGAGAGAGAAATCGCAAAGCTACAACTACTTTTTCGAAGAGATCCACTAACTTAGGAAATTAATGCCAACTTCTTCAAAGCAAACAGATGGAGGGACAGGTTGGCTTGTATTTATAAGTGTCCACTGATGACAGGGATGCTATATAAATTTTTAATTCATGTGGAACATTCAGTTTATTCAGTTGTAATTTGCTAATAGCAACTAAATAGAGCCAACACAAATTCAATATACTGCTAATTTTTAATGTGGTCTTAATCCAGTTCAGAATTATATATGTTTAATATATTAACTTTTTGGTCACCTTTCAAGTTCCACCATATTCCAATAAAAACCTATTCAAATATCTAATGTACAGAGTGCAGATAAATAAATGGGGATATTTAGGGCCAAATTCAGATACATTTTAAAGTACTTAAACTAGTATTTAGGAACCTAGATTTCCATTCAACATATGCTTATATCAATACAGATTTTTATTATATCCCTACACCTTGCATTTTATCATGCATCTTACAGTTCACTGAGTCTAAATGAGTTGTAGGCGATTCTACACTGATCTTGAAGACTCAGAGAAGAGAACTGTGACACAGCAAGAGAAGCTGAGGGTTCAAAACAAAGTATGCTAACGGAAGCTAACTCCTGCTTTCACCTCTTTCGGAGTATAAGTCATATCAATTAAGACTCCCTTCATGCATCAATACATGGGTATTACGCAAGTCAAAAGGAATCAGCTGACCATAAGGGAGATCAGTTGGATGTAAGATTTCTAAATTATACCACCTGACACATCATTACAAAATTTGACCTTTACTCCTCTTCCTTTTCCCAATCTTACATTTCCTTGTGAAAATGAATGATGATTGTCATAGAAAATCCATATCTTACTGACCAAGTCATATATATTAATGTTGTACCCAGACTTTTTAGGTCCTAACATGTGAATACTATAAAAGAGAACCTCAAATGTGAAATTAAGAGATTTTTCTTATAAAAAATAACCATATCTATTTAAGGTGTAGTTTGTAAGTATGTAATGTTTCTATATTTTTAAGGTATGCTCTCATTCAGACAAATCCCTACTTAAAGTAGAATTTATTGTAGTCTTTAAGAAAGGCCAGAATCAGCTGTATTAAATCCTGCCTCTCAGATCCTCTGCAATACATTATTAGTAATTACTCCATAAGAATTTCTTGGGTTGACCTCTATGCTTCTCTGACACTTTTCAGAAAACAAGTGTGTTTGAATATATATGGGTCTGAGCCTTTAAAAATGATATGGGGAGTAGATGACTGGCCTTGATCAATTATATTATGATAAAAGTGCTTTGTCTTCACTAAGAATGTATACAGAAATAGCTATATTAACCTGGCCATCCCTTTTTGACAGTGAAAACATAGCCTAGAGCCCTAGAAGATGCAGAAATCTAAAGCTGCAGCATTGCTGTACCTATGCAAAAGCAGACTTATGTGATTTGTTTTTGTAAAAATACACCTAACAATAAACAAATGGCCTGCTTTGCCAAATAGCTAATGAAGTTAATCCCTAGATATTATGAATTGACATAATTTTCACAGGTCAAGCATCTTGCTGCCCTTCCTTCTCCAATGGCTAGAAAAAAAGTCTACCGAAACTTCTTGCGAGTAGTCAAGGATCTTTCCCCTCATTTTGAACAGTGCACACCAACATTCACAACACGGCAGTCATTAGCTGCAAAATGAAGTGTGTAAGTGTACAGATTTTAAGGCCCCATAGAGAAAAGCTTAGTTGTGGTTGCCAGATATAATTATATAAAAGAACAAATGTCTTTAATAATCACTACTACCCCATGAGGCCAACTGCCAGTTCAACATTATATGGTCTGGGACCCTACTATCCTACTGTCCAAATCCAGTTTACTTTGGAGTCACCCTTGATTGAATCCTCTCTACAAAGGATACATCATGAAGACAAAAGCAAAGGTGAGCACTCGTAACAACATACTGCATAAGCTCAGCAACTCAAAATGGGGAGCTAGCCCCTCAATCATCCAAACCACTGCTCTGGCTGTCGGCTTCTCCTATGCTGAGTATGCATGTCCTTTATGGGAGAGATCTGTATGTGCTAAACACTTTAGCCAATTCTGTATGATAGCTGCCGATACATCACAGGATGTCTGAAGCCTGCCAGCCTAAACATCATATATCTGTTGGCTAGAATCATTCTGCCTGACATCAGGACATCAGGGGCAAGCAGGATAGAAAGATCGAGACAAACTGAACATGTGAGACACCCTCTGTACAACCACTTCGCAGCACACAAATGTCTAAAGTCAGGCAGGAGCTTCCTCAACAGCAACCAACTTTTTGATGCCACACCTGAGGCTACACAACTACAGATGTGGTACGAGAGGCTAAAGAAAATACCAGACCGCAAAAAACAAACATTCCAGTGGCTGAGTCTTTACCACCAGGGGCTGACGAACCATGGCAAAGGTGGCGATGTCTCAACCACCTATGTACTTAAATTGGCATACCAAGGATCTAATGAAGAAGTGGTGTTATAACATTGGTTCAACAACCTGTGAGTGTAGCACAGAGCTTCAGACTATGCAACACCTCCTGCCTGAAGGCATGGTACGATGAAAGTTCTTGCGAAATGTAATAAACAAGCACAAGCATGTGCAACAAAATGGGCAAATATGATGTAGACTACAACCCCTTCCTAATACAGTAGTTACTAAAGTTCCTTGATCAGCCTCAGGAACATGGGTTTTAAAGCAACAATTTTCATGCACTGTTTCCTTATTTTGCAAATTATAGCTTATTCCCATTACTGTACTAAGTTTTTTGAAGAATGAAACTCATCAGTAATTTAAAGATGTATTCCTCTTCCTACCAAAATGTATAGTTACCAGGTGCAGTAAAAGAAACCCTAGCAAGGCATTCACAACTTAATCACTCCGTATTGCTTACACACTGTGTAGACTGAAAAAATAAGTATATAAAATCTATTTTCTCTTTTCTTAGTCAGGATTTTTCTACTTCAGTCACTAAGACAGTTTATTCATCAGCAGAAATTATTTTATTTCTGAACTTTTTTTATTCATCGGTAGAATTATTCACAATTCTTAATGCAAGAAATTAAGACCATTATAAATCTAGGTTTATATTTAAGCTGTTTCCATTTTGTGCTGGCAGAGCAATCTTCAAAAAATCAAGGAAGACCATATGCACACTTAAATGAGTGTTTAAATTAAAGTTTAGTTACAATGTAAGCATGTTAGCTGTAGTAATCTGAAGCCAGTTTCCTTTCAAATAAAAACAATGAAGAAACTCAACATTTCACTTATATTTCTGAAGCAAAGGCCCCCCCCCCCCCACATGTTATATCCATTACTCAATTACCTGGTTAACTGCACAATTAAATTTAGGGTGGCTACACATTCAATTTAACTCTGGTGCCTTAAAAAGGTCCAACCAACTATAAAATTATTGCTGGAAACTGTGTAATAACGCTATAGCTGGTTTTTATCCAACTTTAATCTGCATGTGTAGGCTGTGCCCCTATGCCTGGGAGACCCGTCAGCTGAGGGGGTTCCCAGACACAGGAACTTGCTTCTTGCTGGTACAGGGGGAACCCAGGATTGGACTTCCACTGCACTAGCAACAAAGCATGATAGGATCTGATTCACATGTGGCGTGGCAGGAGACATGATTGTGTGGATTGTGCATTAGATCCTTACCTGCATGTGTAGAGGGGCCCAAAGTTTCTCAAAGTTACACAGGAAGTTTAATGTATATTTTGCATATAAATGCAGAAAAGAGTAGCTTTAAAAGTGCCTTCTGGTCCCCACACCTCAAAAAAGATATAGAAGAACTAGAGAAGATCCAGAGAAGGGCAACAAGGGTGATTAGTGGTATGAAGGGGCTTCTGTATGAGGAGACTGAAGCAGCCTATTCAGTTTAGAAAAAAAGACACATGGGAAGGGGTGACAATACATGATAAAGGTTTACAAAATACTACATAGCAAACAAAGTAAATATGCATTTATTTACTCTTTTGCACCGTATAAGACCTAGGGGTGCCTGCAGATGTGCAGGGAGACTGCTCCAACACTGTCATTACAGTGCAGAGCAGATCTGATTAATTGAGTCTGCTGGAGCATGTTAATTACTGCACTTCAGTAGCCTCCATGTCTCATATGTGTCCCTGCACTTCAAAATGGTGGCGAATTTAAGTTACAGTGCCCCTGCCACCATTTGATGAGCTTAAGTTAAAGCGCCCCACCACCATTTTGAAGCACGGGGACAGTGATACATGAGACACTGCAGACGCTTTAATTAGAGTGGCTCTCGGAGAATGCCCTCCTGAATTGGTCCTAGACCAGTCAAGGTTGCTGTGCGGCCAGCCTTCACAGATGAACACCCAAACTGCAGCTGTGGCCAAACACAGACAATAACAAACATTATTATAAGAGCCCTCTGTCCAGACTTAATAGTGACTTAATGCTCTAATTAAAGTGACCTCCCCTCACCACCCCCCAGTCCTGGAACATGTGTAAAAACGCGCTTTGGGTCACAAAATTAAACTAGTAGGTAGTATGTTTAAAACAAAAGGGAGTTTTCTCTCCCACTGTGCAATTAGAGTATGGAACTCATTGCCACTAGATGTTGTGGAAGCTGACAATTTAGCTGCATGCAAAAAGGGCCTGGACAAATTCTTGTACAAAAGGAGCATCCGTAGCTGTTGAGCATAGGAGTTGAGGATAGAGCCTCTGAATCCAAACTTCCTAGACCAGTGCTTCCCAAACTTTTCCTCAACATGACCTCATTTCCTCAGCATGACCCTTCATTCCCAACCCCTCCAGGTGCTCCACACTCCTGACCTATAGCCCCCTGGCCCTGCCAGTGCCCCTCACTCCCAATCCACAGCCCCCTACTCTCCCCAGATGCTCCACAGCCAGGACCCACAGCCCCCTGCCCCTCCACCCCAGCAGCACCTGAGCCCCAGTTGCTGCCTGCAGGGAACAACAGCTGCTGAGACTGGAAAGTGGCGCTCCCCCCCAACCACCTTTTTTTCCTGTGCAGGTGGCATGGCCAGAGTGAGCTTGTTTGTGGGGGGAGGATGTGGGCTGCCCACTGTGAGCTTGGGGCTCCCCACCCTGCTGTCTTTCCCCTGGGCCTTTGCACTCTAGTTGGCTGGACCTGGAGCAGGGGAGAGTGCTGCATCATGACCCCATCCACTAACGTTGTGTCCCTATTTGGGTTCGCAGCCCACAGTTTGGAAACCACTGTTCTAGGCCTTAAATGCTGAAGACTGCAAGTGAGAGAAGAACAGGGGAAGAAAACCTGGTCACACCCAGTTGACTCTCTTTCAGCATCCATGCTCTGCCATTGTGTAACGTAGGATACTGGGCAGGATGGACCTATGGTCTGACCCAGTAAATGGCAATTCTTGTGTTCTTATGCTTCCAGTTCCTTAGGCATCCTCCTGCCAAAGGAATTCTCCAAAATAAGACATCCAATAGTCATATCTGTGTTCAAACTAAGACCATGTACAGACATTCAGTTTCTCCTTGGACAGTTGCTGCTCTCCCAAGAGGAACCATGAATGTATAGCTGTTCAGGATTTTTCTCTGAGTGAAAATGGCCATTCCAGAAGAAAAATATCCTGAGAACAACCATGGTTAAATCACTCCCAGAAGAGCATCTATATAACTTCCCTTTCTGAGAGAAGCCACGGTATTGTCCTCCAGCATCCCAGTCTGCTTTGATCCTGCCCCACTTCCATGGAGACAGCTGGCATGTCTACACATTAAATTAATGTGACGTAATAAACCTGGTGTATAGTGCACCAGAGTTTAATGCTCCCAGGTGCCACATGTTCATGTGTGTCTAGGACTGCACCACGTTGGGCTGGGTCAGAATAAACTCAGCCGGCAGGAGACCTGTGGGGCCAGCCTGCCAACCCGGGGCTGCTCCAACCCAGTTTAATGTGTTGCAGGGGGGCTGGCTGAGGCATGAGGGTGCTCCAGTATGGGGCTAGTTGGCAGACAGACCCCACAATGAAGTACCCTCATGCTCCAGCCAGCCCTGTCAGCATTTACACACATGTTGCTATGCACTAAAGAACGGCACCATACGATAGTACTTGTGTTTACAAGTACTAACTTATGGCAGAGTTAGTTTGCTTACTGAGGCCTAGTTGCAGCTTTGTGTAGAAGCTGAGATTTTACTGCAGAGCTAATTAGGCAGCTCTGTAGTAAATGTCTAGCATAGATGCATGCAGTGTGTTATTAGGCCCTCCTGTTCCAGCCAAGAAAGGAGCAGAAAACCCTCCCCGTCTGCCCCGCCCCCCCGCCTTCATAATCCCCATTTTTGGGAACTAAATTCTTTGCTGATTTTGACCCAAATTTGTGAATATTTTTGGTTAACCTAAAATGGCATTTCTTGGTGTATAAGCTTGCCACGTGAAAAGGTATGCATGGCTCCACTGTTTTCTGTCACCTCATTCTGGTTAATTTTCTGTTCTTGGAGTCTCTCTCAGGGTCTAAACAGCATAAACACTAGAGTGAATTTAACCTAATATCCAGGACCTGAAAATTCATAGAAGCTTAAGCTATTATAATTATGGCATGCCAAATATTGCAGCTTACAGAAGTGTCCTGGAAAACAAAAGCCTACAGATTCATTCCTCAGGAACCAAAAAACACTGACAGAGCTGGGGGCCAAAACTCTCTGCTTAAGCAAGAGACAGTAAGAATTAAGCCCCTAGGAAATCTTACACAGAACTCCTATGCAAAGTTGGCTTGCAGCTGAGATGGTTAACCAAGTATTACAAATTGTTTCACTGTTACTGTGTACAAATTGGATATGAGCTCCTTCCCACTTCTGAAGCCTACTGAACTGAGGATCCTCAGATCTTGTTTCAAACCTTGTGGATGTCCATCTATGAAGTCAAAATAATTGTCTGATAAAACATTTCATAGAAAAGAAATTTGGCTCTGACTTGAGGACAGTGGTCTGGGTCCGTTTCTAGCACAACTGTTCTAGCAGCCGTTTTAGATGGGATAACCATTCAAATAAATGGAGCTTCAGAACATGCTATTAAAATACAGCAGTATTAGATGAAAGGAGGAAGTTTACAGCTTTTGTGGTGGTAATATTTGAGTATATTTGGCTTAAAAAATAACAAAGCAATATATTAGTTTACAGCATAAAAGCTTTCTTCACTTTCAGAAAAACAAAGATCGGCAGTGAAGCTTAGATTTTGCAAGTTACAGCAGTAACTTTGGGGAGATCTCAAGTGCTCCTCTGAGCTGAGGCCTGCAGGATGAGACCTACTCCCATGGACTCAAAGGGATGTTATTCATTTGATTTATTCTGAACCAGGATTTTGTCCTCTTCACTTTTAGAGAAACACCTGTATTTCTAAAGTAAAGGAAGCTTAGAATGCTAAAGCAAGTGATTGACAACAAATGCAGAAGGGTAAACTTTATCTATAGTAGAAAAGTTTCTCATGGTTGACTGAGTGTTCGGTCCTAGAAAAACTTGGCCTGTGATTGGTAACTCAAAAACAAAAGAATCAGCTTGTACTTCCCTTTCATCCTGATGATCTGTGCAGGGCAACTTCAGCATAAACTCCCTCCCTGAGCTTGGTTTCCTTCTCTTGTGTCAGTCATGATTTTCACAGAAATAATAACAGACACTTGTCACAGGCCAGCTGAAAAGTTTTGGCTGAAAGGGAATCAGGCAGGGGGGAAAAAAGACCTAAGGAAATTTAAATGTAAATAAAACTGATTTGGGTGGGTGACGTGAAAATATCTGAACAGAAAGACATTATGCAAATAGTTGAGCTTGTAAAATTTGTAATTTTTTTTCATTCTTACTGAAGCAGGTCACCCATAGGCGCCCCCTCTGCATGTGCAGATAAAGGCGCAATTAGATCTGTGTGATTCACTCAACCCGTGCCTCCTGCCATGCCACATGTGCATGGCAAGAGGCATGACCGTGGGATTATGTATTAGATCCAACTGTCTCGCTGTAGAGGGAGCCACATCCTGGGCTCCCCCTGAATTGGTAAGAAGCAGGTTTCCAAGGCTGGAAGACCCCATTTTCTTGATGGGGTTCCCAGCCACAGAAATCATATCCAGTTGGGACAGAGTGGGCCATAGCCAGGACCAAGAGTCTCCCCAGGTGTGGGATGCAGCAGGGACTGAGAGCTCCATCAGCTGCAGGACTCAGCCCCTGCAACTGAGGAGCAGCACTGTTGAAGTCTCCCAGCTGCAGGGAGGGGTATGGAGCAAACCACAGCTGGGAGACTGCAATGGCTGGGAGATCACAGCAGCTGCTATTTCTTCAGCCGGAGCGGACCCCTTGTGAGTGGGAGACTGCATTGGTTGCAGTCTCCCAGCTGTGGGTCTGCCTACATGTGCATTAAAGCTGGACAGAAACCAGATATAAAGTTTATTATACACATTTCAGAGCAATAACTTCATATAGGTGCTTGGACCTTTTTAAGGCGCAATAGTCAATTTAATAGGCACAAAGGCAACCAGCCTAATTTATTATGCAATTAACAAAGTAACTGTGCAATAGATATAACATGTAGAGGGGCCCATAGTATCATCATTTTGGACTTTCTATGGATGATGGGCAGAGCTTTTGTGCTGGAAGGTGTTAACAGCTGTTAGCAGGCATGTCTGATCGCTAAGCAATTACAGATCTTGTTGAAGTTGATGCCTATATTATGTGGGGGTGTCAGAAGCAGAAAGCATCCAGAAAGCCAGCAGAGAGTGAGAACTGTGACCAGCAGCGTGTGAGACTCAAGCAGCGGTAGAAACAGAGCTCTTTGGGGCGCAGAACAAGCTACAAAGATAGGTCTGCATGTCTGCACCAAGAAAAACATTTCCCATTTGTTCCTGCTGTGTTCAGGGATGACTCGGGGTACATTCTTCATAAACAAACAGTATCACAGTAAAGAAATGCGTGACTTGTACAATCAACCTCGCTTCTTAAAGAAACAACCTTGCAAGACCCTGCATATTTGCTATCTCTTTGATCAAGGGAAACACTGACATCAGAATGTGGTTCAAAATAAATTGCCTACCACCCTGCACAAGAGATTTATTTAATCCTAAAAATCAAACACCACCTTTTATGACACCATTTAAGGAATACAGATTAATACAAAAGCAGGAAGGCACTTTGAATTCAATGTTTCTCAACTGAGATATGCAAGCTTCATATCTTGGGAGATCACTTTATGATGATCCTACAAAATCCAATCTGGATTGATAGGCAGAAGAAGAGACTGAGGGAGGTTAATTTTAAGATGAACTAAGACCAGAATCAGTAACTCAAAACACTGACCAAGGATACACAGATAGCACTAGATCGGACAAAAATATTTCTTCACCAAACTATACAGCACTACTACCTAAGATTTCAATCCCTAAATTTTAATACTTTTTAATGACTACAGGTATTATCCTTTAGATTAAAGCTTGATGAAATTCTTACTCTTTTGTTATTTTTGCTTTAAAGGTATGAAAGGTTTGACATCTTTTCATGCAGTTTAAAAGCAAAAAAAAACGCTTGTATTCTCTCTAGATAATGTACAATTTCAAGGTGTTTTAGAATTACATTGTAATTTGTCAGTTCATTCATCAAAGCATACCTATTTGCTATAGAAGAGCCTGATTTGAGAGAAAGAGAGTGTGAGCAAGCAAACATAAGTTTAACTCAGTGTGTAGATCCAGAGTAATAATATAACCAAGTAATCTACCATTCTGAATCAAAGGCCCTTGCTATAGGTTACATTTAAGAAACAATTAACAGGTTAACTTAACCTAAAATAGTAACCCAACCACAAGTTTCATAGTTTCTAGGGTCGGAAGGGACCTGAGCAGATCATCTAGTCCAACCCCCTGCCATGGCAGGAAAGAGTACTGGGGTCAAATG
>NW_017728950.1:45147257-45156229 GCF_001723895.1 Crocodylus porosus
TCCCCTCAACTGCCTTGTACTCTAACCCAAAGCACTTCAGAGTGCCCCTGCCCTGACTCCTTGCTAATTAACGAGGATGTGTATTCCTCCTTAATATAGAGCGCCACGCCCCCACCTCTCTTTCCTATTCTGTCCCTCCTGTACAGCCTATAGCCCATGACATTCACCGTCCAAACATGCATTTCGTCCCACCACGTTTCTGTAATCCCCACTATGTCCGGGCTGGTGTCAGCCAGCAGGAGGGTGAGTTCCTCCTGCTTGTTGCCCATACTATGAGCGTTTGTGTAGAGGCATTTGTAAAGTAGGAGTGGGCAAAATATAGCCTGCAGGCCAGATCCGGGCCACACGTGAGTGGATTCAGCTCACAGACTGGAGCCCACCAGTTTATTGGATCTGCCTGGGGCAGCCAAGGTCACACTGCTAGCTGTGCCCCGCAACAGCCTCAGCTCCAGCCGGCGTGCAAAGCTTCCCAGAGGTGCTGCTCCCAGTTCAGCTGTAGCTGCCTGGGTAGTGCTCAGCTCCCCCCTTCTCCAGAAACTCCTCCTCCTCCTGCCCCTGGTGCACCACTCTGGGCAGCAGGTAGCAATGGGAAGCAAGAGCAGCAGCCATAAGGATGTGTGCTAGGCACCATATACCCAGCCATGTAGAGGGGAAACTGCAGCCAGGAGGCTTCTTCCACAGTGCATGGGGCTCTAGCTCCAGCTCCCAGCCACCTTCCACACACTCAGCATCCTGCAAGTGGCTGCTCATTGCACTGGGCAGGTAGAATGGGTGGAAGGCAACCCAGAGCTGGAGATGGAGCCCCATGCATGGAGGCAGGAGCCACCTGGTTGCACCTACCCCTTGCCTAACTGAGCATGTGGTGCCCAGCGCTTGCCCCCACAGCCGTTGCCACTTCCCAGAGTTACCTGCTACCTGGAATAGTGTAGCAGGAGCATGAGGAGGAGCCACTAGAGGTGGTGGAGAGCCATGCAGTACCTGCATGGCTGCAGCTGCACCAGCCCCAGATGTGAGCATGGTGCAGGCTGCTCCAGGCAGGGCTCACAGCTATGTAAAGCACCACAGAGGCAGCTGTGGACCTGGGGGTGGGGGGGGGAGGGGGAAGAAGGGTTGGACTGCACCTGCAACACCCAGGAGAGCTCTGCTGCACATGACCCCAGCCCCCTCTTCATTTCCTCCTGCCCTTGGCTGACTCCCGGGACTAGTGCATGGGCAGCCTCCCATGCTACACTTGCCATACACACACACAATATACAAAATAATACTTTTTATTTTGAGCCATTATGCAATCACCTCTATATACACTAATTAAAAAAAACCCACATAAATAAGGACAAAACATATTTTTTTGAAATAAAATTAAAATAGATTATAGCAGATGTTTGAGTTTTAGTATATGCTTTTTTAAATCTATAATTTGTTAAAATGATACTTTCTGAAAGATTGCGTGCATGCCCCTTAACAGCTCACCAAAACTCGTTAAGTGGCCCTCCAGCAGAAATAATTACCTACCCCTGTATTAAAGTCAGTTTAAGGCATAATAATACAATTAATGAGCCACAAAGTTACTCCACATATAATATGTAACAACTTTGTGGCTTGTTTGTATCATATCTTAAATTGGATGTGTGGCCAGTTGGGGCTGGGTCATGACAGATCCAACACTAAGACCTCCCCTATACATTAGATGCAAGGCATGATTAATCAGTTATTCATGCCTTAAGTTGTGACCCAGCTAATTATACTAATTAATGGCATGATACAACAAGTAAAAAGCTACAAAATTATTCCATAAAAAATGTGTAATAACTTTGCAGCTTTTTCTAATCTCAACATTAATTGAACATGTGCCCAGGTACCCCCCACAGCTGGGAGCCCCGTCAGCTGAGTGTTCCCAGTGCTACCTCTGCTGTGAGTCTCATCAACTGCAGGGTTCACAGTGGGAAGAGCACTGCCTCCCCTATGAGCTGTGTCAGCTTCACAGAGCTCAAGCAGGGGTAACATCATCAGCTGTGGGGCTGACAGCAGGTGCATGGGGAAGAATCCTGCCGCCGCAGCAAGCCTCCACACCACACGAGGCTCGCAACGGCAGCAGCATTCTCCTACATTCCTGGTGCTGCACCACTACAAGCCCTGAAGCCATGTTGTAGCTCCCCCTGCACCAGCGATAAGGTGCAATGGGATCTAATGCACAATCCCACAATCACACCTCCTGCAGAGGCGGTGCTTATGTGGATCACATATTAGATCCCATTGCGCCTTTACCTGCAAGTGTAAAGGGCCCCTTAGGTGAGAGTTGAGATCCAACATGGGGCACCTCTAGGGTCTGGGACACAGTTGAAACCCCATGTCCCACTGAGCTGGGTGGCACATGGGATTTTAAAGGTCTGGGTGCATGAGGATCCTGAGATCAGGCTGTGGTATCTGGGATTTTGACAATCAGCTGACTGCCAGCAGTTGGATTTTAACTTGCTGATTCAGAGGAATCCCAGGTTCCTCTTGCACTGACAAGTAAGGCAGGATAGAAATCTATTCTCTGATTTCAAAATCATTCATCCTACCATACGCACATGATAAGACAGGAGGTATGACTGTTGGGATCGCAGGTCGGATGCTGTGGTTCTTTAAACTGAACATCTCTCAGAGGCCTAAGGCTGTACCTTTTCCTTTTTATCAAATATATATTGTTTCTTTTACCCGGTGCCAGCATTTGAAGTCAATTGTGTTCACATTTCTGAATACTGCAACCAAAGCAATATCAATCAGTATGTTTCGTTTACAAGTTTGAATTATACACTGTGGTGTCTGAAATATAATTTTCAGAATGACAGTAGGGATATGAGATGCTGATCATGTAAAACTAGCTATTCTGTTTGACAACCATATTCGAATATAGCCATCCTTACAGATGCTTTGAACTATGTGGCTTATTTTTGCCCCCTGTAAACAGGAAGTTTAAAGACAAATTGCAAGTACTGAGCTAGCTGCTGGAGATCTACACAGGATAAGGAGGAATCTTCATTTCATGGGTGCTAAATGACTATGGGGTTGCTTACAGATATTATGTTGGTCTAATAAGTAGAGAAACCTTATGCAGACTTCACCTCTAACTCTACCGTCCTATCTTTGTACAGGCAAATACCTGGAATTAACTGGATTCTGTATAGACAGTGATTCTCAAAGTGCCATGGCATCTTGGTGTGCTTTGAAATCCTTTCAAGGGTGCTGTGGGAAGCCACATTATGTTAAGTTTACTAAAGGGATTCACCAGATAAACCCAGAGATTACAAATAGAAATCCATGGCTGTGGTCTTTGAGTTCTTTAAAACAGATAAATTATTCTATTATTTTTCTGTAGGCCAAAAAAAGAGTGAAAACTTAGAGCTGGCATTTTCCAAGGGGTACCTCGAATCTGAAAATATTGAGAAACACTAATATAGATACAAGAGTCCTTCTGAACAGTGTGCTCACAAGACTGGAGCTTTAAGTGTGCTTCTTTCACGGAAGGAAAAAGATGACAGGATTCAGAGTGTGTAGTTTTTGCCTCTTCCACATTTCATTTTCATTCACTCCTTCAACATGCAGCTAGGCACTATGTGTACTTCCTACCAAAGGTAATTTCCATATGTATAGCCCCTCCTTTGTGTACTGAAATTGTGTCTGTCAAAAGGCTCTCTCTACACACCAAGAAGCAGGTAGAAGTTTTTTCCCCCCTTCTATAAAGTGTAAAAAGAAGGTAAAAAGTATAAATGGGAGGGGTGGGGGGATGATGTAGAATTTTCTTGTATAAAGTATGCATATTCATGGGTGCTACCACCTGTATTCTGTACGACAGGAAGCTCAGTCGTGGTAAAAAAAGATAAACAGTGAATATTTAGAGAGAAAAACATTTGGCATCTTTGTTGACAGCAAAATACATTCTGGCAAATACTATATATATTACTGCAAGGTCTAATAGAATGGCCTGAACTACTGTGATTTAGAAGTCACCGGTAGTTTGATCACTGATTACGGTGGTATAGTTCAGGCCTGTAACTTTTATAAATAAAAATCTGGACAGGGTGAAAGTAATTGAAAAATATACCAATCGCTGTATAATTATTTTTCTCATACAATGAAAAATTAATCGTGCAGTTCACTACAAACTTATTTATGAAACAGAGGATAAACTGAGTTATGTAAGAAATACATACCTGCAAATTGAAAAAAAAAAAATCACTAGCATAGTTATTTTGGGGAGAGAAGAGAAAATTCCATGTCACCATTTTTAAAAGAGTAGTATACCAAAGGAATATAGCATTAATTTGGAGTGTTGCACAGAGATCTAGAATACAATATTCAGAAACCTAGAATGGTGTAAAGTTAGTATATAAAACATTTTTTATGCAACTTTTAATCATGGAATCCATTTAACTCAAAATTAATTATATTTTCTATTTTCTGAGCCAACACTATAGCGGAAATCAGTGGAACAAAGAACACAAAAGTGATATAATGGTGTAATCTTGTGTTTATCCATAACAACGTAAAATAAATAAATATGCTTTCTACATATCCTTCAAATTTTTTGGATTCCCTTTCTTCTTTCTTCTGTAATGGCCAATCTTTTTAGGGGGTATTTTTAAATTGAAAAATAAGGTTTTTTACAAGTCAACAAACTGTTTCATTATTAAGAAATGTGGTACCAGTTTTAAGGTGGACATAACTAGTCTGTCTGTTTTAACTTTATTATACCTTGCACGTAGGGAAATATTAAATCACTTCTGTCCAAAATGGTCCCCAAGATATTGAAGACATGTAATTTGGTTATGTTCGTCTACTCAGACAATCAGAGGTTTAAAGGTACAAGTCCAACATGCATATTAGTTTTGTAACCTGGAAAGAGGTTATGAAATTTGTATAAAATTAATTTCTCCATTATGGTTTAAATAATAATTCAAGGTGTCCAAAGATTAATTTTAGAGGACCTTTTATTTATTAGAGAATTATTAAAGTATATTTGATGAAAGTATATCACTGTAACATCTTTTACCAGTTAAAACAAAATTCTAAGCAATACTTTTTTAAACATTTGCTCTTGAAATATCATTTAAGTGCTACAATTGGAAAGGAATTAATAGAACATAAATATATCAAAGGAAAACATATTATTAAGACAGGGTATCACAAATATACAGCTTTTTATTACAGGTCGTGAGAGGACTGTTAAAAAGAGTAATGGATGAGTGGAATAGAGAATTAGACTTGGATTACACTACAGATGACTGGAATACTGTATACAGATAGGTGGGAACGATGTCAGTTAATACCAAGAATGGGAAAGTTTTTATATAAGAATTTGCAATGAGTAAAGTAACTTAAAAAAATATGTAACTTAAAAAATACTTTTCCACTTTCAAGACAACCCTGTGTAATGTACGTTGTGTGCATACAATGAAATGACATAATGGAAGAGGAAAAAGCATCAAAAGAATATAGAAAAAAACCCTAATTTTTAATACAAAATAATTGATTACACACAAAGAATGATCCATTTATAAAGTCTATTTGTATATACACTAAGGAGTTTTTTGTTTAACAATAGGAACAGACAGTACTACCACTCATGGCCAGCATATTAGGTACTGGATAGTAAATGTATTTATTGTACCACTGGTTTCAGACTTCTTACTAGTACTGATGTCAATAATATCTTTAGAATAAATAAGTTTTAAAGGACCCTCCAATTATCTAGGCTGATAGGGCTATCTTGTGTCAATTTTTAAAAAAAAAGACACTTCCTTGATATGCTTCTATATTGTGATCCCTCTTGTTCAGAGCGCATATACATTTGCCAGGCAAGCTGGAAAGTTCTGGCCTAAAATATCCCACCCAATCCACCGAATGAAACCCAGATTTATGTTGACTTTTCACTGAAATTAAAATGTGTGGTTTTTTGCTTTCCTAGTGTTTGATAGAAGTGGGGAAAAGAATGAGATTGGTCCAGCTTAAACTCAATTCAGACATGCTAGATCAGAGCCCGGGGATTGAAAACAGAGTGAACATCTGTAATTCTACCCCCTCATTTTCATGCTATTTTATTCTATTACTCAAGAAAAAAAAAGTCCAACACTGTCAAGGCAAGTCATCCTTGTTTTCTGACAGATCATTCACATTCAATCAAAAAGCAACCTTCCCCTACCACAAAAGGCAACAACAGATTTAGCTTTCCTGGAGGAATACTACAGTCACAATTCTGGCATGTTTACATCCATTACAGTACATCATTTATCAGAGTGAGCTTCCACAGTTTACTGGAGTATTCCTATTCTCTAGAGTGAAACAAAGGTTACTTGCCTTATACTGCGTTTCTTCAAGAGACGTTGTTCATCCAAATTTCACTCTCTGTCTGCATAGACTCCCATGTGTGCAAGATCACATTCTTTCAAATAGTACTGTTTGTTGGGGCCCCTCTATCTGTGCAGGTAAAAATGGAATGGCTGTAATGTGCAATACACACAATTAGGCTTCCTTACATGCCGCACGTGCATGGGAGAAGGCGTGATAGTGGGATCACGTGTTAAATCCCACTGTGACTTATCGTTGTTGCAAGGAGATCCTAGGATTGTGTCCCAGGGCTCCCCTTGCATCAGCTGCTGTCTGCAGGGCTTACAAGGAGGGCAGCCCTGTGAACACTGCTGCCACTGTTAACTTCATTGGCTGTGGGTCACAGCAGCGGCAACACTCTTCCTGCTGCAAGCCCCCCACCTTAGGACATCTGCAATGGCAGCAGTGCCAAGAATGAGGCTCCTCCAACCCTGTGAGCCTCATAAGTTGGGATACTCAAAGTGGGGACAGAGAGGAGACCACTGCAACTTCAAGCCTTGCCAGCTGCGGGGCTGGCAGAGGGTGGTGGAGCCCTGTGGCTACAGCTCCTTAGTTGATGGGGCTCCCAGCTACAGGGGCTGCATATTCAATTAATGGCATGAGTAGACGAAGCTGCAAAGTTATTACACATTTTGAGGGGTATAATGTTGTATCTTGCTGCTTGTTTTATCACACCATTAATTGGCTGAACACGCAGCTGGGTCACAACTTAAGGTGTGATTAACTAGTTAATCACGCCTTAACTATAATATGTAGAGGGGGCATTCGAATGACACCTGTGCCCTGGAAATCCTCACAAGCATCGTAGATGGGAACCTAAATAATTTGGCAGCCTCTACTGCTGCTAAACTTCTTTGCTAATAAAGAAGTTCATGTTTTAACTGTGAATTAACAGAGATGGAAGACAAGTTATGGAATATGTGTGGCCCACATAGCTTGAAAGTAAGTAACTGTTCTTTCTTCTTTAATCACTTGCAGATTCCAGCCCTTCTGACCACCAAGCAGCATCTTGTGTCATATATAAATGGAGGTCTGCTTAACTGAAGGACTGCTATATAAAATTTACAGCTGATCTAAAGGACTATAACACCAAATCACAGCAAAAGTGTGGACTGAACTCCACCTCTCTGCTAGAAAATTTCAGTCAATTGTTCAGAGAGTGAATAAAGCTACCTTACAATGTATTCAGGGAAATAGTACTTTGCTAAAACACAGAAGGTAATTATAAAGTCCTGAACCAAGCTGTATAGTTTTTGCAGATGCATAGTAAGGCAGGTCTGTGTCCAGGACAGTCCTGACTCCTGCCGTGCTGATTGTGGTAGCATGGTAAGCAGCGGATCCTACTGCAACCCTCTTCCCTCCCCCCCCACAAAAGGTGGTGCCCAGGGATGCTTAGTCCCACTACCCCTCAGTTATGTTACTGAGCTTTTGTTACTGGTTTTCCCCTGACTCATTGTCTAACACAATCTACAATCTTTTCCCCACCCAAAGAATGGTATTCTAACTGCACCCAATATGTGAAGTTTCATTTCAAATTAAAAAAAAAAAAGTGAGGGAAAGGACTGGTAGATAAGTGAACTAGTTTATGAGAAAACTCAATATAATCCTAGACAAGAACTTTGGATAAAGTCTGATGATGACCTTGTCCTTTGGAACAATAGTTTAAGGCTGACTTGCCATAAGGACATTTTCCCTTATTTTCCTGGTCCATGTTATGGCCACCTCCTGCAAGCAGAAGTGACAGAATGAGTAAGTAGTCACAGGACAGCAGGGAAGAGCCAAGTCAGTCAGTTCTGTACCTGCTAAAAAAGCATTCATTAGTCCTTTAAGAAATCTTGCCACAGCGAAAACAGAGAGAAAGTCATAATCCGTGGCAATAGGAGCTGATTAACCAAAATTGCAGCCAGATGAATCAAGCCAATGGACACTGCTGATTGTATTAGTAAGAGCTAATGGTTCAATACATTCTGGACTGTCACTTGCAGAGTTGTAAAGTGCTGGTGTTTACAAAAATAATTTCCATTTGGGATGATATGATTTATCTTGAGGAAGGCTTATGACTCTGACGCAAGATGCTCAGGACTGCAACAAAGCAGTTCTTTGTTGCAAACGTCAGCCAAATAGCAACTAAGTTATCAGATGTAGGAACTTCAGGTTCAAATGGAGGACCTGGCCTTTGTTCTGAGGTTCTATGCCAACAAGGCCTAAACACTAGGCCCGTGCAAAGCTTCGGTCCCCGATTCAATTCGGCAGAGATTTGACCTGATTTGGTGGCTAAATCTCCAAATCTGAATCGAATCAGAAGACCCTTTAATCTCTCCAAAATGAACTGGAACCCTCCAAATTGATTCAGAGAGATTTGGAGATTCAGTCATAGACACAGCTTTAAATGTTTTTTCTATATACCTCTGGGTAGCAGGGACTTGCGAGTGCTGCAATGCTGGGGTGCATGGAGTGTTCCACAGAAGCATGAGGGGCTTCCAAGCGTGCTTGGCAGCAGACCTGGAAGTGTACCATAAGCGCTTCTGGTCCACTTCTGGGTTTGCCACTGAGCATGCGGGGGGCCCCCCCCACTCCCATGGGACGCTCCATCACAGTGATCACGG
>NW_017728950.1:45156329-45181847 GCF_001723895.1 Crocodylus porosus
CTCTTCGGCTCAGTGACTGGTGCGCCTCCTGAGTCTGGGGGGCACCCGGGGCAATCACCAAGCCGGAGAGGCACAGGGGGCTCACCCAGCATGCTCCCTGGCAGACCCGGAAGTGGACCGGAAGCACTTCCAGTCCACTTCCAGGTTCACCGCTGAGTACACGGAGGGCTCCTCCTCACTCCTGTGGGATGCTCCATGTGCCCCAGTACAGCAGTGATCACAAGTTGCACCTGCTACTTCAAGGCATGTAGGAAAAACTTTTAAAGCTGTGTTTATGTCCAAATTGCTGATTCTCCAAATCAGCATCAAATCTTCAGATTCAGATTTGGTCGAATTGAATCAGATAAGTGATCCAAATCAACAAATTAAATCACTGTCCCTGATTCAGGCTGAATCCAAATGGAATATGGCCCGCTTTGCCCACCCCTACTAAACAACTGCACTGCCAGACCCAAGCTGGGAATGATAACTTTGTCTGGACTTCTTCACTACTCTGAAGACCATGGGTATTGGGGGAAAAGTATACATCAGATTTGGTATCCAATGGATGAGGAAAGAATCTGCAGGCTACCTGAATTCCTGCATCCTCAAGAGTAGACTCTCTGGTAGTTGTCTTTGTGGTGCAGCACAGAATTCTGTTCTCAGATACTGTACCCATCTCTGAGTAAGTTTATCTCTGAGTCCTGCAGGGAGGTGTTTTCATAACACTCTGCTTAAATACTCTAGATTCCTTGAATGTGGAGAGCAATTGGAGAGACTTCACTCCACACATGCATGGCTCCCTTGTACTAGAAAGTTGACCAGACTGTTGCATGTTAATGTAACACATCACGGTGATACTGTTCACAAAAAGAAAAGCATGGCAAAACTGTAAATGACAACTATATCAGCCAAAAGTGCTCCAACTTCTGACTTATGCATGGGAAGGAAGGTTCAGGAGCAAAACATTTTCCTTGAAGTTGATCTAGGTGTACGCTCCACCTTTGGATAAAGATGTCTGTAATTAAAGTCTTCGAAAAAAGATGCAAAAACTAAACCTGAAAATGAAACTGGATGCTATATTTAGTTCTTCTTTGGCTGTTGACCTGTTTTAAACTGTTTATGGATGGAACTGAAGGCACTGCTTATAGACTACTATGTGATTATGTTTCCAAGCAGAAGAGACTGAAGAGCTGCAGATAAAAATCTAAATGGATCTATAAATCAACTTACTGAAAGCTTTACCTAAACACTGGCTCCCTAGAACCTTTTACCACCCTGAAACAGTACCACAGAGGTCTGCACAGAGGGGTATTCAGACAATACCAATAATGTTTACTAGAAGATGTGGTGATACAGCAGCACAGGATCTCTTCATCAATAGTGGGTTTGTTTGTTTTTTAAACTGTTGCACATTTTACTGAAAAATATCTCTTGCAGAAAAATTGAGTACCTTGGCCTCTATTGCCAGAGGTCCATGATTCCATGAAGTAAACAGTATATCAATAAATAAATAAAAAAGTCACAGACTATATACATATTAATCTGCCAAAATTAATGGAATTCTAAAAGGAGGCAATAATGGATGATTTCATAAGGTTTCGGGATTCTATGCATCTTTGTCCATGTACCTCCTGCTCCGACTATGAAAAGCATTTAATTCTCCAGATGAATAGCTATGGATGTGATGCATTTAAACCATTTTTGTAAAAGGAAAAGAAACTACAGAGTAGACCTTGCCACCTTCTACATGACCCTGAAGGGTCTGCATTTGCAGTGTACTTGCTCTGATTTTACTGAGTGGAAGCTGATGGATGTCAGTTAGGAAGTGAAGTAAATGGGGACACCGTAGAACAGGGGTGGGTATTATTTTGGCTGGAGCGCGGCTTAATGAATGTTGGTGAGCTATGGAGGGCCAGAAGGGTTGTCCCACTCTTTGATAGGTACCCCACCCCCTAGTTGCCATCTTGGGATCAGAATTCCCAGCCCCTAACCTCAGACCTTTGTCCCCAGACATACTCCTTTTGTGGGGGGTGGGTCCATCTTGGAAATGGAAAAAAACCCAAATATCTATTATAACATATTTTTATTTCAAAAAATATTTTTGTCCTGATTTATGTGTATTTCCCTAGTGTATATAGATGTGATTGCATAATAGCTCAAAAATAAAGTCTTACTGTTGTATATCGTGTGTGAGGGAGGGTGTAGATGGGAGGGGTGTGAATGGTGGTGTGTGGATGAGTGTGTGTACATGCAGGAGAGTTGGGGGGTATGTGGGCAGGGTATAGGTGTGGTTGGGGTGTGGGGATGCCTTTGCACCCCCCCCATATTACACAGGTTCCATTGCTGGTGGCAGTAGGTGCAGACAGCAGATCCTTGAGGTGCTCATGGCCTGTGCAGGCACAGATACCTGGTGGCACATGGCTCCACTCAGTTCCAGAGCTGCACAAATGGCAGCAAGGAGTGGAGCCAGACTGCCCTGACTATCACATAGGGCTCCCTTCAGCTCACATGCAGCTCTCGGGACTTGCACACCACTAGGGGAACCCCGTGTAATAAAGCCAGTGGCCTGGCCCCACTCCCTGCCATCAAGTGCAACTCCTAGGACTCTGCAGGGAAGCAGGGAGCAAGGATCCCTGTGACTTCTGGCAGAGTCCTGAGAGATACACATGGCAGCAGAGAGTGGAGAAAGCAGCCAATTCCATTATGAAGGGCTTCCCCCCAGTGGCGTGCAAGTTCTGGGAGCTGCAGGGAGCCCTGCACAATGGAACCAGGCCAACCTGGGCTCCATGCTCCTGCTGCCCTGCTGGGCATGGGCATGGGCCCCAGGCTCCACACTCCCACCAGCCCCAGCCCCATGCTCCTACCCAACTGCAGCATACCACCACTTCCCTACCTGGTGCCCAGAGCAAGCACTGCAGCAGGGATATAAGGAGGAGCTTCTGGAGGCTGGGGAAGATGAGCAAGTCCCCAGCGGCTGCAGCAGTGGCCCGTCTCGTGCACGAGGGTGGGAGCGAAGCATGAGGGCTGAGTGGGGTACAATTAATTGGTGGGTGCCCACAGGCCAGATGAAATCTGGCCCATTGGCCACATTCTGCTCTGCTCGTGAAGGTGATAGGTCTGGTAGGTTCACAATCATACAGATGCAGCAGCATTCATCCCAGACCCTGGAGGGGGAACACACAGAGAGCAGAGGCTGCAGTAGCAGCTACAGAGCCATTCTTCTGGTACTCTAAAACCTAGGAGCTAGAAACTGAGAATATTCTCTCTCTGCTGACCCAAGTAAATTTCTCATTCTTCAGTTGATGCTTAGTATGTGACCTGTGATAAAAGATTAGGCCCTTAACATAGGATTCAGAAGCAGGACAGGGGTTGCATTCCATTTTCAGAAGAAAATTTTATACAAAGTATGATTTCAATTAGCACCCTTTTGGTAGCCCATGAGTAGAAAGCAAGGCTTGAATCAACAAAGAATGCAATGTCTTCTCATTCCTAGAGGAAAGTCAATCTAAAGCCAGATAGAGAAATCAGTACTAAAGAAGCTCTCTGTGTTATACCTATTCTGTGGGCACAAAGCAAAAATCTCCAGGACTGTCAACCCACTAATTACCTTAAGATGACATACCCCAATAACCCCAAAATCATGTGGACAAGGGATTGGTAGGAGTCTTTACCACAGTAAAACTAGTCATACTATAGGAAAGGTAGGCCAAGGACAAATTTTGGAGCACTGCAAAGTAGCTATCATCAAAGTCTGTGGATAAAACTGGGAGTAGGGTGAGGCCAAGCAAATGCACTGGTGAATTAAGTGAAGAAAGAATGCAACACTTACAGCCCAAAGATGAGATCACAAGTTTGCATTAATCAAGCACACATCATTAAAATAAAATACAAGATTTTCAAATAAGTGGAATTTGTAAATTGCTTTTTGGAATGGTAAAAGACTTCTGCTCCACCAGTTAGATAAATCTATTAAATACCTTCCATTAAAAATTTGTGGGGATGCATAAATACGGTTCATTTGCAATGAGTCTCAAAATGTGTCTGATAGATACAGTCCAAGGAACTGCAGGGAATATACAATTATTGGTGCTTTTTGAGTTGCTTCATTTGTTCTTTTTTCTAGAGAAGCATATTTATGTGATTTCAGAACTTGCACTTTCTAAACTACCATGATGTGCCTGGAAAACCTAATACCCATTGTAAAAACTTGTAAAATTCTGTGGGGAAATGCCTGGTGCACATGTATAGCATCCATTATTTAAACTTCTGTATCTTGGCTTTTTAAACACCTACTTAAATTGAAGTTTTTTTAAATGCTGCTTACAGGAAAAAGGCATTTAAAACTGCTTTTTAAATGGCTAATAGATTGTTTGTTTGTTTTTTACAATAAAACCCCTCCTGGATAGATACATTTCATGCCAAGGTTTAGCCCACAGCAAGTTTATTATGACCAAGTTATATGTCCCTGGGGTTGGGGGAAAAGGGTTTATAATCGAAGTGTTGACAGAATCTTAAGCACAGTAGAATAAAAGGTCCATGGTAATAAATGAAATGGTAGTTTATAAAAAAAAATACATTTGACTTTTCCAGCACTCCTAAGATTATCCCAAATGCTTATTACTACTGTTAGCAGATTTGCACACCATCTACAAAATAATGAGAACAGGTTGCTTGTACAGTACTTTCTTCATCTCATACTCCAAGTTACAGTTGCTATTTTGTTTTTTTCCCCTTAAGCAAATGTTTTCTAAAGGCTTTTAATTTTCTTTTTTAGCTGTAATACTAAGAGATAGATAACATTTTAAACTTTCTGCTGCTAAACAAGCGGAACAGAATTTAAGTGTTAACTTGTCCTTGAGCAGATAATTTCTCCACTGCTTTTTGTATCATTTTTATAAGGAATAGGATGGGTTTGTGAAGAACAGTAAACTTGGTTCTCTTATATAGCAATGAAGGGCACGAACCATTTGGCTCCAGAGACAACTTTTTTCCAAGCCAAAGACAGATGCATTATATTGTAGTGATACTTTTATACTCCTGTAGAAAGGGTATGTGAATCACATTGATTGAAGACAAATTTTTCTTACACTTTCACCAATACGCTTCTCCTCGGAAAACCGAGTAACATTTACAATATGTAAATGTTTCTACCACAGAATTGAAATCTCATTTGAAAATGTATTCATTTTTCAAAAATCCAATTAATTAACAAGCAGGTTTTAAACAAATCCATCTGTCCATTCCAACAGACAATTAATTTCTTTGCCCAGATTAGCAATTCCTGCATGGCCACAGAAGGAATGACACTTAATTCAATACTGTACCATCTTGCCAGAGGCAAGATGTAGAGAGTAGCTCTTTTGTAAACCCTATTAAAATGTATGAGGGTTTTTTATTTTGGAAAATTTAATTTTTTTAATCCATAACCCTTAAAATGTCATGGCACTTTATAAGCCAACATGCATTATAAACAAAACAGGTCAGTACCAGGCAGCATATATTAATAGTAATCAGGCTATTAGCATGAACTCAGAATGCTGATCTTAAGAAGAATAGGTCACATGCCTGTAAAGCTAGTTGACTGACAACCTGAATTTTTTCAGCATGCCAACCCCATCACCCCAGACTTTTTCCACACTATGGCAATTTTAATTATACTGTGCCCCGATAGAGCAAATAAATGACATTAGTTTACATCCAAACACATTTGAGTTACTTTTCTTCTTTCCGGAATTACTGGCTGAAGAAATGAAATGATATAAAATAAAACAAAGATAAAAAGGTTCCATTAAAGCATAAACATTGAGATATCAGATAAAATTTTCTGCAGTTTAGCATATACACAATAGTATGAAACAAAGATGTTATGCAAACATGTAAAACTGCCTGGCATGTCTTGGAAACTTTGGGAGAAAGCGATTTGCAGCAAGATGCATCTTCCATTGACAACTTCCAAAGTCATAGCATGCCAAAACCCTTGTGTATTTCCAAGGCTGGAAATGCACATCCTATATACAGCTATCCAGAAAGACAGTGGCTGCATACAGGTGTTTGTTTCTAGAAGAAGAAATTTCTTTCAGTACAAAAGTAGGCTGGGTGTTTGAAGATGTTCCACCAGCCCTACAGCTGGAGAGATTCATAGGCAAGCTCTCCAGCCAGGGGGCACTGGAGGACTGCTTCCTGGTCCACCCCAGCCCTCAGGAGAGCTTATTAATTGACAGCCTGTCCTCTCCCATACCTAGGAAGAGGGCAGGCTGTCAAGTGCCAATTTGCAGCTGCTGAAAAGCAGCAACTATACTGTAGACAGCTGGGGAGGGTTTCCACTCCACCCAGAGAGAATGCACCCCCAATCGACCTGATCTCACCCTATACTGCTCTGGGTCAGATGGGTGGGGTGGGTAGCAAGGGGAAGTCAGAGGGACCAGAAGCCAGGCTGGGAAAAGTCTCTGCAAACTTGGCTCTGAATCTCTGCAGCTTTCCCTTGCTTCTCCACTTCCTGCTGAGTGGCCAGGGCAATGATTTAAAAGATGGAGGGGCCAGGAGCTGGACATGTAAAGGCTTTTCCCAGGCCAGCTTCCCCCTGCTCTTCCTAACGCCCAGCTTAGAAGCAGGACAGTGACTTAAAAGCCAGCAGCTGGAAGCAGGGCCCTTCACCTCCACTCCTAATCATCTTTAAAAATCACTATCCATGGTTCAGCTGGGCAGTAGGGGTAGCAGGGGGAAAGGAAATTGGCAGGAACTAGAAAAGCCTACCTTCCCCCACTTTCTGAAACTGGGAACTGCTTAGTTTAGGGAAGAGGCAGGAAGCAGTGACTGCTACTCTTCTCACCTCGTAGTCTACAGGATAGGGGAAGCAGCTGCCCCTCACACCTTCTCAAGACCGGGGTGATTCTGGTCTCAGGAAGGTAGGGAGCCTTTCCTAGCTCCACTTGCCTTGGTCCCCAGAAGGAGTTAAACCCTCAGTTTAAAGCATTCAGATATTTAGTCTCCAAGGAGAAACTCTTCTGGGAGTGACTGCATTGTGGTTGCTATTGGGTTATTTTTCTCCCAGAGCTCCAGGGAAAAAAGTCTGAACATCGATATATTTTTGGTTTCTATCAGAATAGCAATTCTCTCAGTAAAACTGAATATCAGTACCTGGCCTGTATATATGCTGCACTGGACTTAGCTGCTGATCCGGCAGTCTACAGAACTGCCTCAGACAGGACCAGAATTTATAGTGAGCAAGAAGGCATTACAGACATGATGGTTCTGCTAGTCTGAGACATTTAAGCAAAGAGACATAGTTTGGAAATACCACAGTATTAGAAACAAACTTAACAAAGAACACCACTTGCAATTTATCAGACATGCACCTGTCACATTCGACACATGTACACTTATTTGCTTTGTCTTTTTAGATTTGCATCATTTTAGAAAAATCTGTACTTTCACACCTGTTTGTACATAAACTTGCACACAGTGGGACTGACTGCAGGACTGAAGCATGAAAAATTAGCAACAAATAACATAACTGATCATTTTAGCTTGGTGATTCTGTTTCGTGGAGAATTTCAAAATCTGTTTCATTCCAGTTTGGAATCAAACCTAAATTTTTCAACAATTCTCCATGGAAAAAAGGCCTACCATTCTCTGCACAGCTCTACTATGAACAAGTCCATTACGCTCATTTGCCACACTAGATTAATGAGATGTAGTGCAGTAAGTAGTGTGGCATGTTTCAGCATGATGGCACCAAGCATAATAAGTTAAGAAACATGATGTGGGAGCCCTGCCTCTGGGGCAATGCTTCTAGCTGGCCAGCTCAAAGCTAAGTAGGTTGACACTGCGGATTTCCAAGCTCTCATCTCTGTATCAGCTTGGCAGAAGGAGCCAGGTAGGCACGCTGATGGGAAACTGGGCAAGTTTCCTTCAGCAGACTGAATTCAATCAGAAACCTGCCTGATTTTCAGGGCCATTTTGTCACTTTTGACATTTTTCCTGTGGAATGTTCCAATTCTGAAGATTCAGCAAAATCCAACAGAAAATGTTTTGTTGATTTTTTTCAATCAGCCTTAAGAACAACACAGACTTTCATTTTATACACACACAAGTCTACGATAGGTTATATTCAAGTTCAATACAAACGTCTCCCTGATATTTATGGGTAAATTCAGTTTAACTTTCAAATAGGCCTTTGATATTTAACATTTTACACACTCTTCATCTTATAGTGCCAACAAACTAGGGTTGGCTATTTGACTGGTAAAAAATACTTGGTCAACTGACAAGTCAAATATAAGCCAAATAACAGTCAAATATTTTAAGCATTATTTTATTACAACAGTGAAAAGAGCACCTTTAATTTTCAATAGGCTATATATTTATGCTAATTACAGAAAAAACCCCAAGTTAGTTAACTATTATTGTGAAACAATGATATAAATTCTAAAAATGTCATAATGAATTTTTATAACGATCAACGTTAGGTATCTGTAAATGTGAATTACATTCAAGACTAAACTGTTCTTATTTTCCTTGGCTTATATCCCAATTTGCCAGCATCAGCCCGAACAGTTACAGAAAATATATGTATTAAACAGAAATAAAACACACACAGCAATTACAGAAGCCCATTTTAAAATGCAGTTATGTTAAGAAGGCAGCGGGCCAATTTTTCAGGTATTTTACTGTTTGCATTTGGATGCCTTCAATCCTAGGAGATAGGGGCAGCTTTTCATTTGCTGCTGGTTTTGGTTCTTTCCTCAGCACAGAGTAGCTCCTGCAGCTCCACCTGACTTAGTAGGGAGAAGAGAAAGAAAGTTCAGGAGAGAGGGGCAGGGCAGGGGGTTCCTGCTACTAAATGGAGAGTGGGGCAAGAGAAAGAGAGAGACAGAAATAGCATCTGTGTCTGCTTCCTGACTCCTGCAGGACTGAGAGGCAGGGAGTCCACCCTCCTCCCCTTGCTAACAGATGACCATATGATGCAATAAAAAAAATGGTAGGTCACCTAACAAAATGGCATTCTTAACTTCACGGAACATTTGACAATTTCTGACGGCAGTCAAATATTGAGTGTGCAACGATCAATCACTTAACCAGCTGGCCAATCGTACACCAAACTTTCAGCTTTAAACAGTGAGAAAAGTTGATTTCTATGCTGAAGGATGCCTGCCTGCCTTTTGTCTCTCAGAATCGCGGTGTTCATGTTTATGGTGCATTCAGTCCCCCTGGTAGTCTAGAGGGTGAATATTAACTTGCAGCTCTTCTTTGCTTCCTATGGACCAGAAATTTTGGACCTCAGGGAGACCTTCCCCAATATTCATTTAACAACTTCCCCATAGATGTTGCACTTGACTCTATGGCACACAGAAGGGGGCAAAACACTCAAAAGGTTAAGTGATAAATTCCTACCCTGAAATCCTTCACTAATCCTCCTATCAAAATCATTTTATTTAGAGTTTGAGAAAAAGGGAGCGGTGAGGATCTCATCCTAAAATCAAAGCAAAGCATGAAAAATGCAGTTCTCCATATCATTTGCTCAGAAAAAATTGACATATTTTGAGCCCTGCCCTTAGTCCTTTTTCAAAACCTGTGACACTTGGTTTTGCTTTAAAAACTAAACAAACACAGGAGCTTGGTCGGGTGTCATATATGATGGTTTAACTCGGTCTTCTAGATTAGGGGTCAGCAACCTACAGCCTGTGAGCCTGATCCAGCCCACCGAGCTGTGGCTTTGGCACCATTCTGTGGCAGGCAGGCTCTGCCCTGGCCACGCCACAGCTACGCGGTGGAGGGGGACCTCTGCTCAGCTGCACCACAGACAGGCAGCAGGGACAAGCATTAGAGCCAGCTGGGTCCGAGTGCCAGCCCACCTCAGAACCAAGCTAGTTCATCTTGGCCCACTACCAGAAAATGTTGCCGACCCCTAGTCTAGACTTATTTAAACCCAGAACTCAGGAACTGTAAATCAGCCAAACACATAAATAGAAGTGCTGCAAACAAACTACCAATACCATTCAGCTCTGCCTTATGTCTTCTGTACAGAAAATTGCTTCAAGTTTGTTTTTGCTCTATATATGCTCACATTTAAGTATGCCAACTGTTTTGTATTTAGAGTGTTTAGGGACCACTGTTATGATTCTCTGAGATTTCCTCTGTAGAAGCAGTGTTTGGTTTTCAAAAGGCATTAGCTGAAAATCCATGAAAAAAAAATCTATAACCACTGTGCAGAAAAGAACACATGCATGTGGTCTTCTGTTGTTGAGATAATAAAATAATCTGGTTGGGAATATTTTCTTTGTTGCAGTCTTGAGATGATTTAAACAACCCCGAACAATCCCCCTTCCCCACTAAGACTCATACGAATAGTGAGTGAAATATGCAGTAATCACAGAACAAAGAACTGGGATAGAGGTTAAAAAAAATGAATGGACAAAGTTGCCTTGAAGAGAGGTTTAGTAACCCAGATCTGCCACATTCAAGGCACTTAATATGGAAATGACAACCAGGAGAAAAACAGCATACCAAAGAGTGCTTTTCTTCAAAGTTTGTTTCTTTTTCTTTTGAATAGGTCAAATACAACTAGGAAGACTAACATGTACATCAAAAAGACATTTAAAATAATTTGCGTAAATGTTTGTTCTTTTTTCTGCTTTGCACATTCTGAAACTGCTGAGCTCATGGGTGTCATCATAAATGTTCACCTAAACTTTAGTTTGATAAAAACAATTTACTGCCACAGTGGGTAACTTTTAAAGCCAGGCATGATTTTAAGATAATTATGTTACTAAACCAAGTAATTTTTCTCCCACCTAAAACTGCCACCCATTTGCACTGCTAAATTGAGAGGAAGATATTAAAGAGTTACACTCTTCTCTGAACTTTTTCTGCTTTGCTCAGGATATATTTTACAGTGCAATAGTAAAGAATTTTCTGTTATAACTCCCAAGTGATGCTCAAAATATCTTCTCTGCCAGTCCAGCTATTCTTTACCTCCAGCTTTGCTTCTCTTTGCTGAAGAAATCAATTTATTCTCTACATGTAAGAATAATGATTTGAGCAAGTATTTTACTTCTTTTCACAAAGTGGAGGCCAATTAATGGAACAACAAATGAAATTAACAGTAAAGTTATACTTAAAAATAAATTATTTTCAGCTGCATGTTTGTTAAAATAATAAACTATAAGCTAGTTCTGTATTAGGCAAAGAAACCCTGATCTTAGGTATTTACAAACTAAATAAATTACTTAAAAGAAAATAGGAAAATAATTTTACAAAATTTGTGAGGGCAACTATTTTGCTGCTTTTTATGTTATTTTTTTTCACCATTTGGAGAGTATTGAATTCAAAATCTGATTTCAAACTGGAAAATATTGTTTCTGTTTAGGCACCCTAAAAATCACTATATACAAAAATCAAACATTTACATCCATAAAACCAGCAAACACTGCATATACCAAGAAAGGTGTCATCATAGTCAGGCCTTAAGATAACACTGCATCTGCTCTGAGAATACTCATGACACCACCTAAACTTTGCCTTTCCCCAAAATGCACACTCCAGTATAAAAATAGATCATATCTTTGAAACAGCCAACCAAGTACCCTATAGTAGCCCCTTACAAGACAAAAAGAAAACACCCACTAATTGTACACCCTGCCATTCCCACCTTTCAATCAATAAGAAGCATCATCAAGCAATTACAGCATACACTTGGAAAGGACCAAACCTTGACAGAGATGTTCACAGGCCCATTCCTTCCCGCTCCCTCCCCACACACCTGCTTCTGACAACCCCCAACCCAAATCATCAGAAACAAACTCCCTACTGATCACAGGCACCAAGTGGCTAACCTTAACAAAAATGCAAAACCTGTAAGCACATCTCCACTGCCACCATTATTACTGCTTCCCCCAATCAAAACTATCAAAATGTACCGATCCTATCCCAGAATGTGATATATCTAACCCAGTCCACCAAATACCTTCATAGAAACTACGCATGGGAAACTAGACAAAGACAACACTCCAGAATGAGAATATATAAGAAAAAGGTAAGGGACAGAGACAAATGAACATTGGCAGGAGACCATTTTTCACACAAAAAAATTACCAACTAGTTATTTTCTGACTTCACAATCCTCCAGGGTAATCTACAGTAAACCTTCAGAAGATGGGCCTGGAAACGACAATTCCTAACTTCACTGAACTCCAAAACCCAGGAATTAACACAGACATTGACTTTAAGGCTCATTACAATTCACCTCCAATCTCTGCTAATATCTCTACGCTCCACAGGTGACCCTTTTTTCTCATGAATGGATTTGCTCTTCCACTAATCAGGCTATTTTTTCTACCACACTTACCACGTCTTTCAGCTATTCTTGATAATTTCTCTGTGCTCCTGTTTTGCACCCCAACTGCCCAAACAGCAGACTATTTTTATTTACAGATGGAGTTCTGCATGGCCTATTGTTCAATTTGCTACCTAGCTCAACCAGGGTCTGCTTCTTCCCCAGACCTGAGGAAGGATATTGTATATGTGCGAAAGCCTGCCAAAGTTCTCTTCCAGCTGTATAGTTGGCCCAATAAAAGATAACACGCCCCAAAAATATGCTCCTCCAGGAAAATTGCAACATTTGTTTCTTAAACCCAAGAGCATTTTCACAGCAAATGAATTAACTGGATCTGTCAATCCTGGGAGGTAGTTTAGAGTTATTTCACTCATTTTGTAGCTCTGTAAAGCAGGAATAATGTACTCATCCTCTCCTGTTGCAGCTGAAGTTAATGGGAATTTTCTAATTAAATTAAGTGGCAGAAGGATCTGGCCTATTCCTACTTTAAGATCACAGAGAAACAGTGACAGACCAAGGAAAAAGCATTCAGGAACATCTCTCACACGATACCTGCCAAGTTTCAAGAAGATCGGTGCAGGGGCTTAGGGGGAATTGCACCCCAAATTCTTGAAAGCAAAACTCATGTCACGGGTACATGTTACACCACATGAAAACTGCAGGGGTGGTAGCCCCTGGTGAGGCCACAAAGCCTGCCAAGTTTCAAGAAGATCAGTGCAGGGGTTTGGGGCGGGAGGGGGAACCACACCTCAAGCTGTGGACAAGCAAAACTCGTGACATGGGTGACACTGTATTATGGCGCAGCAGGGTGAAAGCTGCAGGCCTGCTAGAGCCTGCTGTGGCGATGAATCCTGCCAGCTGCCTAGGAGATAGGTGCAGGGGGGGTTCTGGGGCCCTGCACCTCTAGCTGCTGACAGGCAAAACTCATGACATGGGTGCTTGTGCAACTGTCTCCGCCTTGGGGAAGTTGATTGTCTGTAGTGATTATTTCCTCTCCTTAGTCTGTGGCTTTGTAGGTTTTGACCCCACTGTGGCTTAACGCATATACGTGATATGGATTTTGCTTTCAAGAATTTGGGGTGCAGTTCCTCCTGAACCCATGCACTGACCTTCTTGAAACTTGGCAGGATTCATGCTCTCAGCAGAGGCTACCGTCCCTACAAGTTTCATCCAAGTTAGACAAAAAACAACAAAGTTATAGATATTTCATTGATTCCCCATATATCCTATGCCCAGATCTCTGAAGTGGTTCGGAAGTTCCAAACTGCTTTGGAAAGTCTAAAGAAGCCAGCACTTCGATCTGGACATGCTGCTTCGGACGCCAAAGCATCCAAAGCTTCTCTGGATCCAAAGCATGGTCCGAAGCCTCACACAGCCCTCTTTCCAGTCAGTAGACTCCAAGCAAAACAGCCACAGGAGATTTTGTTTAAACAAACATGTCAAAAAATGCTTCACAAGGTTTGTACATCTCTGGTTAATAATACACTAGATTAATATCTGAAAGGTTTGAACCCAGCCCAGATTGATAATAACTGAAAACAGCTGCCAGTTGTTCAGTGGCTTACATTAAATGAGCGGTCAGGTATGCACACCTCAAAAACAACACTATAACAATTGTCATCGCTGTTATAGCCTCAACAAAGACCAAATATGGAAGAGAGAGACTAAAAATAAGTCTTCTGGTTCCAAAACTGGTTGTTTCAAATACTGTTCTTTAACTGCAGGACTGCAGCCTAAATAGATAATGTCCATCTGACACTTTACTATAAACTTTTTAGAGTAGCCATTGTTTTAAAATGCCTGAAGGGGGGGAAAAAACCAAGGAGTTGGAACAAAGTTCACATATAGCTTAAAGGTAGATGTCAGATTTTTATAGTATTTTTATCTTGGCTAATGATTGTAATGCACATATACTGCCAAGTGCTAAGAGCCTGTGTGCTCACCTAAGCATTCAAATGAAAGTAAGTCAATCGTGCACTACTTTGCCTAACAAATCTGGGAATCTAAAACTGCTGTAAAACAAAAGGGATCTTCTGTTTTCTGATGGTGATGATTTTAATACATTTAATAACTCCAAAACTATAGGTATTTTTAAGAAGAAAGCCTTTACAGAGTATCCTCTACACAGGCAATTCTTGATCTTTTTAGATTCACTTTTGAGATCCACTGCTCTATACTGACAACTCTCATACGTTATGATCAAGAGTTCTTTCCTACGTATGTTCCTTTCCCACTACTGCTGATTATTTGCTAAGATTTTAATTCAGTCCAATTTAAGGGCAATTGGATAGTCTATTTACATTTCATATTCTTAGTTTGATTTCAATGATATGCTAAGACAGGACCAATATTTAACCACACATACGTTAACTAAGTAAACCCAGATTTATTTACTCTCTAAGGCTGCATCTTTTTCTCTCACAAGCAATCTGGCATGTATTATTAAAGCCACATCATGTGCATTATTAAAGCTATAAAGAAATGTTAATCTAATTAAAAAGAACAGAGAAAAGTTTTCTTTGTCTTTAATAAAAGTACTTAGAACTTGCAATATGAAACTGTGATGACAGCTCTACAACTAGTAGTGTGAGTTGTCATTTTAATAAAGAAGTCTGTATTTGTCTTTTTTTGTAATGGGTTTTCTGGTAATGAATCTAGTAACAGGCAAGCAGAAATGCTATGAGAGCATCACTCTTTTCAATGCTTCCATTGTGAATGTGTTTAAAGTATTCTAAGGAGGGCCAGTGTCATGAACTCTTGAGTTCTGAAATAATATCTGACTTTTGCAGGAGAATCAACAGGTGCTGTGGTTGCAAGAGGAAGAAGAAGAAAATACAGATGTGCATGGTATGGACATTATACACAAATAAATAGTTAAGGAAGAGAAAATACTTCTCAAGACTCGATGCTAATCTTTTCAGAATCAATAACTGAATTTCATCATTAACATCAGAAAAAATGTCAACTGATATTTCTAGCTTTCCTGCTCTTGCCTAACTGCGCATTATTTCAATATTAAATAAAATGGCTGCCTCCTATTAGCTAGGGACCCTGCTGTAATCCCTAGGTTACCATGCAACAACTCTAAATATAGACTACAGAAATATAAAAGAAGTTGCTGTCAACAAAGATAAATTTCTCAAAAGAAAGAGAGTGAAAACAAACTACAAACAAATTAAATAACTTGTTGAACGCACTCATGGCCTTCAACCCTGTATACAGAAGCAGTCTGGTGTGTGGCTACTCATTCTGCAAATTTATTGGCATCCATATAGTGCAGAACTGTTTGAAGTTGCATTTCTATGATCTTACAAGCTCATCTACAGAGTTCATGCATAATTAATTTTCCAGAGACTTCATCCTGGTAAAAACAACTGAACAAATAGCAGCAATTGGTTCTGATCATGTATACGTTATCTTCCCTGGAAAAATTAATACTCCCTGAAAAGCAAAAGGTTGTAGCCTTACTGCTGCACTGAACTGTAATGCAGAGCTGTATTATTTAAATCATTTTTTAAAAGTCTAATCTCCCACTGACAATCTCAGTGGATCTAGTGCCCATATATACAAAGGCACAAAAGGTAAAGCAACCTCTATGAACCTGTACATGACTTCTACCATGGTCCCCTTGGATTTAAATTACATTCACTAATACCTGACTGAGAGCTACTCCTGAAAAGTGTTGACCGGTCTACATCGGATGTGTGTAACTTGTATTTATGGAATATATACAATAGGTACTGTGTATAATAAAAGGGGGGACAGAAGAAAGGGTCTAAATGATCAAATGCAGCTAGTTCATTTGGGAGCATAGCTTGAGACATCTCAGGTGGGCCTAGTTCTCAGAAGGGTTACTCAGCATTTTCCAAAAAAGTGGGCTCTCAGTGGTATATTGTCATCCAAAATAACTTAAAATGGTTGTGATGTTGGAGAGAAGTGTATTATATGGTATTCTTATAGGTGATGCTGTACTATGTTATATATCATCTACACATTTTAAGATGAACTCTTTAAGGACAAGTAGGGTTGCCTACAGTTACAAATCATAAAATCCCAAAGCTTCCAAGCTGAAGAGATGTGAACTTGAAGAGAAAAGTCTCCTAAAATGCCTTATTTTTCTGCTGTTGATGGCATACTCCAGCACTCCTTAAGGCTTTCATTTCCACCTCCTAAAGACAACAAAAAGCAATATGTGTTCCCTAATTTTATCGAACTCATACTTCTAATGTGGAACCTTAAAGATAATTTAGTGCTCTCCAGCAATGTAGATCAATCCTTCCAAATATAACACAGCCCTTTAATTTGGAAAGTTCTTTATCTTAATGTTCGTTACATCTGGTGAGATTTAAATGAATTGTGTCTGGACCCACAGGCCATGTAAGATTTTCCAGGTTTCTGTACTGTATAGTGTATTGTATCAGTATGTCTTTCTATCCCCCTCCTAATCCTCCAACAAATGTTCAAAAGTGATGCTGTGAACAGGTTCATTTCTACCAGTAGAAATCTCTCAGGAACTTTCCACTGGTAGGAATTGTTCTGGGAGAGGGAGTGTACAGACATTCAGACTGCAGCTGCCCCTTTCCCCTGCTCTCTGAGCTTTCATCAGACTGGGACTGCAGTCTGGGGAATGGGGCGGAGGGGGAAGGGGCTGCTCCTCTGCTCTGTGCCCATTGTGGGAGCAGCATGAGGGAGCAGTGAGCAAAACTGTTGATTCTCCCAGTAGAAATGTAACAGTTGTATGTGGTCTGAGTCACTTCATGGCACCAGAAGTTCTATCCAAAACTTTGTTTATGCTCCTAACCATACACAAGAGGTTAATCTTCGCAATAGTTTTTTAGCCTACATTTTATTTACAGTATGCACTGTATTTACCCAAATACAAGCTGGCCCCAAATACAAGACAGCCCCCTGTAATTAGATTCTATATATGGAAAATGTATACATTTGTTATAATATTCCAGGTGCAGAATTAATTATCAGCATGTTGTTTTAAATTCATCCACCTCCCACTGCTACAGCTGGGAAAATAGTGGCTGGTGGGGGGAAGGAAGGTGTCCCCCTTGCTCTCTGCACCACCAACTTCTTCCCCCCCTGCAGCCTTCCTGGGCCCACTTACTGTCAAGACCCTCCACAGGCTCTGTTCCTTTCCCAAGCACATGTTAGATACATGTGAAAGTAAGGGGCAGGGGAGCAGGGACAGAGGGGAGGACAGAAACCAAAGATGGAGACAGGAGACTGCTGTGGATCTGACTCTGACCCCAACCCCGATTGCTGCAAATTTCAGCACAAGGTCTCCATAACCACACTTTTGAGCACCACTTTTGTAACTAACTCATATATAGTACAAGCTATGATTGGTACAGAATCATAGAAAATTAGGGTTGGAAGAGACCTCAGGAGGTCTAGTACAACCCCCTGCTCAAAGCAGGACCAGTCCTAACGAGACCATCCCAGCCAAAGCTTTGTCTAGCCAGGTCTTAAATACCTACAAGGATGGAGTTTCCACCACCTCTGCGGGTAACCTGTTCCAGTGTTTTACTACCCGCCCAGTGAGAAAATTCTTCCTAATATCTAACCTAAACTTCCCTTGCTGCAACTTGAGATCATTGGTCTTTGTTCTGTCATCTTCCACCACTGACAACATCCCAGCTCCAGCTCCCCCTACAGGTAGCTGAAGACTGCTATTAAATCCCCTCCCAATCTTCTCTAGTCTAAAGAAGCCCAGTTCCCTCAGTCTTCCCACATAAGTCATGTCCCCCAGTGCCCTCACCAGTTTTGTTGCCCTCCTCTGGACTCTCTCCAATTTGTCCTCATCCTTTCTGTAGTGGGGGGCCCCAAACTGAACAAAATACTCCAGATGTGGCCTCACCTCCAGGTTTGGCCTCATTGGTGATGAATAAAGGGGAATAATCATTTCCCTTGACCAACAGGCAACATACATAGCAATGCAGCCCAGTATGCCATTTGCTTTCTTGGCAACAAGGGCACACTGCTGGCTTATATTCAACTTATTATCCACTGTAACCCCCAGGTCCTTCTCTGTAGAGCTGCTGCCCAACCACTCAGCCCCCAGCTTGTACTGACTGGTACATGGGACCATTCCATCCTAAATGCAGAACTTAAACCAAAGCTAAAAGGCTTATTAAACCAGAGCTAAAAGACTTACTACTTATCATATAGTTCACTGACTGGGCCCTACCAGAGTTAAGTGTTTGAAGCCATGGTGACCCCAAAGCCCAGCACTGCCCAGTGTGTGCATGTACTCCAGATACCCCTCGCACCCCATAAAGGATCCATGTGCTAATTAGACTCCCATTTGTGACTGCAACCAAGTGTTCTTGTCACAAGTCCTGGGACCCTCCAAAAATTAACATGTAGTTAAGGTGCAGGGCTGTCTGGTCCACAGAGGACATGGCCATACTAATCATGTGTGACAGCTGAGAGGGAGCAACATAGCCTCTCAGTTACACAGAAGTTTAGTGGTGTTAGCTAGGTATTTATGACTCCTAAAGAAACAGGAATCATTGGAAATGGGAAAGAAAGGCACAGATCAGCCATGGGAGTGAAGAGGAAGTAAAAATGTATTTGATATAGTAGTTCACCATGATTTCAAGAGAGCTGGCACTGAAGAGGACTGAGCACAATGAACACTAAACTTTTACAGAGACGGGTTGCACTAACCTAGCCTTAGAAGCTCCTATCAGCATTTCTGGCACCAGGAGAGGATTTTGGAGTTTGCTCTGCCCTTTCTGAGTGCTGGGCTGGTAATTTAGCACCTCCAGACCCAGTGTTCATTCCTTCCTGGAAAAGCAACTGCCTGTTGTTTTTGTTTTGTTTTGTTTTAAAGGCCACAAAAAATATTCCCATCAGTGTGTTTGCCCAATATGAGCCATGTGTTTTATGGGCACTGTCAGCACAGGTTGCATTCAATCAACTTTAGAGTTGAGTTCCATAACTAACTTATGCAGTTTAATGATAGCCAATGTATTTAATGGGAAAGGAGGGCAGAGGGGAGGTTGCTGGTATGTATACGCAAGACAAGGAGCCTTTTTCCCCCATGCTGACTGGGGAAAAAACCTCATCTGACATTTGAGTGAATACAGTAGTTCCCCAATAAGAGACACTGTAAAATAATTCCAAAATTATTCTGCTTGTCCACCATTCACTAGTTTGGAATTCTCTATGGTGCTGCATCCAGAAAATGGCCCCTAAGCCTCAGAGAAAAAGTCAATTTCTATTTTATTTTTGCAGTTGAATAGAGCTCCCCAAAGAACCAAATCTCTAGGGCAACAAACACACAGTGTCTTTGCAGAATTGCTCTCCATACTACAGAAAAGCAAATGCTGTCACGCAGCTCCTGACAGAAAGGGGAACATCAAGTGACCAAATCCCTCTGCAATCTAGTTACTGATACACTTCTGTAAAGTCCTTCAGTTCTACCACGAAACAGAAATAATTGAAATTTTCTTGCAAGGAAAACATTTTCACAATCATGCTCTATTGTCAGAATGTAGACATGCGGCAAAATTCAAACTATATCAACAAGGCACTACGCTATGTAAATATGCAACAATAAAAACCACTTAAAAATCCTTTTTTATCCTGGAAGCACTGGCAATACACCATCTCACAATTTCTAATCAAGTATTAAAAGTATAAGGAAATGAAAAGAAGGTAATCCAAGCAGTTCAAAACCACAATACAGGATCAAACCAAAAATATTTTTAAGGAGGAATGCAAAATAAGGAAACTAATCCCATCCAAAACACTGTTCAAAGCATAAGTGAGCTTTGAATCCTATGGAAGCAGACAGCACAAGGCTCCACCAAAACTGATCATCAAAACATTGTGAAATGCATAAATAAAAATGAAATATTCAGACATTTAGTTCTGATATTAATTCATGATAAAAGACAAAACTAGAAATGGAGTTTCATATCATGTACCTGGGTTCAATTACCATGTAGAGTAAAAGAAATAAACTCTGCAATAGTTAATATTAGACAGAGAATAACTTTACTCAAATTGGCTTTGGAGAAGAACTCAGTCAAAACTGTGACCAGTGATGTTCAATTATCGCTACATCAGCTTTGTGAATAGCATGGAAGAGATGAAAATGGCGTCCCTCAATTCCTCAATATATGGTGTCCCTCCATTTCACGATATCACAAAACTGGGCATCTCCTTACATTACCGACAGGTCCCTTCCAGTTGCTCATAGAGTAAATTTCTCTCTATAGCACCATAAATAGATGCACCTAAAAATCTACCGTATTCACCCATCACGGACTTGGAATAGCTTGCTCAGGAAGGACAGACATAAGAAAAAAATGAAGAGGTGTTGCCTTACACATAAAGGTAACGTACATTTGTTCTGAGGCACAGCATGAAGTGGAAAGGAAGCCTGCTGAAAGCACCCGAGTAAAGGTCAGAGGGGAGAGCATGGTGGGAGTCTGCTATAGGCCACCAAATTAGAAGAAGGATGTAGACATTCAAGGCCTTCTTTAAACAACTGCCAGAAGCTTCCTAATAACGAGACTTGATTCTCATGGGGGACTTAAATTAATTGGGACATCTTTCAGGAGGGAAACACAACAATGAACAAGCAGTCCACAAACTTCCTGGAGTGTGTTGAGCTCTCAAACAGGTAGAAATATGAGAATGTGAAGGTGGAAGGTAATTTGGGTGACGCTGGGAGCGTGTACACGTGCACTTTTGCTACTGTGCATTAAGTTTAATACCTTTGGGAACTTTTACACCTGCTCCGGGGGTGGGGGACAGGGCAGCACTTTAGTTAAGAGTGGCTCCAAGAGCCAGTCTAAATAAGGTGCCGCAGTTTCTTGTTTATCAGTGTCCCCATGCTTTAAAGTAGCAGATGGGGCACTTGAAATAAAGCTCATTTGATGGGCTTTAGTTCAAGTGCCCCTGCTGCCATTTTTAAGTGTAGAGATACTGATATACAAGGTGTGGGAGGCTTCTGGAGCACAGTAATTACCACACTCCAGCAGACCTGATTAACCAAGTTCATTAACCAAGGCACTATAATTACAGCATGTCAGAGCAGCCCCCACACTCGTGTACAGACACCCTCTAATATGAGGTACTGCATAAATAAATATTAGGCTGCCCTAATGTGCGCTAGCAAAAGCATACTTTTTAGTGATGCTTAATGCACAGTAACCTATTTCTACCTTGCATTAGCACAGAATAGGCTACTGTGCATTAAAGTACACACATAAATGGGCCCAGTGACTAGGAAATGATAGAGTTTGAAATCCTAAGAGGAGGAAAGAAAGAGAGCAGCAGAATAAGGACACTAGTCTTCAAACAAGCAGACTTACATGAACTCAGGGAACTGGTGGGCAGAATCCTAGGAGGCAAATATGAGGGAAAAAGGAGTCCAGGAGAGCCAGTTGTACTTTAAGAAAGCCCTATTGAGGACACAGGAGTAAGCTATTCAGATTCATGGAAGAACTGGAAGCAAAATGGAAACCAGACTGGCTAAATAGTATTCCTTCAATGAGCTGAAACTCAAAAAGCAACATTACAAAAAAATGCAAACTTGGTCATAGTACTTGGGAGGAGTATATAAATATGGCACAGGCATGCAGGGAGAAAATTAGGAAGGCCAAGACAATCTGAGATGTAGCTAGCAAGGGTCATAAAAGGCAATAAAACGGAATTCTATAAGTAGGTCAACAGTAAGGGGAAGACCAGAGAAACCATAGGTTCCTTATGGAATCTGGAAGGCATTCTGGTTACATATGATGCAGAAGAGGCTGAAGTATTTCATACCATTTTTACGTCAGTCTTCATGAATAGGGGCAGCTACCAGATGATGAGTGCAGTTGGCAGCAACTATAGGAAAAGAGAAAAATAGCCTAGCAAAGCAGAAGAACAAATTAAGAATTCCTTATAGAAGTTAGATGCTTTCAAGTCAGCAGGTCTGGATAAAATGCACTCTTGAGTACTGAAGGAATCAGCTAAGGTAATTCCCGAGCCATTGGTTATCGTCTTTGAGAACTCATCGAGATTATGTGAGTTCCTGGATGCCTAGAAAAAGGCAATTACAGTGACCATCTTTAAGAAGGGGAAGGAAGATCTGCAGAGCTACGGACCAGCCAGCCTGACCTCAATACCTGGAAAGATCATGGTCCCTTAAGGAATCTGCTGTGAAGCATCTAGAGGAGAACAGAGCGATCAAGAATTTCCAGCATGGATTCACCAAGAGCAAGTCACTCCAGACTAACCCGATTCCCTTCTATGATAAGGTAACGGGCTCTGTGGATGTGGGGAGAAGAGTAGATGGGATATACTTTAACTTTAGCAAGGTTTCTCACATGATCTCTCATAACATTCTCATTAACATCCTGAACAAATACTGAGGAAAGTGCTATAAGGCAGATACATAACTGGGTAGATCATTATGCTCAATGTCTAGTTGGGAAGAGGTGTCAGTGGGGCTCCCCAGGGGTCTGCCTTAGATCCAGTATCATTTAATATCTTCAATAATAATTTGGACAATGGGACTGAGTGCACACTAAGCAAATTTGCAGACAACACCAAGTTGGTGCAGATACTCGTAAAGGTAGAGCTAGGATCCAGAATGATCTGGACAGATTGATTCAGGATTTATTTTTTGCCAATCAGATGAGACTGAACAAGAATAAATGCAAAGTCCTGCACTTGGGATGGAATAATCGTATGCACAAATACAGACTGGGGAATGATCAGCTAGGCTGCAGTATTGCAGGGAAGGACTTGGCAGTTACAGTAGACCAAAAGCTGAGTATGAGCCAATACTGTGTTCTTCTTTCAAGAAAAGCCAATAGCATACTACGTTGTATTAATACGAGCATCACTTGCAAATCAAGCAAAGTGATTCTTCCTCTCTGTTCAGCACTGACGAGGCCCCACTTGAAGTACTATGTCCTGTTTTGGGCCCCACACTTCAAGAAATACATGTACAGCTTGGAAAGAGTCCAGTGCAGAACAAAAATGATTAGGGATCTGGGAGGCAAGATTTATGAGGAAAGCTTAACAAACTAGAGTTATTTAATCCAGAGAAAAGAAGAATGAGGAGAGATTTGATAACAGTCCTCAAATACAGAGAGGGTGGAGATGACTTTTTCTTTGTGGCTCCAGGGAACAGGACTAGGAGCAATGGCCTCAAGCTTCAGCAGAGGAATTTTAGGTTAAAGATTAAGAGGAACTTTCTGACTATGAGTTTGATCAAGCATTGGAACAGGCTATCTAAGTTAATTGTGCAAACTCCATCCTTGGAAGTTTTCAAAAGTAAGGCAGGACAGACACTTGGCTAGGACGGTCCTGCCTCAAGCAAATGGCTGGATTAAATGACCTCATCAGGTCCTTTACAGCCCTAATTTCCCACGATCTTGCTAGCTGACTTTGAACTGGCACTCTGGACAACTATAAATCATAATGGTATGGGACTACAACCTGTTAGTTTTTGCTGATGACTAGGAGTGCTTCAGAAGTAAAAACAGATTTCTATGCTCATTCAGATTGGGAAAATTTCAGTGCAGAGTACTGCATTCTGAAACACTCAGTCTATCATGGTAATCACACTAGAGGCTAAAACAGTGATTCTCAACATTTGCTTAGACTAAAGACGCCCTCAAAAAATCCCAGATCTTAATTTCCACTCATTTTTTGAGTACAAAAAGAAATCGTCTACTGCAAAAAAACTGAGAAAGACCCAAACAAGTCAACAGGTCAGAATGTTTTTTGATGTCAAGGATTCTTATTTGAAATCTCTGGGTTTACCTTGTGAACCATATGTAGTGTGTTTGCATAGCTAACTGCACTAATATTTGTGGCATTCTGCATGATCTTTAAAAGGATCTCATGACACCCTGGTTGAGAGTCAATGGGCTAAATTCTGTTTCACCTTTAGGTGCTTAGGTGGCATTGACATAGCTGTTTTGCTAGCAATTCTCTGCATGTACACATAGTTGGATTCTTTTTTTACTTGTGGCAGAACAGGATCACCCTGCACATGTACTGACCAGAAAAAACCCCCAGATCCTTGCATTTCATTAGCTAAAATGGATAAACAACAGCTGGATAGTTTTTGCCCCATAGGAGTAAGAGCCCAGGCTAGAACCCAGGGACAACACTCATTTCAGAACAGATCCACCTCAGTGAGCCACAAGCCTCAAACAGCCCCTGCCCAGCACCAGCACCAGCACCAATAAAGCTCTCCAGGTAATTTCTCCTGTTTCATGGGCAAGTGCCCTAATAACTAACTACTGAGCCATAAAGTAGGAGTCACTTTCCTGCTCCCTTCTTTCCCCTCTCCTCCCTTCCAATCCCACCAGTCAGTTTTTCTGCAACTGAAAACCTGGCACTTCAGTGTTACACACATGCCCTGGGTATTTTATTTTTTTCAGGCACATATGAAGCCATTGAGCAGCCTAGTGAGCATTCTCAGAAGGGACATACAGGAGCAAATTAGAGGTACAACAATATATCTCGGTCCATATCAGATCAGCATCAATAAAAGGAAAATTGGCATCATCAACAATTATTTTTTTTGGCCAGTGTAGCTGATAATGTCATTGATAAATGCCACATGTACGTGCGCAGATGCAGCATGCAAGCAGCCAGGAATACAGCCTGGCAGCATGGAGAGCAGCATCCAGATGGTAAGTCTGTAATGGGGAAGGGGCGTTGTGGGGCAGATCGAGGCCACATGGTAAAGGAGGAAGTGGGGCTGGGGTAGGGCACAGGCAGCTTATCTGGGGGGTGCAGGGAAGGGGGAGGGCTCCTCTGCTGCATGCACCCCCAGGGAGAGGCATGGGGGCATATGCCTTCTGGATGCGTATGGGGCGAGGGCGGGTGGGTTGCCTGCTGTGGGCTTGGGACCAGGGGCTCTGCTGGACCCTTCCCGGGGAGTGGGGGAGTGGTGCTGGCACTGGGCAGGAGCTATTTGAGGTGGGTAGGGGTGAGGCAGGGTGGGTGGCGGCAACGATTGGAGGTGGGACATAATGAATTTTGGGGTGGTCATAGTGCACCCTGTAGCCACCCCTCCCAGCACCACCCTGAGCACAGCTTCAGCCCAGCCCCCCACTGGGAAGAGGCCAGTGCAGCCCTAGCCCTGAGCCCACAGCAGGTAGCCTGCCCCCACCCCTCACACAAATCTGGGGGGCACATGCCTCCATGCCTTTCCCGGGGGGTGC
>NW_017728950.1:45182096-45187549 GCF_001723895.1 Crocodylus porosus
TAATAATCAGCCATTGGTATCAGCCAAAAAAATCTTTATCAATGCACCCCTAGGGCAAATGTACCTACATGGAATCCAAATTGCATCCTGGTGCCAAAATTTGCTCTCACACAGATATGTAAGTGCCCACTGGCATTTAAAGGTGAAATAAGATTTAGCTCTAAGTGCGACTCAGTAAAATGTAAAGGACAAAATCTGACCTGAGTTTTCTAACACTTCAATAAGCTACTCAGTCTAAACCAATAGTTCTAAACTTTTATAGACTCAAGGCACCCCTCCATCACTTTTATACATCGAATAGCACCCAATTACAGTACTTAGGCCTTTGCAAAGGAGTGCCTAGGAGTGGGGATATAGGCTCAGCCAGGCAGGGATAATAAGCCTGAGTCTGTGATCTGCTCACCATCTCGCACCTTGTTTATCTCCTCACATTTCACGGCACCCTTCAAATGATCCGGCCCAGGCACCCTGGTTGAGAATCACTGATCTAAACCATGATTTCTTCCACCTGCTCTTATACTGGAACAAGGACTTGTCACAATCACAGGCCTCACAGTTCCAGTGGGGACAAGAGGTAATGCAGCCAATGTGCTTTTCCTGAGGAAGCTTTTTCTTTTTTTTTAGCTAGAGAAACACAAGGTAGAAGGTATCTTTTCTCATTCTATTCTTCTCTCTCTTTTTTTTTTTTAAACTACTTAAGACAGAGGTTTAAGGGGGGGTTTCCTCTTTCATTTTGGAACTATTGTTTCTCAAATGTGAGACTGCTAAGAGAACCAGCTACTCATTCAAAACTTGGCTATGAACAATCCCTGTCCAGACTAGAGTCATACTCCAGCTGTTAAAACACAATGACATATGAAACAGCTAAAAAAAAGGGCATTTATATAGTTTACATGCCAAGAAACATAATGCAACTAGAATCCTGATCCATTTTGCATAAAATACTTAGCAACAAAATTCTAAGAGTAAACACAACAAACAATAAATGAACTTCATCTATTAAATAACAGATTCATTTAGATATGATTATACATAAAAGGATCAGATAAAACAGGAAAAAAGCATTAATGGCATCAGCATTTAATCCTGTGGTAATGATAGTAAATGTAAATGGTTTCAAACACTGGTAAAATTATCATTATCTGGATACAACCAGTAAATCAGGGAAGATTTAGTGGCTTCTTAAATAAAATTAGCTTTGAAATGAAATAGAAATACACAGTGCTGAAATGGATGTGCAGCCGGTGAGGTGTCCAGTAATGATGCATTTAAATAAGCCATTTGGCTGGAATCTGCACTCATCTGTAAATAATTTATCAAATTGAGTAAAGCAGCTTCAGAAGTGCAAACTGGCTAAAAAAAAATACCCTGAATGTTTTTGATAGTGTTCAAACTCAAAATCTGACTTTAATCTTTCTCCTGTCCTCAATGCCTTTATCCCGTATAACTAATCAGAACATTCCTGAATGTTCCAAAAACATTCCTGAAAGGAAGAAAGACGTGGCAAAGTGTCACGTGTACTTTGTGCAGTATTCTACCACTGACTCAATGCTAAAAACCTTTTTCATGTAAATCGTTCCAACAGCAGAGTATCATTACCTGCATTTTACTTATGAGGAAACTGAGGCCTAGAGATTATTTGCTTAAGGTCACCTAGACGACTAGTGAGAGATGCAGGAAACAACCCAGATTTCCCAAATCCTGGTCCCAGGTTCTCTTATCAGATCTACCTGAATCCAAGGTAACTGAGATTAAGATGGCCCTCCAATAAGTAGATTCTCTACATGGCAAATTTGTAAAAAATTGCTAGAGTTTTCCGTGTACAGAATCTAAATATTGGAAGGTTGTCTTAAATTTGTCTCTGCTGCAACACAGAAGGCAGGGGCAAGGGGACAGGCAGGGGGAATGGGGAAAAAGGGCAGTGGGGAAATCAAGTAGCCTAACCATGCCCCCTGCTGCCTCACCCTGCCACCCCTTGCTTCCCCCCCACCTCCCAACACCTGCACCTCAGTACTCGCTCCCACCCCTTGCTACTTGGTCCTCTACGCAGTTCCTGGCATCTGTCCCTCCCGTATGCCTGCTTACCCCCCACCTCTTACCTTCCAGCTCCAGCTCCAACCACATGAAGCATGTGGTTGCTCTAGCCACACAGCAGCATGTGGCACCTCTGGCCAGGTCCTGGAGCTGGAGCTGGAGCCCAGGCCGGAGCTGCTGCCACTTAACATCACTGCTACTGGTCCAAACTGGGGCCAGAACAACCACATGCTCCGTGCCCCGAGCTGCAGCAGGACCAGAGGATAAGCAGCACGGGGGTGGGGGGGAGGGGTGCAAAGAGGAGTGCAGTGGCAGAGGGAAGGACGAGGCAGGGGGGAGGGGGAGGATGGGACAAGCAGCAGCTGTGACCCCAGGTTGGGGCCAGAGTTGGAGCTGCAGCAGCTCCTGTCAACTTGTACTTGAACCCAAAACAAGGAGCTTTCCCACCTCCTCTTGGATTTGAGTGAATATGGTAATTGGACCACTCTCCCCCAAACCTCAAAGCAGCGGCTACGCAGGCATAGTAGAATTCAGAGCAGACAGCAGGTCCCATCATGCAGTGTTCATATGCTGATTTGCCAGATTCTGACAGGTGAAACCCATGCATCTTCACTGCTGGTACCAATGTATACTTATAGGAAACCGGAAAAGAGCATCTCTAAGAATTTTCAAACGCCAAGCTGAGAAAAAGCAATTCTCACCCTGCTCAAAGAAGAGAACTATTGCAGGGAAACAAACACCACCCATAGCTACATTAGAGAACTCAATTTGTAGGTGAGTTGAATGGATTTGCATTACTTCCCTCTGACCCAGAGCCATCTATTTATCATAAATTCCAAATTTGAGGGCTTCTCATGCAGAATACTGTGCCTATTTGTTAATATCAAAAGAGGTCTCTGCTTCCATAACTTACATTTACATCAACTGTTGTAATACGAGGCGTGAGAGAAGCTGCTCTTTGAAAAAGATACCTGGTTTTCGTCTATGTTAGCAGAATAGCCTAGCAGCAAAAGATCCTCATCCATGAACATGATTCTTAGGCACTATGATAATACAACAATAATAGTGAGCTAGGTCTCAAGCCATTTAGAACTTTACATGTTAAAGCCACACCTTGAAATTCATGTGGAAACTTACTGCAAACTGGCAAAAATACTAGGGCATACAGTTCCCAAGATGAACTACAATTTGGTGCTCTCGCCAGAAGCACATTTATAATATCAACGGTGCCCAGAAAGTCCATTAATAAAAAAGCACAGGACACTGTAAAAGGACAAAGGAGAAAAGGGGCAGCAAAATGTGCTAAAAGTACATTGTTACTCAATACCAAGTGCCTCCATTAACAACACATCTTTCTACAATTTCATTTGAGAACAGTGCACAATGAAGATCGCACCATAAAACACATGTTTTTTGAGAGATAAGGCAGACAACAAGTAGCGTGGGATTTCCCGCTTGCTATTCTAAAAAAAACCCAACTATTTGTTGAAGAAAAATAAGGCATATAAAAGAGAGACCTGTAGTTCTGATAATGGAAATATTCTGGCTCCCATGATGCAGAAACTATTCAGAACACTTCATTTATGTGAAACTCGATTCTTGCAAAAATGCTGAGGTTGGCTAAACTTAGGCCATGTCTATACTAGAAAAAGATCAACATTAGCGATGCCCATTTTTCAAAACAATTGCAGGTGTAAAAGGCTTTATCTGCTCAGGAAGGAAACATGGCAAGCATGTCTCAGCTGATCCCCAGGGCAAGGCTGAAACAGCTTGAAAACAGTTCCTGATAACCAACTTTATCTTAAAAGGTCTGCTTAAAATTATGCACTTAATGCAGTGCACAACAAAGACAGACAGACAGATTATATGAAACTATTTATATATGACATGTAATATAGTGCACATGAGCCTATATGCACAAGTAACAGACACCATTTTTAAAAACCTGATTTAAGTAAAATTCTGGTAATACAGCTTGTATGTCAATATAGGAAAGACAACAGGAAAGTGGAACATGGTCAGCATGCTAGAATCAGAACATGGTTCAGAACGTCCGTTGACTCCTGGTATTAAAATGCTATATTTAGGAATTGTTGTACAGAACAAAAATAGAAATGGAAATGAATACAATCTGAAGTAACGGGTACATAGATCACGAGTTAATTCCATTAAAATGTGCACGGAACTGTGTCAAAATGAAGTATAATTCTAAACATAAACTTCTGCCATCTCCCTGGTTAAACAAATTAAACTTTTTCTGATATATTTTCACTTGAGGGTCAAGCATCCATTACAAATGTCTCAGCCAGAACTGAATACGTATTTTTGTGGCTTTTCCATATAATTTCTTTTTTCAAATCTCAGGAGGTAAAGAGGGCACTGAAGGAAAAAATACTTCCACCAAAAAATACTTAGAATTTTATTAGCTAAGAAACCCTTGATATTTTTTAAAGCAGTAAACAAAATAAAGAAGGTTATTTCTGGGCTAGAGGAAAAAATATCCCTGCACGGTTTGAGCAAAGCATATTTAAAATTCACCTTAACATCAATTATTGTATGTAGAGTATGACTATAAAAAGTTAATAGCAAGGGCCAGCACTGTTTTCATATTATAATCTAGCAAAATACTGTCAAAAAGTGATACATTATGAAAAGTTCGCAACGCAGTTTTCTCAGAAGAGGAATCAATTATGTAAGGAAATCTGACCTGCGGAAGTCCACACCACATCCTCAGGAAAGTACACAGGCCATGAGTTAGTGCCCAAACTTCACCTCCTTCCTAATGTTTGGGTTTGGCTTTAATGAACGCTCAAAAAAATTCAACAGAAGTATCCTTCCTGAATTTGGCTGCCATAAAGTTTTTCCTCAAGGAACTTCTGTCTCAAGTCCCTCTTCCTGAAGAACCACACTAACACCCACACCTATCGTTACAGTCTGGATGGAGCTGATGAGCCATACCCACGCAACTGAATCAGCAGAATTCCGGTGATGTTATGCTGGGACCAAAAATTTAGGCACGGACTGAAAAGAAGAATGTATAAATTGGTTTCCTACAAAGTGTCACGTAAGATCATCAAAGTATTTCTTAATATATTTAAAGCTTTATCTGCACTAAACATTTGTCAAATCCTTATCAGCACAGGGTTAAAGTTGCCCAGTGATGCCTTGTATCCATTGGGCGCATCTACACATGCAGGCATGTGCGCTTGCAGGTGCTCAAATAGCAGTGGCATAAATTTGTGCCTGAGATTTCATAGTTTCATGGTTAGTAGGGTTGGAGGGGACCTGAGCAGATCATCAAGTCTGACCCCAGCAAGGTGATTGTCTAGCCTTGTCTTAAAGACCCCCAGGGTAGGAGCCAGCACCACTTTGCTTGGAAGTTGGTTCCAGATCCTAGCTGCCCTGACGGTGAAGTAGCG
>NW_017728950.1:45188269-45234841 GCF_001723895.1 Crocodylus porosus
TTTCTGCCTCTGCACTGATGAGAAGGGAGTTCCCCAGCCTGTAGGTATGCTGCTGGTTCTTCCTCCCCAGGTGCAGCACCTTGCACTTGTTGGTATTGACAAGTGTGCCTCAGCATGAACATACACTTTGGTATGGGGCAAATTGTGCCACTTGAGGCAAACTGACCCTGTGCAGCTGCTTCCAGATCTTCAGCCATGGGGGAGCTACAACTAAAAAGCTGGCCTGGTATGCAGCTCAAAGATCTTCTGTGGCCCAGCCAGTTGACATCTAGCCCCTTCTGCCAGCTGGACTCCTGAAGCAGCCCTAACCTAGAGTGGACACTGCACCCTCTACCCACTGCTGCAGTCTGGCAGTAGGGGATGCTGCCTGGCTGTGACCTGCAACAGCATCCGCGGCCCCATGGCTGCATGCCTGCCAGACCCAGATGGGGACAACATGGCTGCTTGGGCTGTGGTATGGGCACTGTAGCAGAGCACCCTGCACCTCTGGGTCAGCTGCCAGTGGGCCTTGGGGCGGCACTGCTGTCATGCCTTCTGGTGCCCCCACCCTTCCGTCTGGGCAGATATCACCCAGAAGATATGCTCATTGTGGTGGCCCACTTTGAACTGACAAAGCACGTCCTCCTGGCCCTAATGGAGCTACCTCGTCTGCCCTCCAGCTGGGTCCCTGGTGCTGGCGCTGGGCAGGCTCCTCTGCCCGAGTCCCACCACTTACCTCATTAGAAAGAGATCCTAAAGTTCCCTGTTTAATAACTGCAAATTCTCTGATAAAAACCCCATATTCTCTCATTAAAATATGCAAAATCTGTGTTCTGCAATTAAAATGAAACACTGCTATATATATAGAAAGATCAGTTGGACAACATTTTATTGATATATTTACAATTTTAAAGCAATTGGGAAGCCTACTAGTGCCTCTGTCATCAAAATAAAATGAATTCTAAATATTTATACACTTTGGTGTTTGCTTTTGGGTATTTTATCACAGAAAAATCAGAGCTGCCCCTGTCCCCTTCACTCACCAGGATGTAGGCTGCAAACCCATGCCCTTGCCCCTCACTCCCAACTCACAATCCTGCCAATGCCCCTTACTCCTAACCCACAGCCTCTGCCTGCCCCCCACTAGCTCTCTCCTGGCAGTAGCTCTATCCCAGCACCAGGACATGGGTCTAGCTGGAGCTGTTCCCCCACTCTGTTGTGGCTCTGAGCAGTGCCAGCCCTTATTGTTCTGCTTCCTGTACCTGTGCACAGGCCCCAGCAATCCCCATGCTTTTCTTGGGAAGCCCTTGACTGGGACTCAGGTAAGGGGCTTGCCCAGCCTAGTCCCTTCCAGGCTGGCCTCTCCCTGCACAAGCTGCTCTAGGGGGACAGGGAGGCTCTAAGCCTGGCTCTGGCAGCCTCTCCTACCCAAAGCACTCCCCCATCCCCAACACCCATTTCTCTCTCTCTTTCTCACACTCCCTGCAGGCATCTCCACCCCTGCCCCCAGTCCATCACACACCCAAGTTGTTCCTGAGACCAGGAGCCCCCCGGCTAGGTCCACATGTCCCAGTAACAGTGTGGGCACAGGGCAGGGCTGCAGTGTGGCAGTTGCCTTGGAGCTGTGGCTCCTGCCAGCAGGTCCTGTCCTATCTGGCAGCTGGGCATGCAGGGTGAGAGATTTTCGGGAGTATATGGGGTTTGGGAGGGAAGGGTTGTAGGGGATGGGTGTGGGGGTGTTGTGGGGCTTGTGTGGGGTTTTCTGGATGGGGGAGTTGTGGATAGATTGTGGAGGGGGGGGGAATGAGTTCCCCACCTGCCCCCCACACAGCACACAGCCCCCACCACAGCAGCAGTGAGCTGTCAGGGCACTGTGGCCAGACCTTAGCAGAGCCCCCAGCAGCTGCACATGGTGCACAGCGCCAGTCCAACCCTTGGACTAGGTTGGGGCCTGTCTCTACGTGCCCCATGTGCTGTCAGACCAGGCTGGCTCCATGGAGGCAGGACCTGGCTTGGCATCAGGCTTGCAGCTCTTGCATGCAGTGCTGGGAACCCAGGTGACAACAAGAGTTGGTCCAGTCCTCTGCAAGGGTGCCACACCAGTGGACTAGGCTGGTGTCATGCACCATTTGCAGCCACTGGCAGGTTCTGCCAGGAGCTGGCCACAAGCACCCTAATGGCCCGCTACTGCTGTCGCGGGGGTCTGTGCACTGTGCAAGGGGGTGGACAGGGGGACTCACCCCTACCACATAGTCCGCCCCACCCCCACACATAATCCCTCCACCCCTACAGTCCCTACTTATTGGGGACAGAGCTTTTGTCCAATTCACTGCTGTAGCTATGCCTCGCTCCTATTTCCCCCAGCATACTGAGGTAGCCTGCTTCAGCGGCAGGCAGAGACACTCTGGTAAGTGCTAGAGTGTCTCTCTGAAGGACCCAGCCTCTGGTTGTCTCAGGACAAGTTCCAGGGCGTCATTTTTTCAGCATGTATTTTTCTGATATCAGGATTTCCCAGTATCAAATTTAGCAAATATGCAGGCTAGAGAACACTTTTTTTCATTCCCAGAGTGCCTCTTGCAGCATCTCAAACTGCTTTTAGAGGCCACAACAGGCACATGCTCATCTGGATGTGGCCTTTTAGATTATGGATTGGTAGTTAAATATAAGCCTCTAAAAACCAGGAAGTGAAATGTTAAGGTTTATGTCATGCCAGGACTGCAATGTAGTCTTAACTCTCTGATACCTGTAGCTGGCAGTAGCCACTGGAACTGATTCAGTAAGAAGATGCAGAGTTTAGGCTGCCAACAAAAGTGGTGGATTCTCCATCTCTTTGTCTTCAAAAGTGGATCACTGTGCAGACACTTAAGTGAAACAAATTGTAAAGAGAAAATACAGGAGTAATAGGGTGAAATTCACTGGCCTGTGTTATCAAGGAAGTCAGATGAGAAGACCTAATAGTCCCTACTAGCCTTAAAATTTATGAAACTGTAAAACAGAGATGTGTGGAATGAGTAAAAGGACATGCTATTATTTCCACTGTGTTCCATAGGTTTAAATACCAGATATTCTAAACTGAGGTGACTGGTAGGTGTATTAAGTGGTAGGGTGATAGATTAGTTACTACAACTTGACACAGCAGTGATATAGAAAGAGAAGCACATGTATCTACAAGGATCAAGTGCACCCCATTTCAGATCTGACATAGACTGTATCAGCAGAAATGCAGAAGGGTGTCTTCTTGTAAGGGGACAAACAACACTTTCAGCATACAACAGTAGTTTCTAGGGAAAAGTAAGAAAATGCGGTGTAAAAAGAAATCCACAGGGAAAGTCTGTGAACATTTGTATAGTACAGGCTCAGTGTCGGAGTGTATACCAGGCAGAGAAATCAGGGAATAGATGAGAGCAAAAATTGTATTTTTGGTTTTAGCTTTATGTGTTTTGCTGCCACAGTATTCTAAAGCACCTGTGATGGCACAGTACTTGTTTGCTTGCTTGCTTGCATACATACATGTGTTAATGGAGTGCTGAAGCATCTCTCACAGTAAAAATTAGTTGTATAGTAGGAGCAGCATGCACTATAACTATTTACTTCCCTGTTTTAGAGGCTTGGGCCTAGCAATTCTCCATATTCTGAAAGGGTATGAGGCATTACATGGCAACCTTAACTTTATGCTAATGTGATCCATATATATAGTGTTTCTTTGGTCTTTAAAAAAAATATAATAATGTCAACATTCCCATAAATAACAGCCTCAAACTTTTACTGCCTCTGACTCGTACTCTGCAGAAAAGGACATGAGGGCTAACAGCATACTGGGTTGCATTAATAGGAGTGATGCCAGCAGATCAAGGGAAGTGATTATTCCTCTCTGTTTGGCACTGGTGAGGCCACATCTGAAGCATGTGTCCAGTTTTGGGCCTTCCACAGAAAAAATGTGGACAAATCGAAGAGAGTCCAGCAGAGGGCAACAAAAAGAGGTTAGATGGCTAGGGAAAATGATTTATGGGGAGAGGCTGAGGGAATTGGGCTTACTTAGTCTGCAGAAGAAAAGACTGAGAGGGGATTTAATAGCAGCCTTCAACTACCTGAAGGGGGGGTCCAAAGAGGATGGAAGTAGACTGTTCTCAGTGGTGGCAGATGACAGAACAAGGAGCAACAGTCTCAAATTGCAGGAAGGGAAGTTTAGATTACGTATTAGGAAAAAACTTTTGGAGTAGGAAGGTAGTAAAGCACCGGAACCAATAACTTAGAGAGGTGGTAGAATGGTCATCCTTAGAGGTTTTTAAGATCTGAGTAGACAAAGCCTTGGCTGGGATGATCTAGTTGTGGATGGTTCTGCTTTGAGCAGGGGGCTGGATTATTAGATGACCTCCTAAGGTCCCTTCCACCCCTAATTTTCTATGATTCTTTGGCAAAGCTTATATGTCAGCCTTCTTCTTCCGCATCATCTCCTTGCCTTCTGACTGTTCCATACCACCTGATTTCCCTCCAATGCCCTCCTTCTCTCACCCATACACAGCTGTCAGCCTGGACCTGTATGCTGAGAAGCTGAGCACAGAGTACACAGAAACAGTACAAGAATTAATATGGGAGTCAGCAGAAATGTTTTTGGAAGACAGTAGTGAGGATGAAAACAGCAGTGGAACTACATGAGAGGAAGGGTTGTCCAGTGGTTAAGATACTGGTCTTTGAAGACTTTGATTTAACATCCTCTGGGACCTTGGACAAGTCACTTAGGGCTTGTCTACGCTTATTCACACTTATTTTGATATAAGATTTGGTGTTTCTTTTGTCTGAAGCCACTTCACTGTTCAGAAAACAAGATATTATTTTGTCTTTCATCTACTATGTAATCACTTATGATTTCCTTACCAATCAAAGCCACCATGTGGATTTTAAAGCACTTTAAAAAAAAATCTCTCAAAACCAGAAATTTTGATCAAGCAACAAAACTTCTAAAAGGAACCCCCTATATAACAAAGGCAGACAATAAGAAACATGAACAAGACATTTTCTGAAAACTTCCAGGAGTACACAGAGCAACAGTATAGTTAGAAATAATTTAGGCCTTCTAAAATAGCTGTGCTACTTGAGGTTGCTTTCCAAACAGCATAAAATCTCTGGCCCAAAGACAGAAAAATAGCATCAAGCCCAGCAATGATTCTCACCAAGTTGCACAGAGCTGTCTATATTTTTTATCATTTCAGAAAATACTCAGAGTCTCTATTAAAGCAGCTGTACTACTCTGAGCACATTTCCCCAAAGCATATAAACCCTCTTGACAAGAGGCTGATAACAGCAACTGTTCATTCCCATATTCACAGTCGCAAACCAACACTGCGTGGGGGCACAGCTCAGTGACCTCTGTAAGGCTACCAAGTTACTGTGACAACAGCTCTATCTGAAAACCTTCTTGATTAAGTGGAATTCTGGTCTTGTTACAAGTAGATGCTCACCCTCTCCAGTTCCTGCTTCTGCTGTGCTAGGTTTCTAGCAACTCTCATTAGATTCTTCAATATAACAACCTCTCAAAAGGGCTAGTGGGTGCCATGCACTAGTGAGATAAATTCTGAGTGATTGAGATCAGATGGGGGGGGGGTAGCAGAGCCAAGGACTGACCTCTCAATTAGGGCAAAAAAGAATGTCAAATGAAAAAGCTGAATTTAAAAGAACGGTTGCTTACTCAACAAAATGACTACAGTTCTTTGACATGCGTAATGAGTGTTGATTCCTCTTTGGGTACATATGCTGTCCATGCACACAATCAATTTTTTTTAAAGCAGTGCCTGTCAGGGCTGCATATGTGCTCTGCATATGTGCACATGAACCCCTTATTCTGCTAGGCGCTCAGTTCCCTCACAATTTGAAACATACGGTACTGAAGAGTGGATCATGGGATCCACACTCACTGCAACATTTCAAAGAACAAAGTAAGCATCCATTTTCTGACTATGTGGCATTGTGAATCATTGTGACTGAAAAGCAGTATCATCTTAAGATAGTGGGGAAAAAGGAGATCCAACTCCATCATTTAGGTAGTGATTGAAGACCAAATCTCCTGAATTTGGCATCAGACCTGGCTTCTAAGTTCAGGGCACAGTGCTCGACAAATGTTAATGGATTACTTATCATTGCCATTTCTAGTATTGCTATGCTCTTGAGGAAGTTGGTGATGTGCACTGGTGAATTGAGCCTCAGTGGCCTTGAAGTTTGGTGGAGGAGGTACATGAGCACCAAGTTGGTAACTCAATCCAAACTTTTCCCTATTTTGAGATAGCTCAGTGAGAAGATCTTTATGCCCTTTATGACGCCTGACGATAGTTTTAAGTGGACACACCTGCACAGTCACTTACACATCTACCTGGTATAATCATTTGTATAGAGCTAAACTTGGCCTTAGTGAAAGAGCAAGACAACCAACTTGTTTAGATAAAAATCTGAGACCACTTAAGGAATAAATTTCAAGTGAGGTCTTACAAAATGCTGTAGAGAAGGGTTTATCCAAAAGAACTTGAAGTCTACCCGTTCTCCTGGCTGAGATGACAGGTACTTGGAAGATGTTTCACATCATTGTTAGATTTCATCACGTGTGATTCACACTAAGTGTATAATCAACCCACATGGAGCTAAAGGTATCATGAGTTGCAAACACATAGAACACAACTTCTTATTGTATAATGGTAATTTTGTTAGATTTTAATATCTTAATCAGAAGAAAACTAAAACTAGGTACTCTGTGAGGATATTATACTCATCCCATTTTGTAATATTTGGAAATTAGTAAGACTTAAGTAGCACACAAACAGGTACTGAAAATAGTAACACTGCATTGCTCAACAGGATACAACATCCTTGAGCTTTTTTACACAGCCCCACATAAAAGGAAATTTCCTGTAAAATATGACTTTTCCATACAGACTATTACTTCAGTACTGTTTCCAGAAAACATTTATAATTACTGTTACAAAACTACAGAGAAGCTCTGCATTCCAGTTTCTAACAGGTGCCACAATCCTTGAAAAAAAGACTGAGTACAGACTTGCACTTTTAGTGAACGTATATTCTTACTAAATAGTTCTGCATGCAGTTCCACAACTTTGTAGCTACCTGTTGATGAAAATGAAGATTTTTTAATTAAGATTTCATTTAAAAAAAAAAATCTAGTAATTATCTATCTCCTTTTATCTTTTATCAGATTTCAGATTAGAAATGTGACAGTAGCAGAAAAAATGTTTTACTTGTTCCAAAACTAGAGTGCATATTTACAATACTTCTGTCTCTAGTTATAACCCTATGCACTTCTTTTGCTCCTGCACACCACTGATTGACCTTTAATCCTCTGAAGGTTAAACCCAGTTCTGTAACAAGTGAACTTACATGTGTTTTTATTCACTGGTAGAGTAGGCAGCAGTATTTGGCTTTTGATTTAACCAAGTCATTATTTAGACAGATGCAAAAAATATTGTAGACAGTAAAGAAAAATGAGTTTCTAAAATTAAATCTCATCACTTCAGTATAATCACTGAATGTAGAGGTAAGGGTCTGGGAGCTGCAGTGAGCAAGCAATGGTGCAGATTTACAAAGAAAGCCCCCCTCCCACCGGATCTGCAAAGATAGAAACTGTGTTGCACACCAAGTTCTGGCATCTACTCTGTTCTACCCACTCTGCTATTTTCCTAGGCAGATCAGCTCCAGTAGAAGCCTACTGCAATTAGCCACATCCCTTTCCAGTTGCTCAGTAGAAGCCACAAATTGGATTCCACAGGAATTAATGAAGCATAAAACAGTATTGATGCATGACTGCCTTTTTCACACAGAAATTTTCCAGCTGGATAGGGGATGTTCCTGCTGAGAAGTTGGCTTACCTCTGTTCCCATGTTCTCCCCTTCAACTGCTATGGTCACACAGGACATTCATGGAGGGACATCCACAGGCACAAAGGAGGGTTGACTCTGATGCCAAATGATATAACATACACATCCACCCTTCTAATAGAGTCTGCTCCACTTATGCAAATACAGTATGTTATATTTGTCCGAAGGCCTTCTGAAATAAAATGACTCCAACTGCAGGTGTGGGAAATAGTGCTGCCAGTTTGGCAAGCACAAAATAGACTGTGAATATAAAGCAGCGCTATGCATGTACTGTCATTAACAATTTCAACACAAAGTAACTTTAGAGTCTCGTGTTCACATTCATGTATCTTAGAGTAGATGGGCTGCAACCCTTTCTCTTTGCCCCTTGAAACTAACTGAGCATATTTTAAACAGTATGTGTCAATGGAATTTTACCTAGTGCTTGACCTGATTCCATTTCTCTTGACATTACAAAATGTATGAGTCAGTGCCCCATCCTCCTCTCGTTTCAGCTTTAAACCAAACTCAAATACAACGAACCCTCTTTTAATATGAGGATTGGGGTGCCTACACTATGCTGAAAACTACAATAGGAGGCCAATAAATATTAGAAATTAAGTACTTAACATCAGCCATCTGAAACAAAAGCAGTGTAGTTAAAAATAAAAATGTACTTGTAGTCATATGGACCAAATTCTCAGCTGGTATGTACTTCAATAAAGCTATGCTAAGTTATGTCAGCTGAGGATCTAGCAGTTACTGTTTTTATCTCGTATGAATATTTGTTCTAATGCCATCTTACTGTACGAAGCTATTTAACTGGCACCAGAACACATTTTAACAAAAATGTCCTAAGATTTCACGTGAAAAGCAAGGATTTCTTAGGGTGAGATCTTTTACTGGATCAACATCAGGTCAGCTGAAGAAGAATGACTTGCATTTGAAAGCTTGTCTAACTCTCTCTCAACTATGCAGTTGGTCCAAAAAAGGATATCACCATAAGAAATCCTTGTCTCTAGCATAATTCCTGGAACAGCACATCACTCTTGCACTACTAAAATTTCATTTCCTTTTTGAAAACTATTGTATTTGTGTACCGTCTAACTTTCCTTTTTCCAAGACAGCAAGACACATTACCTTCTGTGGCAGCTCTAACACTTCACTTTCAGGTTCTTGTTTAAACACACTTCAAACCATGGTAGTATCCCTACATGACATGCTCCAATAGCATATTCATCAGCTAAAGAGAATTCTTGTAATGCTATGTTCGATAATTTCTTCTCAATACTGCCAACGCTATTTACTGTATATGCTTTCTTAAAAACAGAAATAGCCTCCGACTATTCATCAAGGAAAGCACTTTAGTCACATCTCATTAATAGTTTGGGTTCCTTTAAATGACTAGTGGATTTTCTGTATTCTAATCTATTTATAATTCTCAAATAACAAATTCACTTGTATTGTTCATACATTCACAGGTTTGACTGGAAAATATGAGTCTTTTGGGAGCTGAGTCTTTTGGGAGACAATGTAATAGTTCAAGAGCTCAAAGTAAAGGAAATCGGATTCATAGATTCAGACATTAGGGGCTGGAAAGGACCTTGTGAGATCATCAAGTCCAGTCCGTCCCCCCCCCCCCCCGACGGGAAGTCAGCTGGGATCAAGTGATCCCAGCAAGAAAAATATCCATGTATTTTTGAGAGTCCAGAGTAGGTGCTTGCACCACCTCTGGGGGAAGTCTGTTCCAGACCCTGGACACATGTAGCGTAAAGAACTTTTTTTTTTTTTTTATATGCCTAGTTTAAATCAGCCTTCCTGGAGTTTATGGTCGTTAGACCTTGTTATCCCATGGGGAGCTCTGGTGAACAGCTGCTCTCTCAGGTCCTGATGTACCCCTCTTATATAATTGTAGGCTGCTACCAAGTCCCCCCTGAGCCTTTTCTTTTCCAGACTGAAGAGTCCCAAATCCCTCAGCCTCTCCTCATACAGCCTGCCCTCCAAGCTTTGAATCATATGAGTAGCTCTTCTCTGGACTCTCTCAAGCTCTTCCACATCACTCCTGAAGTGGGGGGCCCAAAAACTGGATGCAGTACTCCAGCTATGGCTTCACCAAGGCTAAGTAAAGCAGGAGGATGACATCCCTGGTTTTGCTTTAGATGCACTGGTAGATGCATCTAAAGCATGCACGCTAGAGTTTGGTTTGCTTTGCCAGTCACAGCATCACATTGTTGACTCCTATTCATCTTGTGGTCAATCAGGACCCCCAAGTCTCTTTTGGTTGTGGTGTTAGCAAGCGTAGCACTGCTGAGCTTGTAAGTATGTTGAGGGTTCTTCCTACCAAGGTGCAGCACCTTGCACTTCTCTACATTGAAGGCCATCAGGTTTTGGTCAGCCCACCTTGAGAACGTGTCCAAGTCAGTTTGTATCCCCAGCCTGTCCTGCGGAGTGACCATCCTCCCCCATTATTTGGTGTCATATGCTAACTTTGCCAGTTTGCAACTGACTCCTGACTCCAGATCATTAATGAACATGTTAAATAGTACTGGCCCAAGTACTGAGCCATGAGGGACTCCACTGGTCGCCCTGTGCCATGTTGATTTGCTCCCATCAACCGGTACTCTTTGGGTCCGACCCCATAGCCAGTTACCTAGCCATCGGACTGTGAGATGATCAAGGCCACAGTTCCCCAGCTTACCCATGAGGGCATTGCGGGGAACAAAGTCAAAGGCTTTCTTGAAATCCAGATATATGACATCCACGTCATCTCCCTTGTCCAGGGCTCGTGTCATGTGGTCATAGAAGGAGATGAGGTTGGTTAGGCAAGACCTGCCAGTCACAAAGCTGTGTTGGCTGGCCTTCAGAAGCTTGCTGTCTGGTCATCTGGTGCTGATGGATCCCTTGACCATTTTCTCCAGGATTTTGCCAGGGATGGACATCAGACTGATTGGTCTATAATTCCCTGGATCATCCCTCCTCCCTTTCTTGAAGACAGGGACCATGTGGCTCTTTTCCAGTCTTCCAGAACCTCACCTGAGTGCTATGAATTTTCAAATATCTTTGCCAAGGGAGGTGCAATGATGTCTGTCGACTCCTTCAAGAATCTCGGGTGCATTCCATTTGGGCCTGTGGACTTGTGGATGTCCAGTTTTCTCAAGGTGTTCCCTCCCTCACCTGATCCATATCAATTTTGGGCCCATCACCCACTCCCAGGCTGGTTCTTGTCCTTTCTGACAGTCTGATCCTCTTGGGAAGGTGAAAAACCAATGCAAAAAAGTCATTTAGGAGATTGGCTGTTTCTTAGGCATTGGATGTCAGCTGCCCCATTTGATCTTGCAGGGGCCCAATACCATCTTTGTTCTTTTTTCCACTTCCCACATATCTGAAGGACTTTTTGTTGTCCTTGATCTCCGTAGCCAGCCCATTTTGTATCTTGGCTTTTCTGGACCGCTCCCTACAGGTGCAGATGAATGCTGAGCAGTCCTCTTTGGTGATGCTTCCCATTTTCCAACTGGAGTAGGCTTCTCTTTTGGAGTTTAATGAGGTCCAACAGTTCCCTGTTCAGCCAAGGGGGCTTCCTTTTCCACTGATTACATTTCTTGCGAGATAGAATGGCTTTCCCTGTGCCTCAAGGATTATGTTCGTGAGCAATAACCATTCGTCGTGTACTCCCTTATCTAGGGGGATATGGCCTCTAATTGCCTGACTTACCAAATCTCTGAGTTTTGGAAGGCTGACTTTTGCAAAGTTAAGGTTTTCTGTTTTATTGAGGGATTTGCTTGCTTTTCAGTGAACTGAGAAGGTGACCAAATCATGGTCACTGTCACCAAGCTTCCCCTCGATCCTCAGATCACTCACTAGGTCCTTCCCTTTGGCCAGGACCAGATCAAACCTCTTCCCTAGTTGGCTCAAAGACCTCCTGTGTTAGGCAGAGATCATTAATGCAAGCGAGAAAGCTGTGTGACCTGTCGGATTTGGCCATGCCCTCATCCCAAGAGATGTCAGGGAAGTTGAAGTCCCCCAGGATGATCATGCATCTGGAGTGTGTGCCCTCGGACAGTTCCCTACAGAATTCCCGACCAAGTTCCTCCTCTTGGTGGGGAAGTCTATAGTAGACTCCTACAAGTATGTCACCCTCCCCATGTTATCTACAACAAATTTTAGAAGTATAGTTATATCTATACAGTGCAAGCAATGCCACGCATAGATACTCAAGTTTCTTAGCTGGGCTAATTAGCTTAAAATGTCATGCTCTGTTGTGCTATTATGGCTATACTGTTTCTGGTATCCAAGCTAGCTCAAATATTTCCACACAGGACTGCATTATGCCATAAAGACCTACTCTTAGCATTTAGTGGGCATGTCTACATGTACATTAATGCATTGTGGTTACCGTACATTAAGTTTAGTACCTGCAATAACAGGTACTAACTAAATATGCAGTAACTGGCAGCATGATGCATGCCTTTTGTGACGCTAATGTGCAGTAGATGAATTCTACTGCACATTAGCACAGCTTTTGCCATGATGCACTGAAGTGCAGTGGAATTAGATTACTGCACATTTAGCATCTTGTGTAGACATGCCCAGTCTTAGTATTTTAAAGAAAATCTTGCTAAAATGTGCCATAAGGACTGGGCTGTACAAATATACTTTCTGGTTCAGTCACACCACTGTGAAGAAGCTACAGCTCTTAACACCATAACACTGGGTAACTGCAGTTAGTGAATTGCTTTTGTCATTTACAAATATGGATCTATTTAACACTGTCAATTGTTTAGACTGAAAATTTAGCTGATCTTAAATTGCTCTGAAGCTTACACATTTTCCTATTCAAGTGTCTCCCTTTCAAGTATAAAAGTAATATAAAGTTCATAAATACCAACATATGGTACCAAGAAATTAGTTTAAAAAAAATAACATATGCCATTCTTTTCCACAGAAGTGTTCAATGGGTTACTGAGCTCTTGTCTGGTTGATAAAAGGAAGAGTGAAGTTGGTTGTCTAACAGTAAATGTAAGTTCCCACACAGTTTCCAGTCAAAGGCAAAAACACTATTTTCTGTTCTAGATTACGGTCTCAATCCAAGAAAGTATTTAGGCATATGCTTAACTTTAAAAACATGAGCTGGTCCACTAAAATGGAATGCTTAGGAGTTAAGCACATGGCAACAAATTTCTTGCCTGGGGCCTATGATTCCAGTGCAATCATGTACAGGACAACAGTAACCTGACTGAACAGTTTAAGAATGATAATGCAAGAGAAGCTTGGAATATCTAAATCAGACTATCTGCAACTTGCATTACAAAACAGGGTTGACAGAAGAAGTCTTGTAAGGAATGGTTTCAAACTAGATAAACAACTACCTCAAAATGATATTAGAAATAAGCAGACAGCCTACAAGAAATGACTGATCCACAAAGGGCTCATCTACACATGCTGCTATCAGGATGTTGTTACTGCACTGTGATTTAATACTTTCTTTTGGCACAGTAACAGCCTACATGATGCACAATTATTTTTAGCAGCTACTTTGCCATAGTGGCGTGCTATACTGGGGGCACGCATTGCTACAGCGAAGTGGCTGCTGGTCACGTATAGATGCCTGCATCGCTACAGTGCTTGGTGCGACCCACAGGCTGTATTTTGTCCACCCCTGACCAAAAGAAAGCTCAGTCTTAGGACAGGTTTACACTGCATGATGTAATGCACTGTGGAGAGAGACTATTTATTAAAAGCAATTTAGTTGCCTTGAGGGGGTAAGTTAGCCCTCCACAAAACTCCATGCTATCATGCCTAAACTTGTTCAAGGTTTATAAATCAGATAAATGAGCTAGCTTGGTATCTCTACACACCATGCAGGACTGAAGCATGGACATTCTGAGAGGTCAGGAAACAAAGATAAATGATGAAGTCACTTGCCAAAAGTTAAGATAAGTTGAACTTTGCAAGAGAAATTAAAATCCATAGCAAGTTTCTCTTAGCCTCATCAATAAAAGGAGAACAGGAAAAAAAAAAAAGAAGGGACTACTATGCAATATAGGACTGAGATTAAAGATAAATAATCTAAGTATGGCCAAAGAACTGGTAAATGTTTACCTTGTTTTTCAACAAAACAATTATGTTGAATCTGGGACAAAGACAGGAATGGGAATTATAGCATGAACATGAAAATTACTATATCTGAGGCGGAAGCAAAAGCTGCACTCCAGTCAGAAGGGCTGGATCAATTCCATCTTCGAATTCTGAAACAACTAATACATGAAGCTGCAGGTCCACCAGCAAATCTTTTGAGTAGAGATTGGTATCATAGTTTCATAGTTGGTAGGGTCAGAAGGGACCTGAGCAGATCATCAAGTCCGACCCCCTGCCATGGCAAGAAAAAGTACTGGGGTCAAATGACCCCCACAAGATGTTAGTCTAGCCTCCTCCTAAAGACCCCCAGGGTAGGAGCCAGCACCACTTTGCTTGGAAGTTGGTTCCAGATCCTAGCCGTCCTGACCGTGAAGTAGCGCCTCCTGATGTCTAGTCTGAATCTACTCTCTGCCAGCTTGTGACCGTTATTTCTAGTCACTCCTGGTAGTGCTTGGGGGAACAGGGACTCCCCCAGTGCCTGCTAGTCCTCCCTGACTAGTTTGTAAACAGCCACTAGATCCCCCCTCAGCCTTCTCTTGTGGAGACTGAACAGGTTCAGGTCCCGTAGCCTTCTCCTTGTAGGGCCTGCCCTGCTGCCCCCTCCTCTGGACCCTCTCCATGTTGTCCACATTCCTCTTGAAGTGCGGCGCCCAGAACTGAATGCAGTACTCCAGCTGCAGCGTGACCAGTGCCTGATACAGGGGGAGAATCACCTCCTTGGGCCTGCTTGAGATGCACCTGTGGATGCATGACAAGGTGTGGTTGGCCTTCCTGACTGCATCCCCACACTACCTGCCCATATTCATCTTCACATCAATGATGACTCCAAGATCCTTTTCTGCCTCTGCACTGATGAGAAGGGAGTTCTCCAGCCTGTAGGTATGCTGCTGGTTTTTCATCCCCAGCTGCATCACTTTGCACTTGTCGGTGTTGAAACCCATCCTGTTCTCATCCAGCCACCCCTGTAACCTGTCTAAGTCTGATTGCAGCCTATTCCTCCCGTCTAGCGTGCCCACATCTCCCCCACATCTTGGTGTCATCAGCAAATGTGAACAGGGTGCTTTTTACCCCCTTGCCCAAGTCGCTGATGAAGATGTTGAACAGTGTGGGGCCGAGGACCGAGCCCTGCAGAACCCCACTGCTCACATTCCTCCAGGTCAAAAATGACCCATCCACCACCACTCTCTGGGTGCGGCCCTCCAGCCAGTTAGCGACCCATTTGACTGTGTAGGTGTCAACACCACAGTCCCCCAGTTTTTTTAATGACAATGGGGTAAGAGACAGTGTTGAAGGCCTTCCTAAAGGCCAGAAAGACTATGTCTACTGCTACCCCCGCATCTAAGCATTTTGTGACCTGGTCATAGAAGGCCACCTGGTTGGTCTAACAGGACCTGCATCTAATGAACCTGTGTTGGTTGCCCCTAAGCATAACCTCCCCCGAAGTATCACTTCAGACCAGCCGAAATACCGCCTGTTTTTAAGAAGCCCGGGGAGGGGACAATCCCAAAAAAAAACTATAGACCTGTTAGTTTCCCCTCAATAATATGCCAAGCTTTAGAACAAATTTTGAAGGACAGAATAATCAAAGACAGAGGCAAGTAAATTGAAAATGGGACAAAATACAATGCAAGCTAACCACAAGGTGACAGTGACAGACTGTCCTGGCACTTTTCTTTGATAAGGTAACTAACTGTCTAGAGAAAGGAAATGCAAAAGAAACTAGAGGTGCACTACCTAAAAACAAAGGAGAAAGACTGTGGGATATTAGACAAGCACAGGATGATTAATGAGACGCAAATTGTAGACAGCCCTAAAAAATGCAAGTGAGACCCTAGCACAAGGTACCGCCAATCAAGATAGAAAGTTATGACTGCCACTGTATAAGACATTGGTGAGATCTTATCTGGAATGGTGTGAATATGGATGACCAGCATGGTGCAAACTGAAGCAAATCTGGAAAAGACCTACTAAGATGATCATGGGAAAGATGAGTTTATCTGACAAAAAGAAACAGGAAGATTAGCTTGTTTGACCTAGCAAAATAACAGCCGAGAGGGGACTTCATAAGAATACAGGGGATGAATACCACACATAGGCAATTATTTAAGCTGAAGGACAATGCTGGCATAAAAACAAAAGGGTAGAAAACTGACCATGAATTTAAGAAGGAAATTAAAAGGTTTCTAACCATCAGAGGAACAAGGTTCTAGAACAGCCTTACAAGTAGTTGTGAGCAGAAAAAAAATCTATCTAGCTTTTAAATGGAGTTTGACCAGTTCATCAAGAGGATTATGTGATGTGGCTGCCAATTACAGCTAGAGAACTGGAATTAATCCCTACCATCAACAATTATATAGTTTATTTTGTCTTAAAAATAAATATTCTATCACTACAATAAGTAAAAGAAATTTATTTCACTATCTGGTGTAGCAGCTAGCAAACCTGAATTCAAATTTAGAATTGGAAAGAGAACGGAGATGTAACTGGATTTTTAAAAAGAAAATCTGGCTCTACTGAATTATTAGAAAAAAACACTCATAATATAGCTTTTCTGTAGAAAAGGGGAAAGGATTAGGTTTGCTTGCTCAAGGCAGAACCAAAAAAAAATTCAGTACATCCATGCATCTTTTTGAAGATGGGCTTCAGAGCATGTACACATTGGCACTGCAAAAATGTTACTCCAACATAGACTTAAAATAAAAAAATCCAAAAAACCTCCTAAGTCTAATCAATCAGTAGGAATAATATATTATGTTACCTGTATATCATCAAGCTCTCCACTCCTGGGAATCGTGTACTTTATATAAAAACCCTGGACTAGTTTCTATACATCTGCTATTAAGTAAGCTACTGTAAACTTTTTAATTGAAAAAATAAGATATTGTGCAAAATGACAAAGCTTCACAAAAACAAAGCCACAAAAGCAGCAGCTGTCATAATAACAATGAACAAGAAATCACTTAGCTGTCAGTTTTTGTAGAAAATTACAGGTATTAACTTTTTCATAGTTGTCTCATGAAAACTATTATGCATTCCCAGTTAGACCTGGTGATATTATTCATTAGAATACTTTTTGTAGAGGTGGGTGTAACAATGACCAATGAGAGTGAGGAGTTTAAATTGTTGTCTGTAGTTTCTGTTTCCATCATTAGAATGTGTCATGCATGATGGAATACTAGAAGGGTAAAAGCAGTAAAAATGCTATTTATCTTATTGACAAAGGAGTATAAAAATGAGATATATCAATTACTAGTAAATTAAGAGAACCTGTGTACCCTTTCTCTCCTGGGGAGTCTCTCTGGCTAGGTTAATGGAAGAGGCTGAATTTCTACTCCCCATTACCAATTGCTAAGCTGTGCTAAAGTGTCCAATATATACATATACTATATTTATTTGATTAAAAATGAGGGGGTTTTCCCCCTTTTAACACGAAGGGAAAGCCTCGTGTCCTACAATTGAGCATTAGGCAGCAAGGAGCAAGCAGTTGCTGCAACACCAGCTCCAAACCAGGGTTGGGACTGGGGTTGGAGAGGAAGCCACAGCTGCCACCTGCCCCCTCCTCCCACTGCCTCTGAATTTCCTGACACTCCTCCTCTGCAGCCTCCAGTCTCTCTGTCTCTCCAACACAGCTTCTTTCCTCTCTTCCCCTCTCTACCATATTGCTCCTTGCCTTTGCTCTGCACCAGCAGGCTCTATCTCTGCTGCAGCCCAAGGCACAGAGCATGACTCCAGGCTGGCCCCACAGCAACTGCACCAGATCCCAGGGCTGGGCTGGAGCCATACTCCATGCTGCAGCAGGGACAGAGCCTGCCAATGCAGGACAAAGGTAAGAGGGAAAGGGTTGACGGGCAGGCAGGAGGGGAAGTTTGGGGTGTGGGGGGAAGATAGAAAGAAGGGAGTGGGGACCTGAGGCTGCGGCTGGCAGAAGTGGCATGGACTGGGAAAGAGAGGGTGGGGGGAAACAGGGGAAGGGAACATTAGGACAACCTGAAGCTGTTGGGGGGGACCAGAACAAAAGGGGGTAAAATGTGTGGTGGGGGCAGGCACCTGAGGCAAGCTACCTGCCCCTCTTGGTGCCTGCCCCACTGTCTGTGCCTTACCATCTTCCCTGTCATGTACTCTACCACCTACCCCATTACTGCCTCCTCATCACCTCTCCTCCCACCACATTTAGAAACCTGACATTATGCAGTTTCTTTTGAAACTGTTGGCCTAGAAATATCAGAATTGTTTTTCCTTTCTAAAAATGTACATTCAACCGTTTCAGGCTGGACATAAGGAAGAACTTCTTTACAATCCAAGGCCTGGAACAGACTGATGGCAGAAGTGGTGCAAGCACCTACTCTCGACTCCTTTAAGAGTCAACTGGACATTTACCTTGCTGGGATCCTGTGACCCCAGCTGACTTCCTGCCCCTGGGGCAGTGGGCTGGACTTGAACTTCCGGGGTCCCTTCCAGCCCTAATGTCTATGAATCTATGCAATAGTGGGCAAGGGTAATGAATTTAAGATGATCATCCGATAATTAGATTCCATATACGGGAAAGTATCATACATTTATAATTTTTTTGTGTGTAGAATCTAATTACTGGGGGGTCATCTTATATTTAGGGTCATCCTGTATTCGAGTACATACGGTATGTGTTGCACTGCAAGGAAAACATCCCTGTTTACCACATGGCGTCAGGTTACACAATAAGCTTTTGTTTGCGTTTTTTCACTATATCTGCAAACTTGAATTCTAACATTGTTTCTGGAGAGCTACTAACATTTTTCTTCCATTACACAACTCTTGAGACTTTTGGACAAACATGGTGATAAGAACCTGTCACACAGAGAGGCTAGTTCAACCCAGCTAAATAAGCACATGGTACTGCCCATGAAGTGCAGCCCCATTCATTGCTGACTGTTTCAAGTCATGGTGAGCCATGACACCAAACACATTTTGACTTCCTCTTCACTCCCACTGCTGAGCTGTGTCTTTTTTTCCCGTTTCTTCACCAACCTTAAATGCCTGTCAACATCAAGCAGGGCCCCAAATAGTTCACCAAAAATCCCCCTTTTGCCCTCTCTCTCAGCCTGGTGCATACAATTAGTATGATCCCACCCCCCATGAAGTAGAGCCAAACCAAGTTGCCCTACACCTGATCTGAATATGAATTTTTGGAGCATCCAAGGACTTGTGGGATACCCAATTCCACCCACGAGTGGGGGCTAATTAGCACATGGAACCTTTGTTGGGGGGTGTCTGGGGTACACACACATACTGAACAGTGCTGAGCTGTGGGGTCACCATGGCTTGAAACTCTGACTCTGGTGGGGCCCAGCCTAATTAACTATGTGGTAAAGTATTAGCCTGTGGCTTTGAACTAATATCATGCATAGTTTGTCCTACATTTTTTTTTTTTTTTTTTACAGTTTGCCCTCCATATAAGCAGGTTCCAATGTGCTGCTCAAAAGTGTTTATGGAATACCTGTGCTAAAATTTGTAAATTTCAAAAAAAAAGGTCACTTGCATCAATTATGGATGAGTTAAGTGCATGGGTACTATATGTCAATTGCCATAGCCAGGAAAAGCTATCGCACAAATGAAGAACAACAAAGCAAGTAGTTCGGATGGAATGCCAGCTGAAATTTATAAGTAAGGTGGAAAAAAAATCTCACTAACTATACATTATTATGAAAATCTGGAAACATGAATAGATTCCTAGTGGCTTGCGAGATGCCAGAATGGTTACCATATTCAAGACGGGAGATGTATCAGATTGCAGTAATTATTGCATTTCTGCCCATAAGCAATTATTGCAGTATTGCATTTCTGCCCATAAGCTAGGAAGATCCTCATCTGTATTTTTAAGCTCAGTGCTTATCTTGCTGGGGTGATCTGACCCAAGCTGACTTCCTGCCCCTTGGGCACAGGCTTGGACCTCTCATGAGGTCCCTTCCAGCCCTGTCTATGAAATCTATGAACAGATGCACTTTCCTCATAGAGGAGATTCTACCCAAGTCCCACCATGGTTTGAAACCACAATGGAGGTACAACAGATGTGATATTAGACAGTTCCTGAAGAAGTGCCATGAGGAACACAAAGATCTTTACATGACTTCCACTGACCTGACTATTGGCTTTGATTCAATTAACAGAGGCACTCTATGGAAGATCCTGTTGCTATCTCGATGCCTGGCAAAACGTGTTACTTTTATCAGACTTTTTTACAAAAACATGAGAGCAACAGTCCTAAGTAACGGTTCAGAAATGGACCCTTTCATTATTAAAAACAGAGTCAAGCAAGAACATGTAGTTGCACCAACACTTTTTTCTATCTAAATTGAAGATACTGTGCACCTCATTGCTGAGAGACTTCCATCTCAAGTCAGCATCCAATATCACATGGATGGGAATCTCTTTAGCCTCAACTAGTTGACTTAAATGTAAGACAATCAACACCTCCACTACTGATCTCCAATAAGCTGACAATTGTGCTGTGTGTTCCCACCCAGTTGAAGAGGTACAAGTAATTCTCAATTGCTTCTGTGAAACAAAATGCCTTGGCTTGATTCACTATCTACTACATGAAAACCAAGACACTTTGCCAACCCACCATAAACCACCCAGCTGTTCCTCTACATATTACAACTAGAGGACAAACCTTGGAGAATGTTAAGCATTTCGCCTACCTGGGTAGCCACCTTTCCCAAAAAGTAAACATAGACAACATTATTCAACATCAGATTAAATCTGCCTATGCTAGACATCTCTGAAATAATGTCTTCGATCATCATGACACGGGGAGCCAAACCAAGCTTCTTGTCCAATAGGTTGTTTCATCCCTATCCTGTTGTATGAGTGCAAAACTTGGACAACATATTGAAAACAAATGAAAGCCTTGGAACATTACCATCACTGATGTTTTCAGAAAATATTTCATATCAACTGAAAAAACAGAATGATGAATGTCAGTGTTCTGGCTCAAGCAAACATCATAAGCACTGAAGCCATGTTTATATGGCACCAAGTTCACTGGACAGTGTAACAAGGCCCCTGCCATTACTGAGAAGGAGGAGAGAGCCCCTGGCCTGTGGGCCAGCCCAGCCCTGTGAACAGATTTGATGGAGGAAGGGATCTAAGATGTCTGCCCACCTCAAATGTGGACAGTGATGGACAGACCTGGGGTGGAAGGAGAGGGTGACCCAGGGAGAAACTCAAAAGCCCACAGCTGAGTCCAGAAGAGGTAATCTGGCCCTGGAAGCTGAGGGCCAAATCTGCAAATAACTGCCTGCTGATGATGCACTGCAAGCCTGGCATGCCAGAAAGCTGCGACTGGGGGCTAAGGGCTGGCAGGGGAGTAGAATCAGGGTGGACAGCGATTGCTTTAAAAGGCCAGCAAGCTTAGAAAATCAAATGATCCAGCCAGAATGCTGAGGGTTCATTTATGCACAGAGGGCTCATGTTATGGTTTGTGTTTTAACTGGTGGTTTGTAGAAGGGACTAAGGGTGGTTTAGAGGTCCCATTAGTGCCAAGAGGCATGCGGCCATCTTGAGCCCTGTCAGGGGGCAGGTTCAAGACATAGACTGGGGCCAGAGGGCCCAGAACCCAGAAAAAGGCAGAGCCTGGGGCTGAAGCAGGGCTAAGACAGGGCCAGGGGACTCAGACAGAGCCAAAGCAGGCTCCCTGCCCAGAGCAGGGCAGAGACAGGGGCAGGAGGCCCAGAACCAAGATAATCAAGATAAGAGTTCGTGCCCAGAAACCAGAACCAACACAGTAGGCCTGGGCTAGAAGGCCCAGCTAAAGAAAAGGAGCAAAGACAGAAAAAGGCCAAGGCCCCAAACAAAGGAATGATGGTACAGTAAAATCCTTGAGGCATGGGCATGGTGAAAGAGATAGTCAGAGTCGAGTAATTAGCCTTTAAGTCTGAGAACAGAGACACCTGAGCTCATGAATGTGAGATCAGATCAGGTTTGGGAAGTCCTGGGGGAGCCTCCCTTTTTCTAAAAAATAATAACATCAAGGTGTGGCAGGTGAGTGAAGGGAGAGATTGCCCAAAGACAGCCAGGTTGGCAAGGGCTGAGGGGGTTCCTGTGCATCAGTCACCCCTGGAGCAGAACACAGTTACAGACAGAACATGTTATAAGGATGTCTGACAACCAGCTCCCACAACAGGTCCTGTACTCCCAACTAACCAGTGGTCACTGCTCTAGAGGAGGCAAAACCAGAGATACAAGGACGCCTTGAAGACCAAGCTGAAGAAATGTGATAATAACTTCAGTACCTGGGAGACTCCAGCACCAAATTGTCCTCAATGGGGTTGTGATGTACAACAAGGCATCAATCATCTTAAACCAACTTGCCTCACTAGGAAGGTAGACAGACAAGAAATGAAGGGAAAGAGCTGTGACCTGACATCAGAGATTTGCTACTTCTTCCCAGAACAATTTGCCATGTCTACAGTTGAACAGGCCTCTTCAGACATCTCTGGACTCATCGGTGAGCTCCCTATTAACTGTAAAACTGTCATCTTTGCATTGCAGGACTGCTGATTACAAAAATCACCAAGACTTCCTTGAGAGTTTGAGGCCACCTTGCCTATTTCTGCCTTTTATTTGTTTTTTCTCTTGTAAAACTACCATGAACAGAAAAAAACAGTCATGCTTGGCCACAGGACTAAGCATATAACCACAGTCTTGGGTGGGAACAGGATAGGGTCATATCCCATGACAGCCTCCGCTAAGAGAATCTGTCTCGCTCTCTTTTTCTTTTTTATAAAAGAAAGGCACCCAGCCAAGAGGAGGCTCTTCTGAGCTTAAATGGAACAGTGGACCCTAAAGAGTCTGATCATGCAGATAAACTCTAGCATAAGGTACAGAAACAGCAAGTGCACTCAGAACTGTTGAGACAGCTTCACTTTATTACTTTTATTATCTCTACTTAAACACAATCTTTTGGAAGTATACATTGGAACAGATTTACTTGTGGACGTATTCATTCCTTTTTCAGGGGCTTATCTGGAGGAAAAGAGAATCTGCATAATCATCCTAAGAACAGTTTCAAACTACTTCTCAAAAAAAAAAAAAAAAAGATTCAGGGGTTTCTCCTCTGTGGGCTCTGACCTCAAGACCAAAAGAACTGCCTTGTTCCCAGGAGATGAATGAGGAGAAATCTCTGAGCTTCTTAGGCCCTTTCTTGTCCTTTTCAGAGACTCTACAGTGAAAAGATTTGCATTATGGCAATCTTCCCTGCACCTCTTGTTTCTTGTTTTCCTGGGAAAGCCAAGCCTTTGAAATGTTCCTCTATAGAGTAGTGACCCCTGCAGTCAAAATCTGTAGAGCTCTTCCCTCATCTGTAGAGCCTTTTACCTGCTTTCCCAATTTCTCAGATATACAGAGGAAAGAGGGGGAAAATAAAACACTCACAGTTTTGACAAAGAGTACTCTGATTTCACAGGATTCTCTCCTGTGTGGGATAAGGAGAGAGTTGCTTCCATGTTTGAAAAGAATCAAATACTGCTGAAAAAGGGATCTAAAAAAAGAAACGTATTTCCTGCTGTGCTACAAAAATTTAGAAGGCCCGTGTTTCTTTTTAGGTGAACCTTGAACTTTACAGATCTTCTAAAAGGATCTGGAGTGAGGTACAGTGAACCATAAACTGAAGATCAGTTGGCAGCATGATACTATTAAAAAAAAGGTAAATCTCATTCCGAGATGTTTTGACAGAAGTGTCATATAAAGGACACAATAGGTAATTCCCCCCTTTACTTTGGATTAGTGAGACTTTAGCTGGAGTACTATGTTCAATTTTAAGCAACATGGTTTAAGAAAAGTAAGCAAACTGAAAAGTGCCCAAAAGAGAGAAGCAAAAATGACTAAGGATTTAGAAAACAAGACCTTTGAGAAGAAGGTTGAAAGAACAGAATTTGTGTAGTCTAGGAATGAAGATTTGGACTGCAGTAGCCATGATGGTATAGTAAGTATGTAAGAAACATCAGGTCACCTGAAGAAAAACGTTTGAAAATGTCTAACATATTTCCCAGCTATATAGTTGGTCCAATGAAAAATATCACCAAAAAAAAATCTTACTTCCCAGAAAAGGAGACAGGGGTGAGGACGGTATAGGAGCAGCATTCTAAGCCTTCAAATAATATACAAGATTGTTATAAACAAGGAAGTGAGCAGTTGTTTGCCATGTTCACCGAGGTAAATTGATTTAATTCACAACACAATAAATTCCAGTTACACACTAAAAAATTTTTCTAACTAAGAACTGTGAAATACTGGAAGAGGCAGTTTATGAACTCACAGAATCTCACTCACGGGAGGCTTGTAAGAACACAGCCTGGGATGATCTAGGTATAATTGATCCTGCCTGAGAAAAGGAAGATGAACTAGGTGATTTCCTGAGGTCCCTTCAAGGCCTGCATTTCTATAATAAGCTCTTGCTCAAGAGAGAGTCAAGACAAAACTTCATAAGGAACAGACAGGACTCAATGAACAGAGGCATGTTACATAAGTATTGATTCATACCTTGTTCAACAGGAAAAATGAACAGAAATAAATAGGAAACTAACAATTTATACAGAAACTCTCCTGAGAGTGATTTAACCCCAGGAGAGTTATTCTTCTTCTGGAGTGGCCATTTTTACTGTGGGAGAAAATGCCTAAACATCTGTTCACTTCTGTCTGGCCTCCCAGGAGAAAATGAATGTCTGTACAACACCTAAAAAGCCTCTTAGTTTCTCCAAGTCATCTCTCCTTCCAAGGCTGCCAGGGTGGACATGGAGGGGGAAAAAAAAATAGTGTGCCATGGCTGTCCTGCAGTATAACCAGGGTTCACTTTCCTTGGTAGGCCTTGTATGACCAAGCCACTGCAGGAAAGGAGTCTAACTAGCCATGCTCTTTTCTGGCCTGTTCTCTGTTTCTCTGCCAAATAGGCAAGCCTTAGCCATGTTGCATTGGAAGCTACTACAGCCCTCTCACTCAGTAGAAGAAGCTGTACCTCCAACAAGCTTGCTGGATGAAAACCTGGTAATTTTTCCCCATTTCGTTGCTTTGGCTTTTTTTCTGGTTGTTATGAGCAGGTCTAAGCTAAGTGGGCCTGCAGCTTCTGGCAACAAGGTGATCTGGCTGTATCTTGAAAACACAGTCATTCGCAGGCTGCCATAACCAAACAGCCTGGTTCTACTTCCAAGAAGCTGCAACAACACACACCATAAGTGATATCTAGGGCAGTGGTTCTCAACCTTTTTTATATCAGACCCCATCTGTAAATGACTTTGATGGCCAGTCATGACCCAGTACCCCATAATCCTGACCCGCTGCCCCCCGCCCCCAGCCCCTCAGTGTGTGGGGCAGTGGGTAGGTATGTACAGTAGAGGAGGTGTATGGGGCAGGCTGCAACTCTGATAGCCTGCAAGGGAAAAGCCACAGTTTCCTGTATTTTTCACCATTTTAAAAATGTGTTGATCCATTTTTAAAGTTTGTTCATAACCCTTTCATATATTCTTGTGACTCACTTTTGGGTTGTGAAACACTGATCTAGGGGCTTTCACTATGGAAAAGAATGAATGGATTTTAAGTAGGAACTGAAAGTTTCCCCAATGTTAAAGTCTGCCTTTGCACATTGTTATTTCAAACTATATTCTTAGCAGATTAACACCAATAACCAAAAGAAATAGCAAGAATATTTCCATAATTGTTTAAAAAAAAATCTGATCGTAATAGAACTCCTTCCCTCTCTCACTAAAACACATCAACAAGTGTTACTACAAGGTTTACAGCTCTCTTCAAAACACCTTTTCCCTCACTGAGATAAATTAAATACATCCAATATATAACATCCATACATGGATTTCAACTCCTTCAAGTAGCAGCAGACATGCAATTCATTTTATAGTTACACAGAAGGACACAATGCAAAGCAACAGCAGCAGAGAAGTAGTACCCAGGGCACTGCTGGAGACTGTGCAGCAGAAGCAAAACGTATAGGATAGCGTGGCATAACAACAATAATTGGCATGTGACTTGGTAAAGAGACAATGTGTTCCCTGGTTACTATTCCTTGTCCAGAAAGCTTTCACATTTTCAAAAATGCCTAAACTTAGATTGGACTATGAATCTACCCAAATTTAAATAAATAGATAAATAAATACATCATTACTAAGCTGATTCCAATTCAGAGACAATCATACAGAACTTGCTTGTTAAACCAACATTCAGGATTATTTTGGCCTAAGAGACACTTTCTTCATTTGGTTAAAAAAACTTGCCCCATGTCTTATTACAAAACTGAAACACCGGATCATTAATATGTAAAATGAATACAACTAAATGTTTCTCTCCTTATGTAGTCAGCCATTTCCTTCCCCAAATGCTTGGTTGTCTTCATTTTTATTTTTAAACTAATTCCTGGCCCGAATCAGCAATCCTTAACAATCTGAAGCATGAGAGATGCCCAGCCAAATACATACCACACCTGCAAAATCACACAAAGTCTTAAACAAACACTTTCATAGATCTGATTAACATATTCACTAAAATCTACAATAACCCTGAATTTAAGTAAACCCCCAAATAATTAGATTCTTTACTTGGAAAAATGTATAAATGTGTTATAATTTTCCAAGTACAGAATCAAATTATTGGAGGGTCATCTTTAATTCATATCCCCTACTGCTGCCGGGAGGCAGAGTAAGGGGGGCAGGCAGTGTGGGAAGGTTAAGCAGCTTGCCCTGTCTTGTGCCTGCGCCTCTGCAGCCTGTTTCCCATTCCCCGCTTACCTTGCTCCATACCAGCAGGCTCCATCCCCATTCTAGCCTGGGGCACAGCGCACGGCCCCAGACTAGCCCTTGTGAGCAGGCTATGCACCACTATTGCAGAGCTAAGCTTGGGCTGTACTCAGTGCTCCAGGCTGCAACGTGGATGGAGCCTGCTGGTGCAGATCAAGGGTAAGTGGGGAGGGGGAGAGGGGTAGGTGGAGAAGCAGAGGCTGCATGGGGGTGGGGAAAGATGAGGGAAGAGGCTGCAAGGGGGAGATAGTGGGGTGCAGAGGTGGCAGTAGGGGCAGAAGCGCAACAGCTGAGGCTCTGGCCCCAACACTGGGTAGGGACTGGAGCCAAAGTTATAGCAGCTACTTGCCTCCCACCATCCTTGTACTCGATTCCAAGGCAAAAGGCTTCCTCCCCAATGTTATATGGGGCGGGGGGGGAGACCTCATCTTAGAATCGAGTGAATATGGTAACTATAAGTTAAAGTGTACAAGTGAAAGTACACATTGAATCTGTTTAGTAATAGTATTTTAGATGTCCTTACAAGTAAAATTGCAGTGGAGAAGTCACAGAAATTAATGTCAAACAAATTAATTCACAGCACTGATTTACAGCAAAGCAATTGCAAATGCCAAGGTACAGACTGTGGAGGTACAGGTAATTGTATCAGACAGGGTAAGTTATCCATAAGTTATTTATGTCTTTTTATTTCTGCAGGCAGGGACCTCAGATCCTACTATAAGCTAATGTCTCAACCATCTTAAATCCAGCCTCGGCTCTTCAGAAAATAATGTAACAAATCATGGTATGAACACAGCCACAATAAAACAGAAGAGCAGAAGATAGGGATAGTAAGGCTAAATTATCGAAGTGTAAAGAGATAATTTTAGAGAAAGATCTTGCTTCAGCTATAAGCTTTTTATTATTTATGGTTCTATAAAAGTCATAAAAAAATAATCATGCAATAGTCATGAAATAAACAAATGAAAAGCAAATGTATTTATAGGTGTGTGTTTATTAGGAACTGCTTTCACAATCAGGCAATATTTTACAATAACTTTGAATCTACTTTAAATTTGCATTTAACACACATATTCCATGATAACCACCTTGTCCTATATTTTGCAAGCCCTGATGCAAATTGAAAAACTGAATAATGTTAATTTATATAAGTGGATTCATTTAGCTACTCCACAGTATTCCCATAGTAAGTACTTTGAGAATCAGACACAAACAAATAAGTAAAAAATGAAAATTGTAATTAGAGTCGAAGGGGAAAAAAATTAAGAGCATTGAAGTGACTTAGGAGACTAAGTTTTATATTGCAAAAGTACTTAAGTTCTAAAATCTCTGTCACCTATGAAAATGGTTGTCACTTCCTCTGAGGTTATTAATATCTCAGGAAGTGTAAAAGTGACTGGCAAATAACAAGGGTCTTGGCTGTATGTTGGTAGCAGTGAGGGAGGGTACGGGGTCACTGTCAAACCAGTGGATAATAGCTTCCCCTGTGATATGCAGATTCTACTAAGGTTCTGCCCAGGAAAGCATCCCAACAATTATTTTTAAACGCCCTTTCCTTGTGACATATATAAGGGAACCAAATGGTGGTAATTTTTGTTTGTTGTTCATTTCAATTTGATTTTGCACCGCTTATGTTGGTTTAGTTGCTTGCTTTTATTTTATTTTTTGTCTTTTGTTTTTTAAACAGTGGGAACGTCTGTGGAAATCAGTGGAAATTTTAAAATTTAAAACAGTGGAAAAATCAATGGAAATTTTGATTCCATCTTAACTTTTTCCCCCCTGAATGTCATGAGGTTCTTTGGAAGTACTTTGTTGGCTTCAACATTTTATGTAGGGGCTGATGACACTGTGATTTAATAAATATATCCTGATATTTGTTGAAATAAATAGGTGCAAACAAAAAATAAAATAAAAATTAGACACCATGATTTCCAAAGTATTTGTCTAAATTAGGTTCCTAAATTCATATCAAAACAAACAGCTAAATAATTGTCCTGATTTTCAAAAATGCTGAACATCCAGGCCTTGCTGAAGTCATCCAAAGATGAACACATTAAATATAGACATGAACTGAGTACCATATAAAGAGCTAGATTATCTTTCATAATACTTAAACATATCCTTTTCATTGATTTAAGTTAAGGGAAAGTATTTAATTTGTATCTAAATATACATTTCATACAAAACAAGATCAGGATTGCAATAACATTAAAAAGGAGATGGTCACAAGATATATGGTGTTTATTTCACAGGCATTGCCATAAACACTACAAAAGGAAAAGGATTATATTGTGCATAAAGCATTTTACAAACATTTATAAACCTACAACTTAAGGCAAAATTTTGATTTGCACTAAGTAACTTATTAAAAATGAGCTAGGCTTACCTGAGACCTAGGCTTAAAGTAAGTAAAATAATTTCCTGCTTTTTCCTAAACAAAGTTATATGCAACCTAATAGGTTCATTACAAGAGAGTTTTTGTTTACTGTCTTATATTCTGTGTTTGTAAAGCAATGATTGGTGCCACAGCTAAGCACCAGTTCACATGATGGATGGACACTTAATTAAATCAACCTAATGAGGCTAACTTGAATTTGTTAGGGCCTCTGATCAAGCACATTTGGATGGGGCAAGCACCTGCATTATCACACCTGCCCCTGGTTCCTGGCTCATGGGACTGTCTCAGTTCTCTGCAACCAGATTGGCTGCTGAAAGTGTCACTCACGCCTTTTAAGCACACCTGCAGCCTCAGGGTACAGGCACACCCCTTCACATAACCTGTCGTTTCCATCAACTCTTCCATTCTCTACGCTCTCTGGTTCTCCTGGATCCTGACTCAGCTGCACCTTTTCTAGACCCTGGCCTCAGCTCTCCCCTGGAACTTGCTACTGGCTCTCTGACCCCTCATTTCTGATCTCGGCATACTTCTCAAGACTACACCTCCCAGATCTCCCCTCTCAGCTCCCCTGGAACTTGGCTCCCACGTTTCTCCACCCCTCTGGTCCAGACCCCAACCCAATGTTTGGGTAATCTGTGCTCCTGCTTTGCTGGCCTACCACAGGCCAAACCCACATAGCCAAACACGCACAGCAAAGCGTGCCTCCCAGACCCACAGTGGTTTGGGGGAATGGATTTATCACCTGGCAGATTTCCAGGGATGAGCTGCTGGCTGCTTTACAGGGATTACAAGCCCACATTATGGCCCTGAAAATCCAATGCACCCTGCTTCTGGGCTCACCGATGTCCTCTTACTCCAAATCCTGTATATTCCGCTACTTGACAAATTCAATGGGGATCCCTACTACTTGTGGGAGTTCATTAATCAGTGTCACATCACTTTTCTTCTCAGCCCCAAAACCTACCAGTCAGATGCAGCTGAAGTGGGACTGATCATCAGCCTTTTAAGTGGTGATGCCTGGGCCTGGGTTTCCCCACTTCTAGAAATCAGAAGACCCCCTCTTTCACAAACTCAAAGACTTTATCCAGGTCATAGCTGAGATTTTTGGAGATCCACACTGAGACCATTCTGTGGAGCAAGCTCCCTTGACCCTCAAACAAAGGCACTGCCCAGTATTAGGTTATGCCACCGAGTTTAGACAGCTGCTCACTGACACTGAATTGAATGAGACACCTCAACATTTCCACTTTCACCAGGGCCTTCAGGGCCACATTAAAGATGACTTGGCCTGAGCGAAGCTCCCTGCTACTTTGAACAGCTAGGGCCCCAGAACAGTCAATACTGACCCTGGTGGAATGCATGTAAGTAGACACAACCACAAAGAGATTCCCCTTGGAGACGAAGGATCGTCACTGCTCCCAGGGCCTCTGCCTGTATTGTGGAGAAGCATGGCACTTTGCCCAAAACTGCCCAAGGAAGGGAACGCCAGCCTCATTAAAGGGTTGTTGTCTGGGCCTGCTGCTGACCATTCAGCCAACCCCTGACTCCCATTAAATGCCCTCTAGTGGAGAGAAATAATGACAGGTGACCACTGGGAATCTCCTTTTTATCTTAACCAAAAAGTGAAGGGAATGGATATCTTGGGGACACCTTGGCTGTCCCTCCATAATTTGGACTTCTCATGTGGGCTGAGGAAACTCTACTCAACTCGCCCTACTGCTTGTGCTCTTGCTTAAGGTACCTCGCTCAGCCAAGACTCAGGCCAGAAGCAAAGCCAAAGACATCAGGTTATTGGCACCAATTACAGAAGATCTGTGGACTGCCTTAACAGGAAGTACATATCCCACGGACCCTGACCTATCTCTCCCTGCCAAATATAAAGACTTAGCAGACCTACTTGACAAGGAAGGAGAAAACCAACTTCCCCCGCATGGCCCTTACAAATGTTCCATTCTTCTTTTGCCAGGAGCACAGATCCTATTTGGATGCACTTAATCCCTCTCCAAACCACAGCTCAAGGCTCTCAAATACACTGCAGAGAACCTCTTCAAGGGGCTTATCAGGCTTTCTACAGCCCCAGTCAGGGCCCCAGTATTCTTTGTTGCCAAGAAAGATCGTTCTTTCTGCCCCTGCACCAATTACAGGGCCTTAAACAGGGTAACAGTAGGTGATGGTTTACTACTGCCTTTAACGAATGAATTATGCGAGAGGCTTCATCAGGCAAAGATTTTTTTGAAGTTAGATCTGCATCCTAATCTGTATACAGGAGGGGGACGAGTGGAAGACCACATTGGCCCAGCTGTGGTGATTTTAAATACTTGGTTACGCCCTTAGAACCCTGCAATGCCCCTGCCACATTCCAACACTTTGTTAATGATGTGTTTCAAGATAAGCTGGACCAATTGATTTGTCGTAATTTATCTGGACACCATTTTAATTCTCTCATGATGGGTTCAGTGTTCAGAACATGTGCTCAGGCTCTGGGAAAACTGACTACGTGTCAAGTTAGAGAAATGCAATTTGACAGAACCTCAGCTGAACTCTTTGGTTATATAATTTCCACCAAGGGCCTGGCAATGGATCCACATAAAGTAACTGTCATCACTGAATGGACCGTGCCACATGACATAAAGGGAGTCCAGTGGTTCTTCGGTTTGCTAATTTTCATAGATGTTTTATCAGAGGGTTCTCACATGTAGTAGCACTGACAATCACCCTTCTTAAGAAAGGGATACCATTTCAATTATTTCCAAAAGCCTGAACAGCCTTCAAAATACTAAAAAAAGGCTTTCCTCTCTGTGCCCACCCTGGTGCACCCAGATCCCACAGAACCTTTTTTAGTGGAAGCTAACTCCTCACACTTAGCTACGTGAGCTATTCTGTCTCAGGCTTCAGATATGCTGAACAAGTTGCAGCCTTGTGCCTTTTCTTCCTCAGATCTGATTCTACCCAAAAGGAATAACGACACTTGGGCAGGGATCAAGGCAGCTCCTCATGATCCAGGCACCTTTTGAGGAGTGGCAGCACCTTCTGCAAAGGGCTCACCACTCTGTCCAGATAATAAAGGATCATAAGAACTTAAAATATCTCCAGACAAGCTAGAAACTGAATTTTCAATGGGTCTACTGGTCGCGCTTCTTGTCCTGTTTTAATTTCATAATCACGTATCATCCAGGAGTCAAGAACCAGAGCCCTATCTTATATGAATGAACCCTCTGCACTAGACCCATTGCCATCTTCCACCATTCTTTACCTAAAAACTTTGTTTGGGGAACTACTTGGCAAAGCTTCCTATCAGCCATCCAAATGGACCTTGTAGATGATCCCCTTACTGAAAAACTGTCAGCTGGCAAAGCCATCCAAAACTGATTTTTGATGGCTGAAGGGGTTTTTTTTTCTGCCACTATGTGTACATCCTGGAGAATCCAGCAATATCAAGAATGTTATGGATCTGTCATGACTCACCTCCTACGGGGCACTTTAGGATGTACCAAGACCCAGCTTTTAATTTCCTGGCAATTTTAGAAGCCCTAAATGGGCTATGACATCTCTTCATGAACTACATATGCCCAAACCAAGAAAACTTGAACTTGGCCGGGTGGTCTCCTCTAGTTGTTAAACACGCCAGACTACCATGGTCAACACTTCTAGTGGATTTCATTATGGACCTCACATATTCTGAAAACTCCTCCATGATCATAGTCGTGGTGGATGCATTAACATGGTCAATTTTATCCCTGGCCAGCCTGTCCCCACTGCCAGCAAAATGGCTGACCTATTTCTGAGGCATATATCTCACCTACATGGCTGCTCATCTCAGGTGCTCTCCAATCATGGCACCCTAGTTTATTTTGCATTTCTGGCATGATTTCTATAAGGTCCCAAGTGTGGAACCTCTTCACTCCTCTGCATAACACCCTTAGACTAATAGACAACTATGTAATGTAATGTAATGTAAGCCAGATTCTTGAACAATTCTTCAGGTGCTTTTTAAACTTTCACCAGGATAATTGCTTTCATCAGGATAATTCTAGCAGAATTTGCATTACAACACTGTCTATACATCCACAAGCCAGACCCCCTTTTTCTCCATCCTCAGTTTCACCCAGCACTGTCTACTTTCCCATGGGTCCCTACAGTGAACAACCTTGTATCCCATCTTCAACAGGTTCAACGAGACCTAAAGGCCCACCTCGATGCAGCCAAAACCACATAAAAAGACTAGGCTGACTGACGCTGGCAGCCTGGCCCCACCATTTCTATTTGCAACAAGGCCTGTCTGGCTCTCTTCAAAAACAATCAGCTAAACTGGACCACCTGTGGACACATTTAAGGTTGAGAGGGAGCAAACAAATAACATTCAAGCTTCAGCTGCCTGGGACACTGAAAGTGCACTCCGTTTTCCTCAAATGTTTCACTGAGAACCCCTTTCCTGGCAGTCTGGACCTTTCCTGCTCCCTGTCCTGTGATAGTGAAAAGTCACAGGTATTAGACCAGAGATGGGAAAAATGGTGGATCTGACCAGTGGCTGGACTCCATTTCCCAGCAGTCCCTACCCACATCGCATCTGGCCAGTCTCAGTGGAGACCCCAGGAGCAACGGAGCCATGACATCATGCGGACACAAAACCCAAATCTGCTGCTTCCGGGGTCTCCGTGGACACCAGCTAGGAGCACTGCCAGCAAGGCATGCAGCTCTTACAGGTCTAGGATCTTGTGGCAGTAGCGGCATGGGGCTAGGGCTCCAATCCATTTCCTGCTAGCAAAACCTAAGCTCGTCACAGCTCTGCCCTGGCTCCCCACCTTCCCAAGATCCCAGGGTCTCCCCAGCCCCATCCACCCATTTCACTCCTGGCTGCAGCCCCACCCCAGCCACCTGGTCATGAACCCTGCCCACATGGGTCCTGCCCCCCACAGTGTGTGTGGGGTGAATGGGCCGGGGAGCCCAGACAGTGGGGCTGCGTCCAGTGGCAGCAGCCAGAAGGAACTACCACTGCAGGAGCTGCTACAAAATGGAGTCTGCCACAGGCACAATTTGGCCCACAGACTGGACTTTGCCCACCCCTGTATTAGACTCTAAACTTGTCTGAGGCAAGCTCTACTACTTGATCGACTGGGAGGGCTGTGGTCCTGAAGAACAATCTTGGGAACCAGCCGACCAGGTTTATGCACCCAAACTAGTGCAAGACTCCAACCAGAAGTACTCAGAAGAACCAAATTCCAAGCCACCTAGAAGACGTAAAGGGGTGGGGAGGGTTACTGTCAAGGCCTCTGATCAAGCATGCCCAGCTGGGCCAAGTACCTGAGTTACCACACCTGGGCTAATGTGACTGCCTTAGGTCTCTGCAACTGGATTGGTGGCTGAAAACACTATGGACCCCTTTCAAACGCACCTACAGCCTCAGGCTGCAAGCACACTTTCACACAGCCTCAGTCTGTTCTGTCAAGACTTGCATTCACTGTTCTCTCTAGTTCTCCTAGCTCCCGTCTCAGCTTACTTTTCCTGACCCTAACCGCAGATCTCTCCTATGGAACTTGGTACTGACTCTCTGACCAGGGGCAGAGAAAAGTAGCAATAGCACAGAGGTAGTAGGAAGTTGCCCAGCGCTGACATCGCTCCAAGCTGATCAGCCCCAGCATGGGCATGGGCACACACAAAGCCTTCCAGTTCTGCAGGCAGCTCCAGCTCATGGCTTATATGTTACTGACCCCTGGTCTAAGACAACAAGCAAAGTATCAAAAGGAGAGTAAAGAAATACAGTTAATACATCTAATTACTTTTAGATATTTTAATATGCATTGTCTTTTTTTTTTTTTTTTTTTTTTTTAACACAGATCAGGCTGGTAGCCTTTTTTAATAAGTTGGCCCAATACCTTCCTTTATGAGACCCTTTTCCACTTACAAACAACTTTGCCAAATTTCAAGTACTAGAATATAGATTTTGTATATTAAGTGTCTCTCTCAGGTGGGGGGGCAGGGGGAAAGAGTTGTTTTGTTTTAGATGAATTTAAGCCAAAATGGTCCAGCTGTTTTAAGAATGAAGTATGCAAAGAAAACACACAGTTTTGCCCACGTTAAATTCTGGTGACCTTTGTTTTCTGCTTTATGTCCTTAATTCTGGCATGCCCATATTATTAAATGGAGGGAGCAAAGAGCAGACATTTAAAATTTGGCAGAAAGATGTTTTTTGTGCTAGAGAGAAATTTGGCCAAGTCACAAGCCTCTGACAAACTGAAGCCCATACAAAAGGGCACACTTTTTAGATGTCAGTGGCTATATTTCTCATGCTCCAGCCTGGAGCTGACCTGGAGTTTTATGACTAGATGTCTTAGCCACGCATCTGAAATGATCCCAGGTATCTCTCTGTGATCGCTTTCTTACTGGCTGAAGCAGGATGGAGGAGGGAAACTACCTAATTTCAAAGCAGACGGAACAAAAGACAGACTTAAGAGGTGGGGCAAGGAAGTTTGAAAAATGGAACTTTGGGGTGATCGAGATTGGAGGGTGGCACAGGAGGAAAAAGAAAAAGGAAATTGGGTGGTGGACTTGAGGGAGGGTAACACTGAGACCACCTGGACAAAAAAGCTAGGCCCAGAACAAAGGGGAAAAGACAAACTGGCTAGGCAAGACGTCTGGAGAGAGTCTGTGAAGGAAAATGGAATCAGGTAAGGAGCCAAGTGAAAGAACCGATGGGGCAGAGAAGAAAAGGCAGAGGTATGCACCACAAATCTAATATTTTAATCTGTGATTTTATAACCTTAGCATTTTTCATTGGGCATCACCTTGTGTAACTTATTTACTGTCATTAGCCTGAACTCTACCAAGTCCCCCTCTCCACCTATTCATTATTAGATGTTTGAGTTGTGTCTTTTTCCCCACTTCTCTCTTTTGCAATAACATACCTTTTAAAACAGCTTAGGTAGTCTACTTTTTCACTACCCACTATCATCATCTGTTTAAAACTAAGTGGAAAACTAAGAAGATTTTATGGTAATTTAACTGTGAAGGCTCTTTCATTTCTTGTACCTACAGGGAGAAAAATATGCAGTCATGCTCCCCTAACAGTTTTCAGAGCACCTCTCAAATTTATGCATATGTGCATCTTTTAAAAGACATTTTACTTTCTTCTGCCTTTTTGACATTTATAAAAAGACCTAGTTTCTCTGCAATTACCATGGTGGAAAAGTATCTTGAATGTGAGAAGTAATTTTACCCAGACACAATGTCTGGTTCCCAATAATGTGCAAGCCCTCATGTCCCTAGGTAAAAAACAAAACAAAAACAAAAAAAACCCCAAACTAATTCTTAGTGTGCATGATAGTGCATGTGTGCGTGCACGTTTTTACTTGTTTTGGTTTTGTTTTAAGAGAAACGACATGATCCTGGTAAAAAAAATAATTGAAAAGCTGGAAGTACTAGTGAAGGCTTTGCATCATCAATCACGTTATTAAATGTGTGCTAACGTACTAGGATGAGCATGCATAATGATGTACAAAATATTACAAATGAGACTACAAAATACAGGACAAACTAGTTTACATACATTCATTTAAAAAAATAATAAATCTCTTTTCACCTTTAAGCCTGTCATGCCTTTGGCTGATAACTAGTCCAGTATCCTTGAGCTTAACTTTTCCAGACATGTTTAGACTGTAAAATTACATAACTAGAGTTGTATTTAACAACAAAGTTCTGCTGCTGCCCTCATTAAAACAAGGCAATTTTACAAAATATTTCATTCATGGTAGAAAAAAAAGGGGGGTGGGGGAAGACTGATTTTTTTTAAAGACAAGTCTTTCATAGATATTATTTGTGCTGTAAATAAACTATGAGATTAAAAAAACAGTGAAAGAAGAGTATTTTTTTTAAACTTTATAAGGATCATAAATTGTACTGGCCTTCTTTTAAGACGACCTCAATTAACGAATTAAACGAGTAAACAGACTCACCTATGAAATAACTGAAAATGTAACCTCAAAATGAACACACCAAAACAAAAGCTTGAAAAAGCAGACACACTCCCTGAAGTCAATTCAGGAGCTATTTTCAGGTGTACAAAGCAATGAACTCAATTAAGGTAATTAGTTGCATCTATTCCTGTGACAAAAAGATGAAATTACATCACTGCCAGTAGTGCCAACTGGGTGGTAGACAGTAACCTGTGACTTTAATTTTACAGTACACTGCAGGATCAGTAAGTAACACATAACTAGAATCATTTGAATAATTTAGTGAGCAACTTGGAAGCTAGGCAGGCTTTTCTTCAACATTTGCAAGCACGTTGTTTATACAGGAATATGGTAACAGTGTCTACAAGTAGCAAAGCATCTGAAAACCTAAAGAACTAACGAAAACTTGAACCAGATGGTCAGTTCAGAATCTGTGTGTAAATATAACTGCAGCAGATAACTAAATATGAAATATATTACTGCTAGAGACTCCTTTCCCTTTAAAACCTCTACATTAGCATGTCCTTCTATTCTCAAATTTGGATCCATTTAAGCAGTAATAGACTTGAATGATTTTTAAATCACACAAACCCACCCAGTTCAGCTATCCATAAAGCTCATACAATAAAAGACTAATTTCCAGTGATATTGCAGCATACTATTTTTTAAAAAAATCTGGTAAACAGAAAGAATATACTAAACGCCAGCCAACACATTTTAAGCAAATCAGACCCACGAAAGTACTGTACCAAATATGTGCTGACAGAGAAATTAGAGAGAGAGAGAGAGAGAGAAAGAAATGGTGGACCAGACTGTTAATGACAATTTGATTTTTTATAATAATAGTTATTTGCTCTAAAATTTCATTGGAATTTACACAGAAAAAAAATCATTACATTTTCCTTAGCTCTATAAATGACAGCACACCTTATGTTTTCTGACATTTATACTGTAGAAAAACAAGTTGAGCCTTTGGCTTCTCTTATATAAACTAGTGTACATCAAAAGTAACTCTCGCAACTCACAGGTGTCCCACTAATGTAAAGCCATGTGAAAGAAAAATTTGGGTCTTACGTGAAAATAAATTTCAGGCCTTTTTATACCACCCTAAACTAATACTGCAGTTCCAGTTAATCTAGTTGTGTCCTTCTTTCAAGAGAACCAGCTGGAAAGATGTTCAGTGACTGCCTAAAAGCCACTGCAGCTCCATTCCTCTCTGGTTTAGCAGCTAGTCCTATAATTTGTTCTCAACTTGCACTGAGCTGATGTGGCCAACGACAAGACAGGAGGTTGGAAGGAAGCTGGAACTGCAGTAGGAGAAAAGCCAAAGTGGGAAGAAGGATGGGATACAAAATGAAGTCTATTCTCAGCCACTTCCTTAATAGTTTAAGTTGGCTCTCTGGTTGAAGCCTTAATGAAGAATTGAGCTGAATGTCACAAAAATGTACCATGTCTAAAACAGAAATGTCAAAATACATGAAGAGGCTAGGCTCATCTCTCTTGCAGCTTCTCAAGAGTCTGTTTTAGTTGAGCAGATGCTCTGAGAAACTTACTTGGAATCTCTCACCATAAGACAAAAAAAAAAATACCATAATACTGTAAGAGTAAATGTAATGCAACACATCTTAACAATTACCCCCAAAATGCAGTAACAATCTATTCTTCAAATAAATATAACCTTTAAGTTGTTGTACTTTTCTTACTTTCTCTTTTTTCATTTTGCTTTCCTTCCCCCACCATGCCTTCCTTCCTTAAACTTATCTACTACAGGTGGTCTCTCTGTTTTGTGCTATTTTATTAATTTTCTACTTTTCTTCCCACACTTGTATCTTCATTCTCTTCCCACAGAATTCCCTCTCCTGTTGCAGCTCATTTCAATTTGTCCTTAATGTCTCCATCTTGTCTTCTTCCTAGTTTCTTTGCTCACAATTTCCGGTTCCCTCATATTCATTTTCCTCCCTAACCTTGCTCACTCTTCCATAACACCCAAGATCTAGATGTTATATGCAGTTAAAGACTTTCTCCTCCCTGCCTCCAGGGACATATCTTTAAGAGTATTGAGAGTTCCAAAGTGGCTACCTGACTTTTCAGGACAATGACAACCAAAACAACAAAGATTTTGAGGATTATTAATTTTCCCTTGTGGTTGTCCTATACCCTTCTCCCTCACGATCTTTTTTGTTTCTTCACCGTCATGCCAGATTTATTTTCCCACTGCTCGTCTCATTTGTCCTACTTGCCACTCCCCTCTTTTTCCAGTCAACAAGAGGTCTTCTCCCCCCTATTGTTGGCTGATCTGTAACTAGCCTGAAGAGTCTGCTTTTAATAACTGGGCAATACAAAGCCAGAAGTTGCTGTGCTGCTCTCCTCTCTTCTTTGAAAAGAGGACAGAAATGACTTCAGTTTTCCACTGGAAAGAAGTGGTAGCTACTGGTTGGTAAGGAGTGGACTATGCCTTTAGCTAGACAGACACCAAAATCAGCTTACTACCAAAGCATCAGAAGAATGAGGCACCCAAAGCTCTTAGAATAAATTTTGGCATTCCTTTCAACACTGCATCTTGGGTGACTTCCTAAGTACCTATACCACTAGTGAGCTTTTTCATTTTTCTTTTCCAAGTGCTTATGGTTGCTAAGAGAAGAAAAAGTAGATCTACTTACACTGTCAAGCTGGAAAGCATATTCCACTTGCTCCCCACCAAAAAAAACCTGTTACATGACATTTATAGTGTGATGTCTGGATCCTCATTTGCACTCTGCCTTTGTCAATAATCAGCCCATTACTAAAGTGCCTACAATAACCTAAGACCTCAATATACAGAAATCTGAATATGCCCCTTTAAAAGCTTATTAAGGCACATCATCTATAAACTTTTATCAAAATAAATATTTCCAGGCTAATTCATATTACAGTTCAGCATGTTCCTGTTAAATGAAATTTCAGGTTGAGTAGATTTCTAATTTAATCTATTAAAATTCAATTCAAATGACTAAAATTACCCTGTCTTATGATACAGTCTGACTATCTTGCTCTCTTCTATACTTGAGAGTATTTTTACAAAAGCATGGCTACTGACTGAGGTTAGACTGAGCTTGAATACCCAAGACGAGTGTTTGGAGTCATCATAATGCCTTCCCCATTATGCTCAGGGCTCAATCTCCCAAGACAGTATTAGGAGATTTCTTCTTTTATCTCGACTGTCTTTGGATTGTATTTTGCACTTATTACCACCAACTACTGCACTGAAACATCAGTGTCTGCTCCTGGTGTAAGGACAAGATTCACAGTCCATAGGTATTGCTCAGCTAACTTAAAGACCTTTTGATATCATAGGAAAAACACTCAACTTAGAGACAACTTCTGCTTTTCTGTATTTTCTGTATTTTTCTTCCACAATTCTTTACATTAGTAACAGATATCCCTCTGCTCACTATTTCATTTGATATTATACAAGCATAAAGCTACCCTCATTTAGATGCATCAGTGAATATTTAGCTATGTTATTAGAAACAAAACAATATTATGTGCATGTACACTGCTGTAATATTTATCATTGTAAATGTTTTTATAAATAAGAGATTTGTTTATCAAAAGTTTGTCGATTTTGGTTTCTAGATAATCATCTGTAAGTAAGAGTATTCCCGTTGTTGCATCATAGTACTTTTCTGAACAACCAATTACGAGGTCACAAAAAATAGCAGTTACTTCAGCTAAGGAAAACATATTAGGGATAACCTTCAGGGACATCCATGAAAACACGATGTCTGTTTCCAACGTTAACAACAGGGAAGGAAAAACAGAATAAAAATTAGCTGAAAAATTGCCACACTACTGGGACTTCAACAGTGATCCATGAAATAGTTGCAGACTAGAATATATGGAGGACAGCTTTACTGGGGAAGGAAAAAAGGAGCTCTAGAACAAACCACATTTCTTCCTTCCTACCCCCACTTCCCTCTTCCCCATCAGCATCATCATAGGAAGTGTCCATCACAGGCCAACTGTCTTGCTTCTTAGCCAAAAAAATCCTATTGCCTTCACTGAAGCATTCGCTGAAAAGAAATAGCATGCTGAATATTGGTAGCATATGAAATCTTAGAACTTTAACAGCCATGGGACAACCAGAAGCAGAGGAAGTACTCTTCACCACTGTACTGTCTGTCTTCCACAATCTGTAGGAGCCTTTTGGTCTGCTCAGTGCCCTTGAATTTTCATGTAATCATAGTGACAAAAGATACCTTTGATTAGCCAAGCATTTTTACTTCATCTTTTCATAGTAAGATATAGGACACTGTATTCTATCATTCATGGTCTCCATTAATTATTTTAACTCATCTTATTTTGTTACATATATCATAACCAAAGTCCAATGCATACAAAAAAAATCTCTAGCCAACCTACTTTAGCAAAACTAAATCTCACGTTCATCAGTCCTGTGTTCTGTTCTATGTACTGGCTTCTGCTGCCTTCAGAGACCAATTCAAAGTTTCTGTTCTACTAGTCAAAGCTTCCTCCGGGACAAACCTCCAGTACTTTCAAGTTTCACTTCTCCACTAATGATCCAACACTTTTCCATTGGACAAGTATTCTCCATTGTTACAATGAAAACTGTCAATCAATAACAGCACAGGAAGCAGAAGCTGGACAAAAACTACAGAACTCATTAGTAGCAAGAAGGTAAGAAAAGAAATACATCAACAACATTAAAAAAATAATGGCAAGACTCAGGTCTCTCATTAAGTGTCTCAGAATACATATAATTATGAATAATCAAGGTAAATCATCAACAATCTAAAAAAGGAAGAAAAGGGACACTTTATATTTGTAAATGCTTTGGATGAATTCTGCTAGTACAGTTGTAAAGGATAACAAAAACAGGATTTATAACCATCATGCTGGGGGAACTCAATTATTGTAACATATGCCACTCTTGCAAGAATAATACATACAAATACTGTATTCCATTAGGATATAATGTAATCCCAAAACTATCTTACTTAGAAGAATATCATCAGGTTTTGCTTTTACTGCTTTTGAAGTATTTTTTCTCCTCAAGAGAAAGCTTAATATTTTTGACACTTATTTAAAAGAACCCTTTTGTTTCTTTCCCACAGCATGTAACACAAAACAGAAGCTACTATAATACTAACTCCATCTGCAAATATTAACCTCTAAATAAAACAGAGATGGGATGCATCTGAGTTCTGCGTCACTTGACTAGTAAATCTGAAAAAAATCTAGATTCTTTCCTCACATGTGTAACTTACAAACCAACACTTAAGTCATTACAGTTCAGAAGCCAGATTCACAGACATTGCTAAGAGATGTCCAAATTATTTATTACCCAAATTGGGGGAAATCAGCCCCTGCCATCTTCCTTTGGGTTTCCTACTGGATTGGGTTTCCCAGATTTACTGGACCCAAATGGCAAGGATACGTTAAGGGAATCAGTGAATCAGAGCACATCCTAGAGTTTCTCACGCCATGCTAACCTGATAAGGTCTTTGATACAGTAACTGATTATCCAGACAATGTAATACAAGATCTCTCTCTTATCTGGATTACAAAACATTTGATATGATGTCACCTAGAAAATTATTAGTTACAACAGAGAAAATGGAGTTTAGTACAAGAATTGTAAGGGAAGGTTGAAAGAGGTGTTAGACTTAATGAACAGTTCGGGGACTAATTTTACTTAATACTTTCATTAATGACTTTGGCACAAAAAGGGTGAGTGCACTGAAGAACATCAATACTGAGGAGAACATCATATAGGAAAATGTGAATAACTTAAAGAAGGGAACTATTATGAAATTAAATTTCATAATACAGAATTGCAATATCATGTACTTTGGCACTATGCTGTAAGCAAAGGATTCATTAGTTAAAATAAATATGAGAGAAGAAGGATCTGGATACGTTAGCTGAACGTAGCAATTTTTTGTCGCCAGTATGATACAGCAATAAAAAATGTAAATACAATGCAACTGGGTGAAGTATTTCAGTAGTAATAGGGATGTGTTAATACCACTGACGAATGCACTAGTAAGGCCACACCTAAGGCAGATGACTTCTAGTCTTCTGTATTCAAGATCAATGAATACAAACTGGACCAGGTATAAAAAAGAGCTAGGGAAAAAAAAGTCTATTTTACCAGAGGAGACAAAAAACAGCCTGATTTAACTAGCTTGACAAAACAGAGAATAAGGGGAGTTGCAACTGGTTTCTGTAAATTCTGTTTAAAAAATAAGATGGTAGGTACTACGGAGGGAAGAATTGCTATTTAAGCTAAAAGACAACTTAAACGACAGCTAAAAGACAGCTTATGCTTGGACAAGAGCACAGTTACACAGTAACTATGAATAAATTTAATTTGAAAACAGAAGGTTTTTAACCATAAGAGAAACGAGTTCCTGGGACTCAGTAACAGAAGCAGGCAACCTACCTGGTTTTAAAATGGTCAGTTTATGAGAAGGGAATGTAAAATTGGTTGCTGGCAGTAGCAGGGAACTGGCCTTAATGACAAGTCCTTCCTATGTCCTATCTAATTCCTGTTGTTTCAGCTGGCATCAGATTATGTTCTGCCTTGTTTCCCAGTACCTATCATCTTATTTTTTAAACAGCCATATTCCACAGATAAAAAAGAGAGGTTGAATTCATTCTTCCCTATATCTTCCTCCCCCTGAGGAACTACCTGAGGGGCCCCACCAGAGATTACAACACTGACATTAACTGGTACAAATACTAGGCAAATTTGGTCCTAGATTTATAATCATATATTTCTCAGGCTCTCCTTTAGAAGATTTTAGAATGCTAATATATTTTGAATTTGTAACATTTTTTCCATTTGTGAAAAGACTACATAAGGGCTTAACATATACTACTCTACACAATTAACAAGTCTGTAAAATCTCACTCATTTCCCCAGTTCCTACATTATAATCTCAAAGAAAGTTGAGAATTAGCTAAAAGCTACATTGTGAAAAACTCCCTCAACTAGTCTAGTACTTTAATGTTAAATATTTAATCTAAACACCACTCAGAAACCTCAGTGTTTTTCCTTAAATGGCTTCTGTCAAGATTACTTATATACAGACACCAGTCGCCACAGCAAAATGATGCAGGTGACTTACCCATATATCACTTTGTTAAATATTTTATATTAAATATAAAAAATACATTATACTGATCCTGAGTTTAGAAGTAAACTACAAAATCAGTAAATTAAACACACTATGGTCCCCACTGTAATGTAATTGTAGCTAAACTGTACAGACACAGTATAACTGTTTTATGCTTAAAATGTTTCATTTTCTTCATTATATTTTCCTAGAGTTTAGTTATTTTTGTAAAAATGAAAATATCCAGTTGCTCCCATGTGCCCTTATTTTATCATGCGAGCACTGAAATCATTGGCATAGAACTTCTCTCAAACTGAATTAAATATATTAAGTAATCTATCTGAATGTCTAATAATGCTTAAAAAATAAAAAAAAGAATCAGCCCTTGAAGTAACAAATATTAACTGAAAAAAAAGAGAACCGGAACTCTTCTATCAGTTTTAGATTTGTCTGTCAAAAATCTGATTTAATTCTCTTCAGGAATCACAAAAATTAAAAGAAACAATCTAAATTTTACTACTCTCCAAATCTGGGTGCCTAGATCCTTCACAGCAGAGGCTACCCACTAGTCTTGTGCATGAATGGATCTAGTATTTTAAAGGGGTGCAGATGATGTGATGCATCATCCCATACAACCAAAAACATATTTTTCTCCAGGTAAAAAGAAACTAGAAGCTTTACTAATATGCTGGCAGCTAGAAATACACCAATATATCAGCTGGGCAGGGCTGAGAGCAGCTCTCTGCATGTAAGTCTATGGGGGGAACAGAGCAGGGGCGGGGAGGGCAGATCAAGGTTCCCATGGTGAGTGAGGGAGTGGGGAAGGGACAGTGGTTGGAGTTGCTGCCCAGCCAGGGCAGTATGTGGAACACTCCATGCACCCCCTGAGATAGGATAGGGGGCACCGCCAGATTTGTGCACAGGGCAGGGTCAGATGTGGGCTGCCTCCTGTGGGCTCAGGGCTCCACAACCTGCTCCCTTTCCCTTGGGAACCCTGTGCCAACCACATGCCCCCTGGCTGCCCAGCAGCAGTGGAGACAATGGCAGCATGGAGTTGTACCCCCCACTGCTGCTGGCTGGGCAGGGGGCACATAACCAGCGCAGGGCTCATTGGATAAAGGCAGCAGGGCAGGGAGCCCCAAACCCAAAGCAAGCATCTGCCCCTAGCCCTCTCGGCTCTGCTCCAGCTGTGGTGGGGGGTAATCAGAAAGAAGAGGCACATATGTCCACCTTTCCATTTTCAAAAGGTGGTCACCCTGCTCTCAGCCCAGCTGGGTCCTGCCCTTTCCAGGGCCAGGTCCATTCAGAGCTTGCCTTCCCCCTACCCCTGGCAGTGGCAGCACCAGGAGGGGAAGGGGCCCTTCCCCCCACTGGAGTCCAGTTCCCGGGACCTGAAGTCTGGTTGTAGGGGAGGAGCGGCCCAGTTTCTCCAGGCCTGGAATGATCCCGTGACCCTGCCCTGGGTAGAAAGAGAAGAGCAATGAGCCTGGCCCAAAGACCACTGAGCCCTGAGCAGCCAGGAAGGCTCAGACCTTCCCCCTCAGCCCTGGGCTGGGGCTCAAGGGTACCATATAGGACAGCAGGGGCTGAAGGGCTCTGCACAGCCAGTCACAGGCACCGGTAGGCAAGCCCTGCCTGCTAGAACTGCCATGGGCTCTGGGCACTTCTACATGTGCTCTGGGGTGGAGGAGGTGGTGCTCTAATTAAAGCAGCTCTGACAGCCACTCTAATTAAAATCCCACACCATCTCATGTATCGGTGTCCCTGCACTTAAAAATGATGGCGAGGGCACTTGAACTAAAGCTCACATAATGAGTTCAAGCACCCCCACCACCATTTTTAAGTGTGGCACACTGATATATGAGATGTAGAAGGCTGCTGGAGCACACCAAAAAATAAATTGTTTATGTCAGTAGTTTAAAATGCCTGGCATTATTACTAAATATCAGTTATCAGATCAGCATTCACCAATATGGTTGGTTAATAACCGGCTGTTGGTATCAGCCACAAAAATCTTTATCAGTGCACCCCTATTAGGGATCTAGCAGTTAAGATTCAAGCAAAAACAAATATAACTTCATTGGAATGGGTTAAAAGCCTGTCTGAAAGGCTGTGAAATAGGAGCTATATTACCAGGAGCAACTAACAGACAGTAGAATTACAGAAGAAAGGCTAGTTTGGTTAGTGAACCATTAAAAAGAGGAGTGGGTCATTAATACCTGTAGAATAAAGAGTTCAGAAGGAATCAGGTAGATTTTAATGAGCCAAGAAAAGGGCTTACTGACAACCTCACTGCTGCCTGAATAGAAATGCTGTTCCCCCTTCCAGGCAGTTGGTTTTAAACCTCGAGTGGAA
>NW_017728950.1:45234975-45236571 GCF_001723895.1 Crocodylus porosus
CAGCGCACACCCTCTACCCCCAGATCTGCCCTTGTCTTGTGCATAGAATTCTGGACCAGGCAAGGTCCAGACCATGGAACTCCCTCTTCTTCACAGTTAAGTACTATAATATAATCATAAAAACATAAAATAATGCAATTGAAAAAGTCCTCAAGTGGTAATCTATATCCCAACCCCCCTGCTAAAGGTAACAGCATCCCTGACTAAACCACCCTAAACAACTCTGCCTAAACTGCTCTTAAAAGATGGAGATTCTACAATCTCTCTGTGTAGCCCATTCTAACACTTACCCACATTCAGAGTGACAAAATTTCTCCAAATATCCTAAATTTCCCTAGCTGCAATTTAAGACCACTGTTCCTTGTTCTGTCCTCTGCAGACACAATAGTCTGTCTCCACCCTCCATATAATCACCTTTCAGGTATTTGAAGACTATTAGCAAATCCCATGCCAGGTCTCCAGACTAAGTAATCCTAGTCCTTTCAGCCTATTCTCCTAAATCATTTCTGTTACTCTCTGATGGACTACATGATCATAATATTTATATTATATATGTGGTCATAATATTTCCTGTAAATGATGATAAATCTTACTAGAATAGCTGTGATGATTAATCTTAGAATAGTTTTATCTTCTAATCTTATTAGAATAGTTTTTTACTAGAATTCTAATTTAGTATCCAATCGTTTAAATACATTCAAACCATAGTTATTTCTATACATAGACATCTGCATGTGCATATACACAGAATCATGCCTTTGGTAAATGCTTAGACTATTTGTCAAGGAAAACACATATAGCATAACATGCACAGAATGTCATTTTAAAAGATTTTTAAAAGGCATTTTTCTTAACTTTTCTCATTTTTAACAAAGCACGTGTATTTTTCCATATACTACTTGTATCTGCAAAATTTGTACTACTTAAGTGAAGCTAGTATTGCTATCCTCGTATTTTATCCACAGCCCTCAAGCATTTCACAACTTTACAAGAAGCAACAGATAAATCAGAGGGTTATTTCTTGCACAAAAAAGTTCTACATTGCCTTTAACATAGTCATACAAAATACTGGAGTCTCAACTTGTAAACCCAACTCTCCGTTTACAGTCACTGGGAAGGTCTATAGGCAGATTCTACAGTCCTTTATGCTGACATACTTAAGTTTTTTCTCTCAGTCAATTGTGAGAGAACTTGTTGGAAGTGTGGAAAGTGCACTGGAAGACTACCAACACTTGAATGTTCCTGCCTGTGTCCTCGCTGCAAAATGAGAGAATTCCAGCTCATTTTCTAAACCATGTTCCCAATGATGCAAGCAAGGTCACAAATACCTAGAACTAAATAACACAACAATCTGGTTGAAGATTTTGCAAATAAATAGTAGAGGCAAAACACACATATGAGAAAGACAACAACGCAGACATACTGTGTGTTTCACAGATTTCATAGCCATTAGGGCTGGAAGCAACCTCGGAAGATCATCGAGTCCAGCCCCCCACCCAAAGGGTAGGAAGTCAGCTGGGGTCATAGGACTCCAGCAAGATAAGTATCCAATTTATTCTTGAAGGTGTTCAATGTAGGTGCTTGAACCACCTCCGA